>NC_091794.1:57548611-57854907 GCF_041296235.1 Equus asinus
GGCTATTGTTTGTTCATTTGCAGGCCCCCACCACTGCACTCTGACCTAAGTTGCTGGAGGAAAAGTTTCCCCCCAACAAAGAGCAAATGAGACAAGATGTTGATGATAGGTGAATCTTGGTATAGTGTATATTGGTGTTCTTTGTTCTTGCAAGTTTTCTGTAAGTTTGAAATTATATCCAAAGTTAAAAATAAAGCAAAACAAAAAATAGCTACTATTGAAATAATATACATAATAGCAATAAAGAAAAATGGAGAACTATTAAATAAGTTTTTATGTATCCTTTTAATGTTATCAAACAGTCATCAAAACTAATGTTTTTAAAAATATTCCATAACATGAAAGCATGTTACATAAATGGTCCTTTAAAAAAAAAAAGTAGAAATCAAAACAATCCATACAGAATGATCCCAATTAAGTCAAACATTAACTAGCTTATGTGTTGTCCCAGATGTCAAATAAGGTAAGAAGTTCCCAATAAAATTGATTTCAGGGGCCGGCCCCCTGGCCGAGTGGTTGAGTTTGCGCGCTCCACTTCAGCGGCGCAGGGTTTCAGCGGTTCGGATCCTGGGCATGGATATGGCACCACTTGTCAGGCCATGCTGAGGCAGCGAGCGTCCCACATAGCACAACCAGAGGTACTCACAACTAGAATATACAACTATGTACTGAGGTGCTTTGGAGAGAAGAAAATAGAAAAGAAAAAATTGGCAACAGATGTTAGCTCAAGTGCCAATCTTTAAAAAAAATTGATTTCAACTTCGTAACAGCTGTAGGAGTTGAGATGCATCTGTTGGGGTGGAGGAGCGGGTGGAGAAGGGAGTACTACATTTCCGCTTATCATCTCTGGATCTAAACTCTTGCTCTTAATAAATTGTTTCTGTGTAAGGATGCATCTCTCTTCTCTAGAACATGGTTCCCATGTTCCTTTTTCTTGACTTCCTTCTAAAGCATAAAATAAGTCATTTGCATGCTTAGGGGAAATAAAAGTCCTATCAGCAAAGACAGACCCCTCCACGTGAATGCAGAAAGAAAGAAAACTGATTTCATACTTGTGATATTGTGATTTATAAGAAATCTGTATTTAGTTATTCAGATGACCAAAATATATTTCTCATATATATTTGGTCTTGGTTCACAGTTCCTGGTCCACAGCTCCCAAAACCCTTGGAAATTCATAAGTATGGAGAGTGATAAAAGTGTCTTCTGTTATGTTAATGGCGTGACTTTTAGAAAGCACCTAGGGTGGGGCTGGTTGCCAGTAGAGCCAATCATGTGATTAGAGGGTTGGAACATTCAGTCTCATCTCCTGACTTCCGGGGAGAGGAGAGGGGCTCCAGGTGGAATCAATGGTGCCATTGTAATGAAGCCTCCCTAAATACTCAAAAGGATGGGGCTTGGAGAGCTACCATGGGGTGGATGAACATGTGGTGACTAGGGGGAGTGGTGCACCTGGAGAGGGCATGGAAGTACCACATGCTTTCCCCACACCTTCCCCTATTCACCTCTTCCATCTGGCTATCCTTGAGTTATATCCTTTTAGAGTAAACTAGTAATCTAGGAAATGAAATGTTTCTGAGTTCTGTGAGCCGCTCTTGTAAATCAGTCAAACACAAGGAGGTCATGGGAACCTCTGATTTATAGCCAGTTGGTCAGAAGTAGAGGTAACAACCTGCACTTGGAACTGGGGTCTGAAGGGGGTCTGGGGAGCAGTCTTGTAGGACTGAACCCTTAATCTGTGGAATCTGATGCTGTCTCGGGTAGTGTCAGAATTGAGTTTAATTCTCAGACACTCTGATGGTGTCTGGGAATTGCTTGGTGTGTGGGAAGCATACTCTAACACACATGTTGGAATTGGGTCCAGGAACCTAATTTAGCGCTGAGTAAGCACAACACAGTAGCACATACACTTAGGTAGCTTGTGAGTAACTATGAAGTCAGGATGCAATTTCATACAATTAATTGAGTAAAGCAGAAGAAAAAATCTTTAAACTTCTCTTATCTCCTTGAGAGACAAAAAATTACTCAGGATAGCCTACCAGGTTAACTCCAGAGTTGTGTGTGGATATTTCAAGAGGTATGAAGCCCAGACCTTGGAGACATCTCTGCATAAAGAAACAAAAGATGGGGCTTATCTAGCCCTGGAGAGATTGATCTACACTCCAAAAAGACTGAGTAGGGACTCAAGGACTGTTCTGTTTCTAGAGACCCTTTCAAAACAGAAGGAAGGAGGAACGTTCTTCTTCCTCTTTGTAGGCAGAGAGAAATCATTTTTATTTATCCCTACATGTGTGCAGCAGCTTTTCAGACTTTTGGAATGACGCATATGAACGACAGGACCACGTGATAGGGCACCGGGCAAACAAGTGAGAGTTGAACTTTAAATTTCCTTGTTGTTGAAGTCTTCTGCCACCCCCAGAGACTTGAATTTGGCCCGGACCACCTCTATCTCAGCCGGCTCTGGCCTCTTGACATGTTTTCTTATTCCTTATCTGACTCCACACGCCCTGCTTCTCCCCTTTGGACAGCTTTCTCCCTTAGATATGCCCTAAGAAACTCAATTTCCCATGCATTATTATGCAAAGCGATTTCATTTTCCATCCACTATTAGGCTCTGGAGCATCAAAGACATTTCCACTCTCAAATACTTTAACACCTGGGCGTCAACTCCAGATCCCACTCTTTATCTGCAGGGAAAAATGGCAGAGGCTTTGCAGTGTCAATCTTGTCTTCCTTTCCCACTAATCTTTGAGGGGAAAAAAGAGAGAAGTAGAGATGTACCACTCAACTGCTGATGTGAATTACACCATCTTTCCCCTCCAGCCCCCTCAAAGGCAGAAATGGCTAGACTCAGGTTTGGTCTAAAATAATTTCTTTTCTTTGATTTTTTCATATTTCTTCTAAGATATCTATTTTTATTCACATCTTATCTAAAAATTGAGATATATCTTACATTTGCTATCAAGAGATGAGACACCACTTTTATATATGAAATTAGCAAAGGTTTTGGTTTTGTATGACTAGAGGAGTTAAAATATATATTATTAGTAGCTAGCTGAGTAGTAATTTGGCATTGATAACCATATTCAAGATTCAATTTTAACGTAAGTTTGGGGTCGTAATTTTCTTAAATTGTCTTCGAAAACTGCACCCAAAGAGCACAGAGATAGAGCTGCAGAAAGTACACACTAGGTGAAGGAAATATTAGCCACTAAGGAAGACCACACATAGATAAAGCTGCCTTTCTTATTGTCACTAATACAAGTCCAAAATGATGGCTTGTCACATGCCAGGAAATGCTGTCAAAAGGCTGGAGAAATTATCAGAGTTTTTGGAATAGATCATAGAATTTTCAAGGCTAGGGGAGTTTGGTATGACCCTTCCGTGCTTCATGAAGGACTCTTTCTGAGACGTTGACCATCAATCTGTCAAAGCCTCTTGCTGATTTTTAGGAGAAGCTATTTATCTTCCTCCAAAATAGAATTCAGTTCAGGAATGCAACGAAACCTATGAGTTTAACCAAATAGGTAACACAGTCCAACCCTGAAATTCCTTGATAAGCTTCAAAATAAAACTGTCTGCAACTGTCTGCCTGAAGGCTGTCAGAGAAATGACGATCAAGAGCGTGTGTTCTGGACATTACCATGTCTCCATGAGGATCTGCAGAGATCTTCATACCCAAAATGTGGGAAGGGCCTGGGCTTGGATTTCAATTGCAATCCTGAAGAGCAAAGAGGTCATTATGTAGATGCATTGTGTTAGTCTGCTCAGGCAGTCAACACAAAATGCCACAGACTAGGTGGCTTAAACAGGAGAAATTTATCTTCTCACAGTTCTGGAGGCTGGACACCCAAGATCAAGGTGTTGGCAGGGTTGGTTTCTCCTGAGGCCTCCTGGTTTGAGACTGCCGCCTCCTTGCTGTGTCCTCAGGTGGCCTTTCTGCCGTGTGCCCTCACTTTGGTGTGTCTCCTCGTGTCCAAATTTCCCCTTCTTATAAGGATGCCAGTCAGATTGGATTAGGGTCCCCACCCTAATAACCCCAGCTTAACAGAATTGTCTCTTTAAGGGCTCTGTCGCCAAACGCAGGCACATTCTGAGGTCCTGGGGGTTAGGGCTTCAACAAGTGGAGTTTGGGAGGACATGATTCAGCCTGTAACATGTTTGTGTAGAAAGCCAGTAGGAAAAAAATGTAATGAACTATTACATTTACATAATAAACTATGCCCTTCACCCCGTTTCTCTTCATTCCTGGAATCTAAGATGTCTTCAAATATAAGATTTCACTTCAAGTTAATTACTTGAAGTTAATTATAGAAACTTTGGAAAATAGAGAAAAACGTAAAGGAGAAAATCCTACCCCACCTCCTTTAAACTTTTCTAAAATTTCTATAATGAATGTGTATTGATTTATAATAAAAAGTTATCTTTTGAAATAAATGGAATGTACTTAAGGTCTATTCTCTCTGGGAAAGAGGTGGCTAAATGACAACCAGTCTCCTTAGCTCCCATTCATCCCACTCCCGATTGAGCCACCATTTGAAGGAGAGAAATCAGAGACTGTCAGGACTGCAAGGGTTGAATGCAACCACATAGCATCATAGGATTAAGAGCTAAGAGTGCCTGGTCCTTATGATTTTACCATTTGACTGTCTGTAAGAAAATGAATTTACTATTTTAAGAAATTCTTGCCCAGGAAAATAAAATTGCAATTAACTGTGTGGTTTCTTTTAGGAATTTCCTGAAAGTACTAAGCTAATAACATTAGTCAGCTCAGCTCAGCTTATCAACTGTGAGACTTGCTTTGAAACCCTCCCCTTGCTGTATCCACCAATCGTAAACTATTACCTCCCGACTTTGCCAATCTTCCCCTCCACTCCACAAACCCCAGTCCTCTCCCTCGTCCCTCTCCCCCTGCATTGCAAGGCCCACTTAAACAGTACCCTAAAATATCTCACAAATATCCTGCCTTTGCGTTCCTCACTCTGAAACCCTGCTGAGACTTTTCAGGGTAATATTCTCCTCTACCATTGTAAGCAAGAAACTCAGTTTTGTTTTATCAACAGGTTATTTTGGTAGAATTTTCCGGGAGCCAGTGCTCAACGCTTAGAAGACTCGAGATGTTGTCCAGTCACACTATCCACCGTGCTTGAGTCCCTCATACATTATCCCCAACAGTGATACTCTGTTTTCTCCTTGGATGCTTCTACTGCCTGGGATCTCACTCTCTCCTCTCATACTCTCCATCGTCCTTTAGACACTGACGTCTTTGAAGTTGTCTGCGCATTTAACAGGAGATAATATGATGATAATAAATATCATTTGAGTGAAAGGATTGATGGTACATTTCAGGTTTAATTATTACTCCTTCCAGTTAGCTGAGAAAAATCATGATTAATAATTTTATGCACCTCCTTCCAATCTCTTTTCTTTTTCTGTGTTTTATTTCTTCCCTGCTCCATCTTTGTAAAAAAAAGATTGCCGTTTTTGTGTGTGTGATTAATATGTTCTCTGTGTAGAACATTTTTGGAAACTCCAAAAAGAAATAAAGAGAACAATAAGTTTTTGGAATCTGAAAAAAAAGCTTAGGTAGTAAATGAAATTTTAGAAAATATGTTTAACTTTACTTTCAGAGCTTTATAATTAATTTCTATAGATTTCTGATTTCTTTGTTATACTCTTTAAATTCACTTTGAATTAATGAAGACATATTCTCAACTGATACTAATTTAAACAGTTAATAAAACTAGGTTGTGAAAGAAGAGAAGGAAAAAATGTGAGTAGCTCCCCAAAATCTATTAAATAGGAAAAGTACAAATTTCTGACACCTCAACAAGGAGCATAATAGCATTGCTGATTATCATTCTGATGCAGAAATCAGACGCATTTGCCAAAATTTCCTGCCAGGAAACCGAGTGGAAATCTTTCTGAAGTTCCACTTACCAATGAAAACTACTGAATGTTCTAATTGATTCAAAGAGGGAAAAAATGTAAGAATGTCTGACTTAATAAGATGTTAGTAATCAGTATAGAGGGGAAAGATGTGTATGCATGTCTGGAGTGCTTTCCAACACCAACAACTGATTCTCTGATTCTCCAGGCTCCAACTGGGTGTCCTACAGTCCAATTTTGAAACTAACTACTTAGAATTAGCACAGACCACACTCATTAAGGGCTTAGTCCTCCACAAGACCACCCCCACTTCAGATTCTGATCCCAAGTCTGGGCCACCCATACTTCGAAGCTATTGCTATAAATTGGAGATTCCCATGATCCCCTCCTAAGGTTTGATAATTTGCTGGAGTGGCTCACAGAACTCAGGGAAACACTTTACCTGTAATTACCAATTTATTGGAAAGGATACAATTCAGGAAGAGTCAGATGGAAGAGATTCATAGGGCAAGATATGGGGTGGGGGTGATTCTCTAAGCTTTCCACCCCCCCAGCACTTCATATGTTCACCAACCTGGAAGCTCATCAAATCTTCTCTTCAAGAGTTTTTATAAACTTCATCTCCAGTCCTTGTTTCCCTCCCTGGAGGTTGGTGGGTGGGGCTGAAATTTCCAACCCTCTAACCCCTTGGTCTTTTGGTGACCAGCCCACTCCCTGAGCTATCTAGGGGCTCCCTAAGTCATCTCATTTGTAGAAATTCAGGTGTGTACAAAGAGGCTCATTAAGAATAACAAAGACACCACTATCACTCAGGAAATTCCAAGGGTTTTAGGAGCTCTGTCCTCCCCCTCTACCCTCTATCACACACGGTGTGCCTACAACCTACTCATTGGTTCCGTTTCCTCAGAAAATAAGCCTAGGGTTGTTGACTTGGGATAGTCACTACATGCACAGGTGGAGAAGTAAGGGTCTACCTCTCTGAAAACTAAGTTCAGGAGATCCACTTGTTTTCAATACTATACCTTAACCTCTGGTATCTCTGATATATGAATTCTTCAGGCATTACATAGGGCATACAGGTTCATTTCTTGACTCTCAGCTAGTCTTTAGCTTGCTTTGACCAACAGAATATGGTAGAAGTGGTGCTGTGTGACTTTTGAGCCTCAGCCTCAAGTAATGTTGCAACTTTTGCTCTCATCCTCTTAGAACCCTGCCTGACACTGCCATGTAAGAGGCCTGGTGTGACCTACTGGACAATGAGAGGTCACATGGAAAAGAACTGAGGCCCTAATCAACTGCAAGACATATGCATGAGGCCATCGAGAACCAGCTATTCCTCAGCCAACCTGCCAAGTATTAAAGACAAAAATTCAACTGAGTAAATATAAAGGCCTCATTGACTTTATTCAGTGATTCATGAATCAAGCAGCATCCCATCCAGCAAATAGACAGGAGCTCCTAGGAATTATACAAAAATGGAAGGTGTTTTATACGCAGCAAGAGGGTGGGACAAAGAAGTTAAAAGAGTGGATTATTTCAGGCAAGGTCACCTTCCAGTAGGAAAATGCAGGGGGTCTTATCAGGCAGATCACCTCAGTAGTGTTGATCAGGAAATTCCAGACTGATTGGTTTAGAATTCCACTCCTGGGAAAGGCTGAAACCTCAGTTAGGTTAGATAATAAGTCTTGGTAGGGCTTAGCATAAGTAGCTCCATTTTGGGCCTGTTGTTTCTTTTTAACACAACTGATCACAAACGTGTGACTGAGCCCAGATAAACATACACGGAGCAGAGAAAAATCACCACAGCTAAGCCCTGCTCAAATACCAACCCACAGAATCATAGACAAAGAAACGGTTGTTTTAAAACTCTAGGTGATTTGTTTCATAGCAAATGTTAACTGATATAGTGGTAAAGTATAATGATGTCTACAACCTACTTTCAAATGTTTTCGAATAAAAGTATGTGTATATGTTTAAATATATGTATATTTCTTGAGAGAGCATATATATATATTTGAGAGAGGTAAAGCAAATATGCCCAAATATTAGCAGTTAGTAAATCTAAGTAAAAGATTTATGGGTATTCACTGTACTATCCTTTCCATTTTTATATATACTTGAAATTATTCAAATTAAAAGTTGAGGGGAAATAAAATTTGAAATACAGGAGAAAACAATATTGGCAAATGATAATTATTGAAGGCAAGTAATATATATGTGAAGATTTATAACATCATTTTTTGTTTATGTTTGATATTTTCACAATAAAAAGTTTTAAAGTATACAGCAGGGATGACTACCAGATAGTGAGTTAAAATTTGGGTCCTAATCCAATTCAATAGACATGCTTCTGTTGCCCCATTGATGCTCTATAAATTTGCCTAAAGTTACAGACTCTCTAACTTACCCACCTACTTTCCAACCCTCTTCTTCCTTTCTGGAAGAGTCTGTTTCCCACCCAAGAGACTGAAAATGGCCAAGTAGCTTAGCTGCACTTAGGACAGGGGCATGCGACACCATGCTGGTCCCATTCCTCTGAAAAGTGTTGATTTTTGTTGTTGTCGATATAGTAGGCAGTTCACTTGGATGGAACCAAACTCCAACCTTGGTCTTCCCTGCGGTGGGTGTGCATCTGAAGTCACTGTTCAGTTCTTTCAGCTTAGCTGGACTGCTTAGAGCCTTCCCCAGGCACACACAGCTTAGGGCCCAACCAGAGATTTGGGCAGAGTTCCTATGCAGAATGTGGGGGTCCCCCCTCTCTGGCGCTCTCCTTTCCAAAATGTCCCTCTTTGTTTTCCTGCTTTTGTGGTCCCTCTGAACTCTGTCCTTGGCTTCTTCAACCAGTAAAATTGTGGATTTCTGTGCACGGAAGTCTTAGCTACTTCTTCTAGGGCTTGTTCTCAAGCTAAAAGTCTTTAAAAATGGGGAAAGTCACCAGAGTAATTTTCCTCTTCCAACTCTAGACCCAGTTTCTACCTACTTTTAGTCTCCAACGCCTTCAGGTAGTTGTTTATTTTTGCCCAGACTTCATAGTTGTCATATGCAAGAGAATTGGACTAATAGAAGCTACATTACTTCACAATTCTCTTTCAGAACACAAAAGAAATGTGACAATGGACCACCATTTTCACGTGTTTACCTTACTGGATACATAATATGAAGAGGATCAAAATCTGTATAGAAATTGCTTACTCTTGCTGTTTACAAAATATTCCAATTCTTGGAGAATTGCTAATATTAAATGTGTTCATTTTTATCAATAAGCTAATGAAAGATGTCCATTGTCTTAATATATTTAAAACAGATAAAACTATTGATTTTTCTTACATGTAAAAAGAAATATTGTTAGTCATCAGTTGCCTTCCACTTGGGTTGACTTGACTAATTTAGGGTCTTGCTCAACATTTTATCATCAATTGCAGTCTGGGAAAGTGTGGACACTTAAATTTTTAAAATAAGCTTTATACAATGAGTAATGTATACAAATTAATGGAGTCATTGTCTTTGCTATTTTAATTGGTAAAGTGTGTTTTCCAGGTCAAAATTTACAATGCAATAAATCTTATGCAAGAGACCTAGCAGCAAAACAAAGTATTCTACATTACTCTTTTCAATAGCCAGAAATTAAGAAGGTCCAAAATAGTTGCTGTAAGAACAATCCATATGGTAGAAATATCAGAAAGTGAACCAACCTGGAAGAGGCTGAAGACACCATCTTTCATTTTCCAACAATTCAGAGGTAGCTCCTTCTATGTAATTATGAGTTTATAATATTAAAGGAAATGACTCACATTTTACATGAGCAGTCATGCCAAATAATGTATAAACATTGCAAAAGTGGCAAGAGGAAAGGTTAAAAGTAGTGCACACTGATTTTGGACCCTCCGAGCTGCTGACATGGCTGAGGTGATGCTGATAGGACCCCACATTTCTTGGCCCTTGTGATGATGAACCAGTGCTGGCCAACTGACAGGTGACCCTTTCTGCAGTGGCTTCCATTTATTGTTTTTGCAGCTGGTTAAACAGCAATGCTGTTACACGGGCCACTGTGAATCCACAGGGAAGTGATTACAGACACAGGGGAAATATTTTTCTTGGAAATTTTAACTAGTTTGTCTGTATGAAAGAGAACCCTTGATGAGGACTTTAAATGCTACATTTGTCTAATGATGCAGAGTCAATGCTGGCCTCTTTATAGAAACCATGCATTATTTATCCAACACCTGGGAATGTGCAGAATACAAGCTTCTGAAATTTTCTTTTCTTTGAGGAAGATTAGCCCTGAGCTAATATCTGCCCCCAATCCTCCTCTTTTTGCTGAGGAAGACTGGCCCTCAACTAACATCCATGCCTACCTCCCTCTACTTTATATGTGGGACGCCTGCCACAGCATGGCTTGATGAGCAGCGTGTAGGTCCACACCCAGGATCCGAACTGGTGAACCCTGGGCCGCCAAAGCAGAGCATGTGAACTTAACCGTTGCACCACTGAGCTGGCCCTGAAATTTTCTTCCAGTAAATGCAGGCTTTGTCCACAAAATAACAACTTTTCAGGCCATACACTTAGCTTCTCTCTCATCTCTTGGTACCTGGGAAATGACTCTAGTCTATAGGCATATTTTATTTGATGTAGAAGTTTTTTAAAAAATAAAACAATATTTTAAAATACGGAGATATTTCCCTCAAAACATTTTTAAAAAGCATAAACAAAAACCCAGATTTCTATCTTCTCTTGAAATCTGGAGAATCTGGCAAACTAGCCTTCACATTCCTGCATGAGAAGACTGGGGGGGAACTGAGTATTACAGCTCCTAAGCGACCTGTGCTCCCCATCCAGCTCACTCCATCCATTTTCCTGACCTGCTTAGCCTAAAGGAACTGAGTTTGAGATCTAGGCCTTATATGACAAAACAATATCTCGTAGGTGTCATTCACCAGTGTGTGTTAAGATGAAGTTGTTACTGATAAGGCCCAGTCATCTTTGAGAGCCAGGCCCATATATAGGAGATTATGGGAGTAACCACTCTTTAATCAAACCACTACAGGGAATATGTAAGCCTTGTTAGAGCTGCTTTTCAGCATACAAGCCCCAAACTATTTCTTCTGTATTACTCTGTATATACAGGTTTTTAGAGAGTAGTTGAATTCTTTTTCAATATAATTTTTTAATGTTTATTATATCTAAGAATTCACTGTTTTTGCCAATCATGTTTCCAATGTGAAGTGAAAGGAGAAACATCTGCGACCCCTAAGTTAAGAGTGACAGGAGAATTTGGAGAAACTAAAAACAAGAACTAAAAGTTATCAGAACACCAAAAAGTTGCACTCATCAACAGAATAGGTGCAAAAAGTATTAAAAAGTATTGAAAAGTAATTTCCTGTATTAAAAAGTAATTTCCTGGGGCCGGCCCCATGGCCAAGTGGTTAAGTTCGCGCGCTCCACTGCGGTGGCCCAGGGTTCGGATCCTGGGCGCGGACATGGCACCGCTCGTCAGGCCACGTTGAGGCGACGTCCCGCATCCCACAGCTAGGAGGACCTACATACAGCTAAGATATATAATTATGCACCGGGGGGATTTGGGGAGATAAAGCAGGAAAAAAAAAAAAAAAGATTGGCAACAATTGTTACCTCAGGTGCCAATCTTTAAAAAAATAGTAATTTCCTGACCAAAGTTCTGATACACCAAACCAATAAGGATAATATGTATTTTTCACTTGCTCCCATTTAGTCTTCAGGACAATCTTATGATGTAGATTGTATTCATTATCTATTACTGCATAAACAAATTACCCCAAAACTTAGAAGCTTAAAACAACAAACAGTTATTGTTTGATTAACCCTAAATAAGGCTTAGGAGAACCTATATGATTACAAAACTAAAATGCTGATGTGTACATTCCCTTCCGTTTATCCAGATGGTAACTTGTATAAAACTCCTCCGCAATATATACATACCCTGTGAAATATATCTGCAAGATACATTTTTGAAAAGTAACAATATTATTACTATATGACAACAGGGATATGCTCTGAGAAATGTGTCATTAGGCAGTTTCGTTGCTGTGTGAACATCATAAAATGTGCTCACATAAACCTAGATGGTATAGCTTACTACAGACTTGGCAATATGGTACTAATCTTATGAGACCACCATCGTATATGCAGTCAGTTGTTGACTGAAACATCATTATGCGCTGCTGGACTGAACTAGAAATAGACATGTTTTCCACATGAACTTCCCACCACCCGTCCTCACGGTGGCTGTGAGACCTTGGCAAGCTGAGAGCTTCATTGTTCACTTTATGTCCCTTCTTTCCCTTGCTTTACTTTTTGTCTCTGTTTCCCTCATTCCCTCTTCAAACAAAACCAATTTTAAAATATTGTTTGAATTTTATGAGCCCAGTTTTGCTCTTGGGATATTCTGCATGAATTAGAAAATAAAATGTATCCTATTTTTATAGCAACATTTTGGAAGAAATTAAAACCACACTATAACAGGAAACAAAAAAGCCTGATAAATTGCTGTTACAGGCTCTTCCATAATGCAAATTAAATAGTTGACTGCAGTACGCATAGAGCATCTGCTAACCCAAATTAAAATGAACTAGGACCTAAGTTAGAATTGCTCTTTCCATCTAATCGTATAGAAGACTAAACATATTATGAGCCAGATATTCTCAATGTGTTAAGGGATTGTCTATTAGCAAGCTTAGGAGAGCAAATTGAAGCAGTAACTAAGTAGAATCCTGGGGACCTGAAGGAGTTAACAACTGCGGCTGCCTAAGTGCTTAATTAACAGCTGGGTAGAGCCACCAGGCAACTGTAATTCAGTAATGACAACAAAAGGTAGATTTGTTCTAAATCTCAAGCCAATGTTGGCCATTTTTCTTGAGTTGAACTATTTCATGCTTTCTTGTTTTAATTACCCATTATCAAATTTATTATCTCAATATACACATTATAAAACGGTAGAAAACAGAAATAATTTTTGGAAACATCTCATTGTCAAAAATTTGAAAATGATAATTTGAAAGCCTGGCAGAAAGAGCTCATTTCTCTGAGAACAGCCCATTACAGTCTTTCTCACGCTTTCTGTGGTTCTCCCCATTGACTCATGTCATTATCACTGAAGATGACAAGATTTGCTTGCTCTTGGTGACCTGATTTCTTTCCTTTTAGACTTTTTTTCACCATTAAAGAAAAAACAATATCTTCTTTCTTTCAGTAGAACATACATCAAAATTATAGCAAATCCCAAAAATGGGATCAGCGTGATTCTGACTCAAAATGACTTGAAAACTACCAAAGTATTGCACATTTTTTATATTGATAAAAATTAAATGAATTGTCCATAACAGTAAGAATTATTTTCAATTTTATATAACAGGAAACTTAACTAAACAATTGTTTAAAAAATTATGGTAGTTATTTGTATTGATTCTTCAAAGGAGCTGTCAAAGATCTAGTTAGCTTTCTGTTCTCGTGTCTCCAGTGTGTAGCTTTCATCCTCATGAACACCTCTTGATACTAAGACAGCTCTCTTTCCACCTGCAGCTACATTCCAGGAAGGAATAATGAGAAGGAAGAAAGACAAAAGACATGTGCCGGCTTAGGCAGACCCCTTTTAAAGAGTTTTCCCAAATGTCCCACATGGTAGGCTTCTATCTGCTTGGCCAGAACTGTGTCGTATGTCATATGTCCAACCCTAGCTTCAAGAAAGCCTAGTGAATCAAGTTTTTAAGCTTATATATTGCCATCAAAAGCAAAATGGAGTTCTGTTAGTGAGGAAGAAGAGAAGAACTTGTATCAGGTAGGCAACTATCACTGTCTGTTCAATGTTGTGAAAGAAAGACTTCAGGAAAAGCAAAGAGGTTAAAGCAATGTCAGAGAACATGATAAAATGAAGGACAGACAAAGATGACCTGTTCATCAGTTTTACCTGATGCCCCTGAGGTGAAACAACAAACAGAAAAAGTATTAAAAAGTAAAATACAGTATAATTTCAATGAAACAGAGAAACTGAATCTGTAGTTAAGACATTATATATAAGAAAAAATTGATACAGAACAAGATACAATGCGTTTAAGCTATCAAACTTAAAAAATTAAAAATATTAATTCTTTAAAAAGAATTTAAATTATTATTCAGGCATTCAGGCAAAATAAGTCATTTTTAAGAGAAAAAGAAGTCAAGCTGGTCTCAGACTTCAGTATGGTGAACTCCAATGCCAGAAAGAAATGGAGCACTGTCTTCAAGAGCCGAAAGAAAAAGGGACTCAAGAATGCTATATCCAGCCGAGATATCACTCAGTCACAAAACAAAGCAACAGACATTTTCAAAGACCAGAGAATCAGAGAAGACAGCACCTATGAGCTCCTTGTAAAGAATCTAGTCAATCAGGAAACCCAGCCAACCAAGAAATGGATCAAGATTAAACCAGACCCTCAGGATTGGACAAGCCATGGTAAAAGGACTGGTGGTAATCACTGAATCTATTTAAGTGTGAAATGAAGGATCGCCAACTGGGGGAGTAAAAGAATATGAGCTACACAATTAGGAAAAGAGGGTGCAGAGCCAGCAATTGCAAGTAGCATGTATCAGTGCCTACTGCATTCCAGGCGCTGTTGGAGGCGTTTCCACAGAGCAGCTTGTTTAATTTCCACAATACTCTTTGGGATAGATATTCACTGTTTTATCAACGTTCGACAGAGGAGAAAATAGAGGCACAAAAATAAGTCATTTGCCCGTGATAATAAGGAAGTAAATTGAAGAGCCAACCCCAAATGTAGGTGTTGGAACCTACAGTCTTAACGCTATACCATGATGCCTTCCACAGGGTGACCAACGACGCTGGTCATAGCACTGACAGTCCCGAGTTCCAGGGCGCCCCTCAGACCCAGGCACACTAGGATGGTTGGTCACCTTGTCTTCCCAGTGTTAACCTTGTTATCTGTCATAACAGGAAAACATTCCGTGCTAAAATGAAAACAATTTAGAAAAACAGTAAGAACAAAATGACTACAAATCCTTAATGGTTTTCATAATCTTTTGTCTTAACCATAAGGGATATAAGACACAGTACGTCTGGCTGGTGAAGAAACATTTATCCACAGTCAAAAATTCTTTGTTTCACTTGAGTTTTTTTTCCTTCAGCGTGAATGTGAATTCCTTTACAATCCCAGAAAAGGCAATCTAGAAGTTACTTCAGTTGTAAAAATTAATACTCAATTTATTAATTCACAGGTTCTAATTTAATTCTTCCTTAAGCATTTAAGTTCAGTTTATACATTTCCTTCTTCGATTATAAGCCTAGCAGATTTGAACTGTCATTTTTATTGACCTTCAATTAATATTTGGTTACAATTTCAAACTTAGTCTATTAAACTCTTTTAAAAGTTTTAAAATGGGTTTATAAATTTAATGTATTGTCTTTTTTATCCTTCAATTGTCTGAAGGACAAACCTTTCCAAGTAATTAAGTCATTCTTATGAATTAAATTAGTTAAACTTAAAAATATGGTGAAACTTCAACTCTATTAAATGTTCTAATACTATATATAAACAGTAACATTTCTACTTAAATTCATGAACTTAAATCAATTACTCAATTCTTCTTTTTTTGTGGTGAAGAAGATTCCCCATGAGCTAGCATCTGTTGGCAATCTTCCTCTTTTTTTTTTTCTTTTTGCTTAAGGAAGATTAGCTCTGAGCTAACATCTGTGCCAATCTTCCCCTATTTTGTATGTGGGATGCCTCCACAGCATGGCTAACTAGTGGTATAGGTCTGTGCCCGGGATCCAAACTGGTGAACCCAGGTCACCAAAGCAGAGCACATGGAGCTTGAACCACTCAGCCCCAGAGCTGGCCCCATCAATCCTATATTTTAAATTGAAATCACAAGGCTGCCTTGTTAATCTAATCAGTCAAATTCTTGTTAATATTACAAGTCTAAATGGTAAATATATCCAGATGCTTTAGCAAAAGAAAATATTAATATGACGTGTTTTGGTCTCAACTATTTCTGTTATTAATTCTATAACTCTAATGGGTATTGAAATGATACCTGGTATGAATTTTGCATCTCTCTCTCTGGCTTTCTGTGACTATTTTAGTCATAACTTTCAAAGGCATTCTACTAGTTCTTCTGTTTAATTCAAGTAAAATTAAACACTTTTTAATAGCTTCTGATTTTGTAAGGTTACTTTTCTCTCCCTCTCCCTCGTGAGTAGGTGACGTATTTGTAAGTGTGTGATTGCGTATTGTTTGCATGTGTATATTTGTGTCGATGTGTGTATTGTGCATATGTACCTCTGTGTGTGCATGTGCATGATGCATGTGTATGAATTTGTATGCACATGTACGTGCAGGTGGTGGTGGGAGAGGATGACTTCAGTATTTTCCAAGAGAGCTGAAAGAAGTAATGCTCACCAATAATCATACTGGTTATTTCAAGATAGTGGGTTTTAGGGGCATTTGCTGCTTTTTACTTTAAGTTTTTCTCTATTGCTTGAACAAGCAAGTGTCACTTTTAAGAGAAAAAAGATCTCTTTTCTTTAAAATAATATTTTTAAGAAGGATAGCTCTTCTTTTACAGACATGGAAAGATGTCTAGATCATGTTACTTCAAAAAAGGAGGTTCAGAGTAATACATATAGTAGTCTTCTATGTGGGGGAAAAATTGGATAAAAATTTAATGTGGTATGAATATAGATGAGTCTCAAAAGATGCGCACTGAATATTAAGAATGTTTATCTGTGGGGCCGGCCCCGTGGCTGAGTGGTTAAGTTGGCGCGCTCCACTACAGCGGCCCAGGGTTTCGCCGGTTTGAATCCTGGGTGCGGACATGGTACCGCTCATCAGGCCATGCTGAGGCAGGGTCCCGCATGCCATAACTGGAAAGACTCACAACTAAAAAAAAAGTGCACAACTGTGTACCGGGGGGCTTTGGGGAGAAAAAGGAAAAAAATAAAAATCTTTAAAAAAAACAGCCAAAAAGCCCCACGATGTTTGTCTCTGGGGTGGGGATGGAATTGGGGGCTTGAAGCAGGTAATATGTAGCCGCTGAGAACAGGAACACTGACGTAGACAAGGAAGGGGTTTATTTTTGCTCACATAAATCCAGAGGTAGGCTGTCTAGGTGAGGGCACCTCAAGGCTCTAGACTCTTTCTAGCTTTGGTCCCACCATCTTTCCAGTGTGTCTTCCATACTCACACTCACAAGATTGTTGCTTCACCACCAGGCATTGCCTCCAAATTCCAGTCATGAAGAAGATAGAAAGACAAAGAGAAAAAGATGTGCGCCAGATGAGTTCATCTCTTTTTCTCAGGGGAAAAACAACTTTTCTGGGAGCCTTTCCTAATAGACTTAAACTTATAATTCATTGGCCAGAACTATGTCATGTGGCCACACATTGCACAAGCGAAGCGTGGAAAACCTAGCTTTTCATTTCGTACGTTGATACCCCAAACATAATCATAGTTTTTTACCATAAGGGAGAAAAGACATTTTCTACATAAACTTCTGTATTGTTTGCGTTTTTGTCATAAGAATGTGCTTATGTAATATATATATTTGTGAGTATTCTTTAATTTAGAAGGAATTTATATATACATAAATGGAGATCATTCTAGATAGAGAAAAGAATTGATTGATTTAAAATATCTAAATATGTAGAAAATATTTCCCATTTAATTGTATGTAATTGTATATTCTTTTCATTAAAAGGGTGGATTGCTAAAATGATCTACACTATAATACTAAATTTTTTATGCAGCATAATTCGCTATGTTCAAGATACGATATTTAGAATAAGCTAAGGGCTGGAATGCAGAAAATCCTTCACTTAGGGAAAAGACTGGGTTCATCATTCCTGTGGTTTTCACTCACATCTGGGTGGATGAGAAACCAGCTGGAGAGAATCCTGCACTAGTGCAAGTGAAAAACAAATCCACATTTGTACTGTACGTTCAAATTACTTCCAAAAACACACACTTATTTGTAAATCCAAATAGTAACATGGGATCAAAGCTTGAAAACACCAAAAACGTCCTCTCAATCATTCCACAACTATTTTTAATTTTTAAAAGATTCCCATTCTTCCAGGCCTTATCCTTCTGTGCACATACTTTACCTATCTGTAATCTCAAATGACTTTCTACTTAGTAAACTGGAAACCAATTATTACAGAGAGGAATTCATGCAAAAGTTTTTCTTATTTGCATAAACAAATAAAGAGATGAGATACAAAGCAGTGAGGCCTGAGAGAATAAATAGTGCAATGTGTTATCTTCTCGCTGTGCTTTTTGGTTTGTTTTCCAAAATTCTATGTTTGAAAGTAGATGACAGAGTTTTTTGTATTTTTGAAAATTATCACCTTTGTGATGAAGAGTGCTTCCCATGCATTGGAAGGCGAGGTTTCAGAAGGCCGAGCTCCCCGGGTAGATTGTGGGCTCTGGTTAGAAGGAAGCAGCGGCCAGAGAAAAAGGAGCAGCAACTCAGGCTGCGCCTCGGTGCCCCTGGGAAGGGCCAGAGCCCAGAGCAGAAGGGATGAGGAGGTGTTGAGGGTACGAAGGATGAGTCAGAACCGGGCTGGGGGAAATTCAGATGATGTGGGGACAAAGCAAGTTCCTCATCTCAACCGCTGACTTCTGGAAGGAAGTTCTCCAACCCTTGTGTGTTTGGAGAAAAGTAGTCAATTCTAGAGTATGGCACAAAGTGAGCAAGGAGATTGGACAGAGAAAAACTCCTACTAATTGCAATAAAAATGTTAAAGGTCTAGAAGTAAAGAAAAAAAAATTGTATTAAAGTAAATAGCATTTGCAAAGCCTCCAAGCAATGTAGCTTGAATATAGTAGGTCTTCAGAAAATGTTAGCCCCTCTGCCCCACCGGCTTAGTGGGCCCTTTGGTGCCCGTTCGGTGCTTTGCTTTGTTAAATGCTCACTAAGAACATATTATGTGACTGAGGATGGAGCTGAGGGCCACAGCCTGAATATCCTAGCCGATAACATTTGTACAAGACACCTTTCAGATCTATAAGCCTGACTTTCTCTATATCATAATCCTCTCTCAGTGTCCCCTGAGTCCAATCGCTCTGTCTTTACTGTCTTTCAAAGAACTGGGACCCTATTGTTTTAATGGACTCCTCCAACTCATAGCCCTTGGAGCTCTTTCCTGGTCAGCATTTTAATCCAGGATTTAAGATTTGTCTCTTGCATTGGTGGCTGCATAGCACCTCTTCTCCTCACACCAACTCTGTCACTAATTGTGGGGCTCCTTGTCCCCCACTGAGGCACCAGCCATGGCACCCCATCGCATCAGGCTTGGACCCAGCAGGGGAATCTGTCCTAACCACCGGCCTGAGGCCAGCAGTCCTCTAGGACTGACAGAAAGCACTTTTTTTAACCAAAAACAGCCAGCTTAACACTTCTCCATCTTCAAATTCTTCCTCTTTCCTGAACTTAAAAATTAACTATTTAAAAACGGTACCAGCGGGCTGGCCCTGTGGCCAAGTGGTTGAGTTCGCGCGCTCCTCTTTCGCGGCCCAGGGTTTCGCTGGTTCAGATCCTGGGCACGGACATGGCACCGCTCATCAAGCCCACATGCCACAACTAGAAGGACCCACAACTAAAATATACAACTATGTACCGGGGAGCTTTGGGGAGAAAAAGGAAAAGTAATATCTTTAAAATCGTGCCAGATTTTACCAGGAATATTTAATATCTTGCTAGCATTTTAAATGTATAATTCATACATTCCACAGAGAAGTTACTTCATCTTTGTTAAATATAATGATTGTTCATAAGCACTCTCTTCCACGGTGTTTCTCCTAATTCAGACCATTAATACCCCACATGCAGATTAGCTGATCTGCCTAGTTCCTGGAAGACAGAAGCTCCAGGCCCTACATCACTTCCAATTTATCTAACTACTTAACCAACTTCATGAAGCACAGACTTGACCATGCGACTCTCCTGATCCAAAACCTTTGATGATTTCCCAGTGCAGAAGAATAAACCCCAGCTACCTCTTAGCTCATGTCCACCTTCTTAACTCCACACCTCCTTCAACTTCATTCCACACTCCTCATCTCCAGGCTGTCATTCAAAGTATTCTTGATATACTGCTTGTCCACCAACCATAGAAGCTTTCCTAAACTCTTGTTGTCTCAATATTTCCCTCCTGCATACTCCAGGAGCTTCTCGAACCTCTTTTCACAATCTGTCTTGTGCTAAAATGATATATGTACTGACCTCTTCCATAAGACTGAAACATAGGGACCAGAATTGGTGTTTCATTCATCCTCCTCACTCTCATTTCTTCTTGGATAATTTACCTGTGCAGTCCACAGTATAAAAGGGGCATCACTAATCATACATCAACTTTGAGCCCTCCTTCCAGTGGCAACAGCTAACTGGAGTAGGATGGATGCTTGACTAAGCCTAGGCCAATCAGATTCTCTCCTTCTGAATTTGGAAATAGAACACACACAAACACACAAACAAAATCTAGTTGGAAGGTCATGTAGGCTGAATGTTTGCAGCTATCATTTGGGGGTAGCCCTGAGGGTCATGTACAAGCGGGTCAAAGAGTGGAGAAGAGGAAAGCAGAAGGAAGCAGAAATATGGCAGGGACAAGATGCCATGCAGCAAAAGAGAAAAGGAAACAGAAGACAGAACAGAAGAGGGCTTACGAGTCAGGAGAAGGGAAGGAAGACAGATGTCTGGCAGCTGTCTAGTTCCCGTGAGGCCTGGCTGTCTTCCCAGCATAGGCTCTAGGAGACTTCTCTGCACGCTCACCCTTCACATAAGCAAACTGAGTTAGAACTGTCCTTCCTTACGACTAAGGGGTCCCTTATTAATACAACCGAGAGTTGTGCTTGGCTCATTAAATTGCAGTGTTAGACAACATGACATTGAATAGAACTTCCTCAGGTTGCACTGGGCAGCCTCAGGAATGCAAGACACAGGTAGACCACCGTTCCATGCATGATGGCTGCCAGTTGTTCCCACTGAGCTGATCCTCCAACATGGAGGAGAGAGGGCGGAACTTTCTCCTCTGTTCCAAACTGTCTCATAAATTTTACATTAAAAAGTCGAGTCATTTTTTCAGAGCAATACACATTTATTACCTAGGCTACTAAAAATGAACGATTCAGTATTTCATATTTTATTCCAGATTTTCAGTAATCTTGGGGTTAATTTGATATTGATTTATAGAATGAGCGCTATTACTGGAAGCTACATGTTAAATATTTACAAGCACAATCCTGTGGACTGACTTAGTCACAGGAGGCTTGATTAAGATGTATAGAATTCTATCTTTGCTGACCTTAATAAGAGGGCCAAAGTACAGCTCCCATTTTAATTGAACCCTGCATACTGGATCAGAATTGACCTACAGGAAAATTTAACCATTATTTAGACATTTCCATTCTGAAACTCCTCCCCAAATTGGAATAAATAAATTACATACTAGTCAGTGCTAAAACAAGAAATACTTTACACATGAAATTTAGCTTGCATACAACAGAGAGGCTATGTTACAAGAAACAAATTTTAAGAACAGATTTTACATGTTGTTGCACCATATAACTATTACCTTTTTTATGTGTGCAGTTAAATGTACATATGTGACCAGAAATGTAACACAATGCCTGTACAATAGTGCATGCTTTTTACCACAATGAGAAATATTTAGAGAATAGCTTGATTGCTTCACCAAACAAAAGGAAAGACAGCATTCCATCTGTTCCTACTCTTTCCTAGTTCAATTTTATTTTTTATATGCATATTTGTGTAGCTAGTAATGCAGAGCAGAGTGAAATGCAGAATCCAGGTCATTTGGGCCAAAGAAATGGAAAATGTTAACTGTCTTCGCCACTTGGTTTCACCTCTGGCAAGGAAGAGGAGTCAGCCAAGAAATTTGATGCTAGTGCAGACTGAAGGAGACGTTGTTGAGTAAGAAATTCAAAAATCTACTCACATGGAAACTGTATATATATTATATATATGTAGTCTCCTTATGGAATTCGTTTATGGAAAGCACTCTGGGTAGATTGTATGTGCTTTAAAATGAAAAAGAAAGAAGAAAATGACAATGCTCCAGCATTCTTCAGTCTTTTCAAACCCTTTCTGTGAGCTTGTTAGTCTCAAAGGTTATTGTACAGACCTGGCCAGTTTTGCACAAACAGAGCAGAGCAGATATCCAGTCCACCAACTCACAAGGTGCCCAGTCCATGGGTTCGTGGAGCAACCCAGGGTGGTGTGAGCTGGGAAGAGATGCTGCTCACGTTTGCCAGCTAACTCTTCCTGGCCCACGTGACCTGTCAAATCGGCCAGAAGGACAAGTGCTGTAGTGCTGAAGCATGAGCTGCTTCACATTTAGAGCTTGTTACGTGCTTTGGACCAATATTTTAACTTGACTCCTTATAAGCTAAGGTATAGTTCAGGGCAAGGATCTGTGTAGGATAGGAAGTAATTGAAATTATTGTCCTTTTTAAGTCCATTTCACCATAGACATATTTTTGACGTTTTCCTTCTCTTTAAGGAATATGATATAGCATTAAAAGATCAGTTAAGTAAACTCTGAGCTATTAGGCAATGGAACATTAATGGATAATCTACACTCATTTAAATTATAGGTATAGAGACAAAAGTTCTTTGATATAATGTTAAATTAAAAAGTAGTAAAATCCTACATACATCATATGATTTCGACTATGTAATGAAGATGTACTCATAGAAAAAACACTGGTAGGGAATATATAAAAATATTTATAATGAGGGCCAGCCCAGTGGGGCAGCAGTTAAGTTCGCACCTTCCGCTTGAGCAGACTGGGTCTGCCGGTTCGGATCCCGGGTGCAGACATGGTACTGCTCATCAAGCCATGCTGTGGTAGGTGTCCCACATATGAAGTAGAGGAAGATGGGCATGGATGTTAGCTCAGGGCCAGTCTTCCTCAGCAAAAAGAGGAGGATTGGCAGCAGATGTTAACTCAAGGCTGGTCTTCCTCAAAAAAAAAAAAAATTATAGTGATTGTGTTTGTGTTTGCCAGTGAGTCATATTTTTCTTCTATTTTCAAACTTTGCAGATGTTCATTAATGAACACACACTATTTGTCAACAGTAAAATAAGCATAATAGTGTGGTCACAAATTTACTCATTTTATGATCAGATGTCAGCGAAAATATGGCCTTCAAAATTTCTTCATAACTTATCTGATCTTTTCCAAAAGTCCTCAACCCAATGGATAAGAAGAAAAAGCTAAATTTTATTCCAATCTGGTAAACGTAATCCAATCCGACAAATTAAACTATCTTTTTTTTGTAACTCAGTCTCTGCGTGAATGACCCAAGCATATGCTGTTTTTCAGAGCTTCACACCTTTTCCCAGACTCTCTCCAAGGTGGGCTGTGGTTCCAGCAGGGAGGTTTATGGCTACATGAGGTCATGGCCAGGAGGTGGAGACAAGGTCCTGGGAGATGCGCTGTGTCCTCTATATTCTCCATGGTCCAAGATGGAGTGGCTGGTCCCTACTGCTTCTTGGACTGACTCCCAGTGAGACACCATGGGGCATCCTGCTGCTGTCAGCCACCAAAGTCTGCAGCTGGTGTCACTGTGCTCTGTCCTCCTCAGTTCAGTGAGAGCAGTGGCCTCCCTTGCAGACTGAGCTCTTATTGACATAGCCCAGCAGTCAGTCACTTTCTGTGTTTTGTTCAACTTAGCACTGCTGTGACAAGTCGGCATGTTTAAATTGTTTTCCAAACTCTTAGAACAAAAAGGAAATGATTATGCAGAAAGCCAAAAAGGCCTTCAATAACAAGATCTCGCTTCCAAAGACTTTTTCTTCTCTCCTGCTGGGCCCAAAAGAGACGGATGGCAGATCTTTCACGGAGAACCGGACACCGGACTTGATCTGGAGTTGGCTGTTGAACTTCTCCAGTGATTACTCTGCCACAAAGGTGTTTTCCTCGAGGTGCTCTGTGCTAGAATCCTGGCTGGTGGGCCTGTGAGTGGTGGGTATAAATAAGCGGCAGTGACATGGAGGGTAAAAAGCAGCACTTCCAGAGCCAGAGCGCCAAATGAAGGGGCCGTGGTCGGAGCGCAGGTAGCTCTGACATCTGAAGGGTAGATGATGTTCTTGGTCAACCGCAGTGGCTGCTCCACTGGAGTGGAGATGGGAAGGGCCAGGCAGGCAGGCCCATTCTAACGATGATGCTCACCATCGAAAGGCTAGCATCAGGGCCTGGACAGTCTCGTGATGGTGTCCCAATGAGCTGGGCACAGGTACATGTATGTAGCTTAATTTTGTGCCTGAGGGTGTCATATTGAATGGAGAGCCACCAAAAGTCCTCATAGACTGTGTGAAAAGTCTTGAATCAGCAGGATGGCCTGCCTTCACTGTTGAGGTATAGCTAGAGCACTGGCTGCCAGTTCCTCTGGTGGTAGCATGTAGCATCCTGGAATAATCAGCACCTTTCCCAGGGATGCCTTTGGGTGGCTTTAGGCATAGTTAAGCAGAGCTGTTTACTGGCATTTGGCTGCCTGCTGTGCTGGTTGGTCTCCATCAACCATCCTGAAGAACAGAGTGTGCCTGGGAAGGTGCAGGTAAGGAAGGCTCCGTAAAGGGAGTGATATCTGTGCAGTCTTCAACGATGTGAAGGAGCTCCCCAGGTGAACGGGGGACAAAAGAGAGAGAGCAGATATGCAAAGGAGATGTGAAACAATGGCTTATCTGAGGAACTCCCAGTAGTCGGGCACGGTGATATTGTGTACACATGGAGAAGTGAGAAGATGAGACCAAGCAGTCCTACAAAGCACCCCCTTGGTTGTTACTGAACTCTGCTGGCTGACAGGTACATCTCTAGGTGGTGCGTGGCCTGAGGGCGAGGCGCTGCTGTGTGCTCACAGGTTGAATTGATTTGAAGATAATGGCCTGCTAGAGAGATGTGCACTCTGCAGAGCACACATCTAGCGGAAGGCTTCTTCTAGGAACAGAGTTATTCCTGTGAGAAAGCCATTGCACCTGGTTTAGGTAGGGCTGAAGCGCCCCTAACTTTCCTTGTCTTCTACAGAGGTGAGCGTGTGACCCAGGCCAGGCCTATTGACCCTCCTGCCCCATTGCTTTCCGTAGATGGGAAAGGGAACTATGTCTTCTGTTTTCTAGTAACTTGGTTCCATTACCCATGGCCATAGGAGCCTCTGAATCTTTCCCTGGAATCCACTTTTCATGCAGTTACTTCACCTTCTAAATTGTCCTCCTCCTGCATAACTGCTTGCTCTGGACTTCCAGGCCCTTCCTACCACTAGTCCTGGCAAAACTATAGGGGAAGAGAAATCTCATTTTTCTCTCTCCCTGCCCACCCCGAGCCCTAGTTATCTCCCACAGGATCTCCATTCAAGGCCTCGACCAGCCTGACACACTGGGCCTTGGGCAGAATGCTGGAGAGCCATCCAGCAGGGGTTCCATCCTGCTCTGATGCCAGGAGGCCACTGACAATTTTCCCGGGGGGCAGGCTGGCCGTGCTCAGCACAGCAACTGGCAAGTGCGGAGCATTAGCTCCCGAAACTGACCTGACCTGGGCTTGATCTGCCCTTATATAAGCATCTTTGGAGTTCTCATGTTTGCGTCCTCAGAGCAGGACAACCTTTAGAGCTTTCCCTTGACATACCTCCTCCCCAAACCCTAGCACCTCTCTCATTTCTTATTTTCTCCCCAGACCATGAAACTTCTACTGCTTTTCTAATACAAAATTTAGTCAGGCAAAAATATGATGAGACTAAGGAGAGCAGGCAGGGTCCTCTTGGTGCAGGTCCTTGCCCGACAGGCCTAGGATTTTTCATTTTACGCTATGAGTGATGAGATATTATCAGAGGATTTTAAACAGATGAATGACATGGTCAGATTTGCATTTTCTGAAGATTCCTTCAAAGCAAAATGGAGAAGGATTGGAGAAGAGAGAGTCTGAAAGGCCAGGAAATAATCTGGAGAGGAAATGGTGAGGGCCTGAACCGAGGCTGGGCTGACATAGGAAGGGAAGACAGGGTCATGAGGAGGTGGGCTGAGCTGGAACTAGCGGAGGTAAAGGAGAGAGAAGGGTCTGCGCTGAGTCCAGATCTCTCTGCTTCCCCGGGGGTGAAGAGTAAGTGAGAAACAGGAGGAGGAGAGTGTTTAGGGGGTGGGCAGAAGAGGAGGATATTTTCATTGAGAGTTTATGAGACTTCCAGGTGCACATGTCTAGTGGCCAGTAGAATGATCAGGTGCAGAGAAAAAGTGAGGATTGAGAGACAGATTTTAAAGTCAGACGTATGGAAAGCAATTAAAGTCGTGGAGAGATGACCTTGCCTAGAGAGATGCAGAGACTATGCCTTCGCCCTAAGAATTTTCTCAAGTGGCATGAGGGAATCAGGACTTTTATTGCAAAGACATGGGTAGCACTTTCTTCATGAAACCTTCACAGACTTTCTTAAGCAAAATTAAGGCTTCCCGTGTATATTAGTTTTCAAGGCCTGCTGTAACAAAACACCACAGACTGGGTGGCTTAAATGACAGAAATTTATTTTCTTACAATTCTGGAGACTAGAAGCCCAAGATCAAGGTGTGGGCAGGTTTGGTTTCTCTGAGGCCTCTCTCCCTGGCTTGCAGATGGCCATCTTCTTGCTGTGTTCTCACATGGTCTTCTCTGTGCGTGTCTGGGCCTTTATCTCGTCTTCTGATAAGCACACCAGCCGTGTTTGGTTAGGGCCTGCCCTAATGACCCCATTTCAACTTAATTACCTCTTTGAAGTCCCTATCTCTAAATACAGTCACATTCTGATGTACTGGGGGTTAGGACTTCAGCATATGGATTTGTGAGGGGATACAGTTCAGCCCGTAACCCCACAGCTGGGCCGCCACTGCATCTCTGCCTGTTCCTTCCCGTGTGCACTTAGCTGTGCTCTAAGCCTCTGGCTGCATGCCCTTCCCCTGACGAGACTCAGAGCTCCATTCGGGCCGTAGCAATGTGTCACTCATCTCTGTGTCACCAGACACTGAACCAACACTACTGGTTCCGAGAAGTTATTTGAAAGCTTGAACACACTCTAAATCCAGGGGAAAACACCTCATTAACAAAACCAGTTTTCCTAGACCAGAAACGGATGGCCCAAGGACAAATTCCAGTCCACAGATGTGTTTTGTTTGGGCACATTGTTTTTGTTTTATGAAATCAAGAGATTTTATCTTTTAAAAAACTGGATTTTTCACTTCTCTTGAAAAATGTAGAGATCTGGCGACTGGAGGCTTTGTTCCTGCGTAGCAGGAATCAGCTCAGGCCTATTAGCAGCTGCCACCTTTACTGCTTTTTCTAATTTTTATTATGAATATTTACAATGAATTCTCATGTACCTATCACATAACTTCAGCAATTATTCAAGTTTTGCCAATCTCATTTCACCTATCCCTTTCTTGTTTTTTGTTTTCTTGCTTAAATATTTTAAAGCTAATCCCAGACATTTTAGTATCCCTTTGTAACTGAAAAAGATTTTATTTTTTACATAACCACTATGCCATTATTATATCTTTTAAAATTAGCAATAATTCCTTCATAACATCTAATATATAGTCTATATTCGTATTTTCCTATTTCAAAATTGTCTTTTTATGGTTGGTTTGTTTAAATCAGTATTCAAAATTACTTATCACACTTGATTGTTATGTCTCTCAAAACACTTTTTTTTAAGATCATCGAATTGTTGAAAAAAGTAAGTCATTTGTCCTATCTAATGCCCCAGATTCAGAATTTGCTGGCTGTTTCCTCATGGCATCATTTAATATGTTCTTCTCGCTTTCATACTTCCTATAAACTGGTAGTTTGAGCCAAAGCAGCTCTGTTCGATGTCACTTTCTACACAGGATGAAAGTTTTCTGTGTCTGTGCTGTCCAGGAGAGCAGCAGGGGATGAGAGCCCTCGAAATGACTGAGACACTGAATTTTCCAGGCTGCCCTGCAGCTGCTGAGGGCAGTGAACTACGGTGGAGTGGACAGGAAGTAGAGGCAGGCGACGGAGTCCACCTCTGGATGTGCCTCTGAAGGGAAGGGAGTTCGCTTTTACTTTCCCTCCTTCCGACCTCAGACTGCTGCCGGGCCTGCGAGCGTGGTGCTGAGTCTTCTCCACCACAAGCATGCAAGCGAGATTCTAGAGAAGACAGAGCAATAGGATGGCATGAACCCGGATCCCCAATACCGTATCATCCCCAGACTGTCTATGGTCAAACTATTATGGGAGAGTTAAATTTCTATCTTGCTTAAGCCACTGTTAAACTGGATGTTACTACAAACAGATCCACAAACTAACACATATCGCATTTAACACATCACATTAGCCTACAGGGGAAAGAGGCTCCTAATAACCATACGCACAACGCACAGGAGAACTGTTTCCGTGGACGTGAGTCATCCTTCTTCCTCAACCTGTTGGGTGTGTCTTCAATCATCTAATGAACAAAGTACCAATAGTTGTTGGCAGAGATGACATACGAATGGGCTCAGTCAGGGACTTACCCTCATGAAGGCCAACCTTGCCACTGCTGAGTACCTAATTTTCCAGCAGGGTAGCAAACCCTGGCATCAGGATGGTACCATACCTCTGGGGTTCTGACAGCTAGCTACCTGTTGCCAGGCTGGTTTTATCTGGCCCCTTTCATTATGCAGACCATAACCAGAATAGATGCTTAATTCTGTATTTGAATAGGTTTCCCCAACCCTTCATTTTTCTGCCAGGACTAACATCTGTGTACTTATTGAATATCCTGTATACCACCATGCTTTCTTAGTCAATATTAGCTCCAAACAGGAGTTTATTTTACAGCAAAAAAATGTGAAGCAGTGGTATAATGCTCCTGCCGTCCTTGTCATGTACTCTGGCCTTAAAGAACAGAACAGCGGAATGGATAAAGGATGGGGGAAATCACTAATACCAAACCAAAGCTGCATGATCAGTTGGAAAAATGAGAACAAGGCCTCTACTGTATTTTCTTAGCTGGGTACCTGGCCTTCAGAATAAGACACATTTTCCAGCCTCCCTTGCAGCTGTCTACAGCTATGAACTAAGGTTTAGTGGATGGAAGTAGAAGTGATGGGTTCAGCTTCTGAGCTGTGCTTCTGAAGGGAAGGCAGTAGCTTTCACTGACCCTTCTTCAGACCTCAGACTTCTGCCTGGTATGTGGGTGTTGTGCAGAAGATTGAGTAATTGCCCCTTCCCTCTGTTCTTTGTAAGAATTAACATAATTTAAACAAAAATCTTTTATCGCTTTCCTTTTCCTTTTTCTCTGTTGTTGTTTACAGCAGTAGTCTTCAAACTCCTTTGCCAGTAATTCCTGAAAAGAAATTTTGAAAAACTCCATCATACAATTTTAAATTACCTAAAATTTTTCAGAGTAAGTTTAAGTGGTTGTAATTTGTGGTATTTTATAAGTATTGACATTTTTAAATAAATACATCATCTTTTAAATAAATTCAATAGAAACTTAACAGTATAACAATTTGAAAGCTACCAGCATCCATTTAAAAACATATGAACAAGCTCTTTTTTAATAGTCAAAAGTTTTGCATCATTTTTTTCCTTTGAATTCATATTTGCATTCTACTTCCTTCACAAAATTTTATCCTAATGTATTGTATGTTTATGCTTGAGTGTCCTTTATTGACCATTCTCTGTGTAACAGAAATATGTATATACATTGAAATTGACGTTTTGAGATTCTCTGTGAATATGAGACTAAAATTAAAAAATGTCTTCTAGATTGAATCAACCCTATGATTATTATGCAAACAAAAATGATCAAAACAACATACATATAAATATATTTTGATGAAAAATAATAAACATAAAAATAAAAATTTATTAGATACTTATTGAATTAGACAGCTTTTTAAAATATCTAACTTATGGATTTATGGATGAATAATACTCATTAGTGGAATGAGACAGGGTACGGCCTTAATTATATTCCAATTTTTAAATTGTTACCAATTTTATTTCTTAGAAATCTTATTCGTATAAATAAGCAGGTGGAACTAGACGGAGTTTTGTTTTAATGGTATCATTTTGTTCTTTGAATTCTTTGTGAGTTAATTTTTTTTTAAATCATATGGCATCCATCATCAAAAATATTTTTAAGATTCTAATAAGTGACCACACAATTAAGTTCTCCTTCAATTTTATTGCAAGCAAAGAATTAGAAAGCACTTGACTTGCAAAGGAATTTTTAAACCCAGTTATTAGGGTTATTCACTTTCTCATTTCTGGAAAATATACCTAAAAAGCTTAACCAACCCATACCTATCAAATGACTATTAATTGCACCTGTCTTATTTAGAAATACCTTATTTTTGAGATAAAATTGAGCAGAAATGGTTTAAAAGTAACCCAATAAGTTTGGAAATTTCACATTATGAATTTTACTATTGACTATAGAAAATATTCATAGTAAATTTCAATATTTGATAGTCTCGTCATGCCTTAAAAAGGTAATAGAGGGACAAAGAGATGGATACTGATATGATATATACAGATATTAGATATATATGTAGATAATCTATCTATATATATGCAGTTTCATTTACCGGCTGAAAATGATAAAGTTGTACTTATGCATTTCACAGAATTAGAACAGCAAATCATCATCTGCAAAAGAGGAATGAATCTTTGTTGTTAAAATATTTAATTCAGGCATTACATCTTGATTGCATTTAGGTAACATTTATCACAACTATGGTTTCTAAGAATACAGTTTAATCTATTTTGTGCAAATTAACAACAAAATAAAAGAAAGTACTGGGTTACTAGTAAAGCTGATCTAAACAAAGCATTTCAGTGATTCTTGTTAAATGTCTTAGTTCTACAAAATTCAAAACATATTACTGCTAGTTAATATATATCTAATTAGTATATTTTAGGAATAAATTAATGAACAGAGAATTGTTTAATGAGTGACAGTCAGCAGTAGACTTTGCTCCAAGTAAAAATAAATATGGATTTGGAGTAAGCAATATTCTTGTTAAAAGTTAATGAATATGATTCGTCTGTCAGTCTGAATAAGTGGTCAACAAAGATAAAACACTGACTTACCCTCAGATATACACTCCTTTTCTTTGAAGGTACAATATTGATCTATTACTCAGAAGTAAAAATAAATTTTTAGCTTCCTCTGTCTTGAAATTTTGAAAAGCATGCAACTGAGACGTACACCAAGACACAACCGCATGGAAGTAACCGCCACGCTGGCTGAGAGTGTTGTAAATGCAGAGAGAGCTTGCTTCCAAGCAAATGGGCATTGCTCAAACTGGTCTGTCAAACCTTGAGAATCCAAGTTAGGACACAGTCTTGTCACGTGTTTGTCACCCGGGTGAGATAAGGTGCCAGAGCCCTCATTTGCTGCCAATGGTCTTTGCTCTGCTTTCAAGAGACCCTCCCACGAAAGGAATACTTCTCTTTTTCTTTTTTTTTGGAAGATGAGCCCTGAGCTAACCAATCCTCTTCTTTTTGCTGAGGAAGACTGGCCCTGAGCTAACATCTGCACCCATCTTCCTCTACTTTATACATGGGATGCCTGCCACAGCATGGCTTGATAAGCAGTGCGTAGGTCCCCACCGGGGATCAGAACTGGCGAACCCCAGGCCGCCAAAGCGGAGCATGTGAACTTAACTGCTATGCCACCGGGCTGGCCCCTGGAATACTTCTTTTATAAGAGGCAGGGGATGAAAGAGACTAAGCCATTAAAGGAAATTTTCATTTCTCCTGCTGTACCACTTCCTGGTATATCTGAATTCAGAACATCCTATTTCTAACGTCATGCTTCACTCTCAACTGAAAAACATGTTAGACAGCAAAAGGGACAAAACTTTTTTGTGAGTTTATGTGCCTTAATTAAAGAAAGCTTCTCCAACACCAATAGCCTAAAGTAGCTTGTTGTTTGGTCCTTCTGGGGTTTTATGCTCTGTTAAACGCACCATAGTAAGATCTGTGATGATGGAAAGGTATACTGATAAAGTAAAGAAAGTCTGCTGTACAAGAGGAGATGGGAAAGCGGAGAGGTGAGAGTCCTCTCACTCAAATGCGTCTCAGGCAGACCGGTCATCAGAGAGACTCCATACCGAAGCTGAAGAGCTGGACGTGGTTCCCTCAAAAGCTTCCATGCTGGAATACCCCTGGAAATGTTTTTATGTACCTCTAAGTGTACTTGTACCCCAGACTGAAAACCACTGTTACTTAGGATGTGTTAGTAACGATTACATTTTCCAGCTAACTCATGGGTTGTCAAATACGTAAGGATATTTTGACAGAATTGAGGCGTAAGCACGCTCTAGGAAATCCTTGGCTTACAGCTTGTGATCATTGCCTCTAGATCAATACAAGAATGGACACATTTGCCTCATCTCCTATTGGAAAGGGGTAGCTGCAGTTGTCTGGGGCGGGGGGTGCACCATGCAGAGATGGGAAAGCTGCAGATGTATGAGATGAGTGGATGGGCATAGTGGAGTGGACAGTGTGCGGAGTACTGCTTATATTTAGCTCACAACACTTTAGGTTTCTTTGGAAACACCCCTTGATATACAAGGTTGGGCACCCAGCAACCATGGCAAACTTGCCCCCCAAGAATAGATCATTGATTCCGGAATTGATGTTCGGCCTAAGCTGACTTAATCAGATCTTCCAAGGAATTTGAAGTTTTGGACTAAATGTCACCCAGAACATGAATTGTTAGAGGCGAGTCAGCCTAATGGCAGAATTCTAGAAAGATGGTCTCCTATTCCTCGAAGCTGCCTGATTTCAGACGTTCCTGAGGCTTAGGTTTTCAGTAGTTCCCTGTATCTCATGTAATACTACAGCATCCTCACAGTACCATTTTTAAATTTAGTAATGCTACGTAAATAAGTAGATCGATGAAACAGAATGGAATCCAGAAACAGACACAAATACATATGAGAATTTAATATGTTATAAAGTAGTATTTCAAAAATTAGTGGAGAAAAGAACTGTTCAATAGATGGAGTTGAGACAACCTCATTTCTTTTACCAAAATAAATTTAAGATAGATCAAATATCTCAATGAGAAAAATTCCATAAGCTATGCCTGAGGAGTTTCCTGGTCTTTTTCTTCCAAGATTTCATGCAAGGTGTCATCTGGGAGGCCGACTTTCCTGGGGGTGTACAACTTTTGCATTTCATTTCATGCTGGGTGCAGATTTGAAGCTTGGGATTATTTTAAGGGTTCAAGATCATAAACTGTTGCTTTGAACAACTTGGAAATTTTTTGGCAATGTGGTTACCCCAAAACTTAGTAGACTTCTGGTCCACTGGGAGAACCACAGCCAAAGACTTTATTCAGACATGATTTTAATGTATATACTTACCATTTCCTTACTGGCCTCTCCGTTCTGCATCCCTCTCAGGCATAGCTAGCTTCAGACCATTTGGAAGATCGCACTGTTAATCTGAGCTTTACTGGTGAGACTGCTCCTATTTTCTAGTTGAAGATTTTTAGGAGAATGTACTGGAAAAGAGGTTGGGACTCAGTCTTCAGCAAGGCTACTGCTTTACAGCCACCAAATGCTTAGAACAGCTTTAGTCTGGGACATAGAAGCAGTTGGTTTCTTCAAGCTCCAAAACAGAGCGGCTGCAACAGGCAGGCTGCAATGCAAAGTACCCTCCTGTATCTCCAGGCTGCACCACATTCAGGTTTGATTATTGTTAATTTGGGGAGGCAATACTGCCTTACAGGTGGTCATATGTTCTTGCAGGCACAAAATATTTATCTGTCTTTTTGTGATGCTAGCAGCCATTGATGCTCAAAGCTTAGATTGAATAATTCACTAGGGACTGTCAAAAATGTTGATATTCAGAATCTATTCTTTCTTCCTCAGTTTTCTGATGGACTACTTCCATAAAGAGAAACGTCACATCATCTACTATTTGGTTACCTAGTGTCACAGTTTATATAGGAAAGGCAGGATAAATGCTTGATTGTTTTACTTACCAGTGCTCGAAATAAAGAGTTGGTTTCCTAGCATCCTCTAACAATGACTAATTAGTTTTTTGCATCAAGATGAAATCATGGATTTAAATATATTTGATGTGTTGTGATCCATTGCAGTTATTATCCTTAGTGATACTTAAATTACTCCATCTTTAGTCAGTAAGAGCCAATAACAATACCACCAACGTGATTAGCGGAAAGAGTTACAAATATTTTGCACGTGCTCTCCCCATTCTCATCACATTTTTTTGCAACTGTACTGCGTCTGCATTGTCAGAGCATTCAGCCGTTACACACTATGTTCTCTTCCTTACATCTCTCATTTAGTCTCAGTTTTGCATAGAAATTATATGCTCGGCCCGTGAAGCTTCCCAGATCCCCTCAGCGCTCCCAGCAGCTGGACGCAGCTGGACAGGGTGGCAGCAGCTGGCCTCCCGGGTGCCTGCCTTCTCTTCAGGTAGTTGACACCGCCCAATTCTGCTGCTTCCATAGCATCCGAACCTCTGCATCAGAGCACTGGTGTGAGCGTCTGTTGATGTGTCTAGACTCCCTCTCCCCATGAAAAGGCCCAGCTGAGAAGGTGGAGGAAGTACTGGGCACGTTGCCGGGGAAAGTAAGGGATCCATTTAACCGAAGAGATGTCTGCTTATTTATAGGAATTACTTGAAGCCAGAGTCCTGGTGGATGTAGGAAAGTGGCCAATCTTCACTCCGCTCTCACCTCAAGAAATTGCAGCTATTGGGAAAGCATGTGTCTTTGGCACCTCAGCCAACGAAGCACTCTACGTTACTGACAATGATGAGGTCTCCCTATTTGGACTGAGCTATAGTAACTGTCTAGGAACTGGAGATAACCAGGGAACACTTATACCAAAAAGCTGGAAGCCTTGTGTGGAAAGAAGGTTAAAAGCCTTCGTTATGGGAGTGGACCACGTGTTCTTTTCAGCAGTGAAGATGGAGTTGTTTACGCCTGGGGCCACAATGGATACAGCCAGCTTGGGAATGGGACAACCAGCCAAGGCACTGCTCCCGTCCAAGTCTGCGCCAATCTCTTGATCAAGCAAGTGGTTGAAGTAGACTGTGGCTCACATTATTCAATGGCTCTGGCTGCCGCTGGAGAGGGATTTGCTTGGGGCGATAACAACTGTGGCCAGGTGGGGTCAGGATCTACAGCAAATCAACCAACTCCTCAGAAAGTTACAAACTGTTTACATACTGAGAGGGTGGTTGGCACTGCCTGCAGTCAGACCTCGTCCGTGACTGCTCTGGACAATGGTGGCATTACAACGGCAATGGTCAGCTGGGCTTGGGAAACAATGGCAATCAGCTGACCTGTGCGAGAGTGGCAGCTTTGCCCAATGTGTGTGCACCAGATTGTCTGCAGCTATGCACATACTCTAGCACTAACAGACCAGGGCTTGCTCTATGCCTGGGGAGCTAACACATATGGGCAGCTGGGAACTGGCAATAAAACTAACCTACTAAACCCAGCACACATCACGGTGGAGAAAGAAAGGGTGGTAGAGATTGCAGCCTGCCACTCCGCCCACACATCTGCTGCCAAAACCCAGGGCGGGCACGTGTACACGGGGGGCCAGCGCCTGTGCGATGGGTCATCCTGCCTCACCTCGCCCCCTTCTCCTGCCAGATGACGTGTTTGCCTGCTGTGTCTCTCCCACCGTCTCGTGACGCCTCCTGTCTGTAGAGCGTGAAGACTTTTTAACAGTTGCAGAGTCACTGAAGAAAGAATTTGATAGTCCTGAAACTGCTGATTTGAAGTTTCAAATTAATGGGAAACATATCCACGTCCATAAAGCTGTTTTGAAAACCAGGTGTGAGCACTTTTGATCCATTTTCAGTCTTACTGGAATGAGGACATGAAGGAAGTGAAGAAAGAGACCAGTTTTCTTGCCCAGTGAATCGTGGCTTTCCCCAGTCCTCTACACAGATGCAGTCCACCTGCCGCCCGAAGGTGCTATAGGTCTTTTGGATTTGGCCAGCTCTTACTGTGAAAACAGACTGCAAACACTTTGCCAGCACATTATCGAGCGAGGAGGCACTGTGGAGAATGCCTTTTCATTGCTCTCTGCTGCGGTCAGACATGACGCAGAGGATTTGGAAGAATTCTGCTGTAAGTTTTGCATCAATCATTTGACAGAAGTTACACAAACTGCAAATGGATGACCTGCTAAAGGAATTCATTGCCAAAGCCAGTAAACGTGGAGCCTTTAAGAACCGAAGCCCAAAGCTGCTGGGTCTTGTGTGAGCGCTGGGGCCGGCGATGGGTGACGGTGTGCCGTTTGTGATCCGCAGGTGATATAATTCTGCAGGTAGGAGACCCACCAACTGGCTTTTTTCACGTCCAAGACCCAGTTCTCTGTGTAGGAATATATGAAGGATGTACGGCTTTTCGTGAACCCGTTTTAAACAACTCTTGTTTCCGGATATGTGCATTTTAAATGTGACCTTACGTTTGGCTGGAACATTGTTAAAGGGTGAAAATGTAGCTGGTTGTTTTCTTTGTTTCGGTTTTTGACTAGAGGAACTTGTGAACTTGGGACGGGGAAGTTGGTGGCACTCTCCCGGCTCACATATCAGCAACCCTTTTGACACCAGGAGTTGAGAGAATTTGTGAGTTGTGAGCCAGACACAGAGGCCTCACCATGAACTGAAGATGCTGACTTAGGGCCTGTTGAAGTGCTGTGTTAGTCGTTACTTCAGTGGCCTTACTGGGAAGGAATAGTTAGGATGATTTGACGCTTTTGTTTACGTGTTTGCACTACTGATGACTTTTTTAAATTTCACGATGTATCAAAATAATATTCAGTTTAATATGAGTTAAACCTATTGAAATGATAATTATGTAAAGATAAATTTCTAGGTTAGCCAAGATCTCTCTTAAGACTTAAGCACAGGGGCCGGCCTGGTGGTGCAGTGGTTAGGTTCGCACGTTCTGCTTAGGCGGCCCGGGCTTCACCGGTTCTGATCTCAGGTGCAGACCTATGCACCGCTTATCAAGCCATGCTGTGGCAGGCGTCCCACATATAAAGTAGAGGAACATGGGCACAGATGTTTGCTCAGGGCCAGTCTTTCTCAGCAAAAAAGAGGAGGATTGGTGGTAGATGTTAGCTCAGGGCTAATCTTTCTCAAAAAAACAAAAAAAAGACAAGCACGTAAACAGTAGTAATTTGTAACTCTCCATGAAAAGTTGATAACGAAAGAAACTTCATTTGGACAAAGGTGAATATTTTATAAACTAAAATCTCCACCACTATCCAGTGTGTTTTATTTTATTAAGATAAAATTTGAGAACTCAAGTTTAAATTGCCCCCCGTTTCCCTTACGAATGCTCATCATGAGGGAAATAATGACGTACTCGTTGTGCTCTGGCCCTCCTGAATCATGGCTGCTGCGCCGTCACACCTGCTGAGTCTCACTCGAAGCAGCCCTTCTCACAGCAGCTTTCGCACAGCACTGGATGGGGTCTGCCTTCTCCCTTTGTCTGGGCCAGGCACCATCACAGGCTGGCTTAGCCGAAACTTCTCCAGCTTTCACTTCTGATTTTCCTCTCCTTTTGATTGTGCTAGGTATAATATTCAGCATAATTTAACTTTGAAAAAGGATCAAAATTCGGGGGTTTTTTGGTCTGGTTATGAGGTGTGACTTTGGGAGGTAAGAATGCTCACCTCTGAGTTTTATCACGTGTGTCCTTTGAGCTTACTTTAAGAACAGAGCTTTGTTCTGCTCTCTGGCCCACGGACTCATTTCCATTTGCGGGGGCTCCCTTAGCGAACTCTTTCCTGCTTGGAAGGTCCCCCATCTGAACTTGGAGCTCAAATACATTTCAGAGCCGGACTAACAAGAAGGTGGCGAGATGCTGCAGCTGCTCTTTTTAGCAATGTCTTTAAGAGGGGTTGGGGGGGGGGGATGCTTTGGGTGGACCCAAAGATAGGAATCCCCTAACAGATGACGTAAATACAAACCCAGAAGCCCCAGCCCCTTTTCTTGACCATGTCACAAGTGATTGAAGCCCAGTGAATTGTTAGGTTAGAATTAGTTCTGCAACATGATAGAATTTTTCTTACCAGGTTGATAAATGCACATTAATTTGATTATTAGCTATGATGGGTAGAATTGTAACGATCAGCGGTTTGTAGGCTTATGATCTGGACAGAACAAGAACTTCAGTATGTTTACCATTGCTCGTCCTTGAAAAAACTTCACAAAAGGCACAAATTAAAGTAGTAGATTCAGAGGCCCGCCGGCCAAGTGGTTAAGTTCACGCGCTCTGCTTTGGCCGCCCATGGTTTCGCCCGTTGGAATCCTGGGCGGGGACATGGTACTGCTCATCAGGCCATGCTGAGGCGGCATCCCACATGCCACAACTAGAGGGACCCACAACTAAAAATACACAACTATGTACCAGAGGGCTTTGGAGAAAAAGGAAAAAAAAAATCTTTAAAGTAGTAGATTTATTTCCATAGGTAATTCATTCATTCAACAAATATTTACTGGGTTCCTAAAATAGGTAAAGAACCACTTCTCCTATCAGATTAGTGAGCAAGCTGAGTATGTATGTAGTAAAGAGAACAGGGATAAGTCCTTCAAAAAGTACTTATCTTTGTACTTTTGTACTTTGTACTTATCTCATTTTTCTATTTGATTTTGTTGTTAATCATAGCAGGAGATAAAAACTATTCTTTGAATTGCTTTCTTCGTGATGTAATAAGGAAAGCCAAAGTATTCATATGTCTTAAAATAGCCCTAAATGTGTTCTTGAACTTCTCACTGGGAGAATGTTCGATACACTAGCATATAGGCTGTTTTATGTAATGTTTAGAATGACATATTAATAAATAATCTGTTAGAAAAAGAATTATATGCTCATCATCACTCATTTTGTCAATGTCTCAAGTATTTTGCTTCTCCGAATCTCAATTCTTCTGTCATATTCTTGATCAAGTGTTCCTGGGAAAAATGCGTATTACTCATATGTGTCAATATCTGTGGTATATAAGTTTTTAAAACAAATTCGAAGCTTAAAATATATGCATAAATTTACATTGTATAAAAACACAGTTGTATACCTGAGTGGGCTTCTATCAAAGGTGAATACCTCCAGAGACTGAATTGTGTTTTCTCGTTTTTGATGAGGAAAATTGGCATTTGCTTCACCATTTTCAAAGACACAGAATTTTCCTGCAAATGTCCCACTCTGATGGGGGACGTTGATAACAGAGAAGGCTGTGCATGTGTGGGGGCAATGGGTATATGGGAAATCTCTGTACCTTTCTTTCAATTTTGCTGTAAACCTAAAAGTGCTCTAAAAAATAATCTTTAAAAAAATTCTTCCTGAAGCAGATCTGGATCTTTAAAATACCACTTGAGTCTTCTCTCTTAGATATGCAGGTTCCAGCATCTGGGGATCCTGATTTGTTAGCTGAATTGTCAAGGGGAGGCAGATGTCCAGTAGGTCCACTGGGAGTAGCATCCAAATTTGCATCTGCAAGAGCAATGATACCTACGTAATGCCAGCTGCCTGGTTAATTGCAACCATAAGACACAACAATTGTTAAACGCATCTCAGGCTCAGAGATGTTAAAATGTTAAAAATATGTATATTGCAGCTTAGCAGCAACATAATTATTTCAGACGTCTCTCTGATGAGAGAGATCATTTGAGCTAAAAGTCGAATGTTAGAAAGAACGGAGGGACTTTTCTAACCACAGAAAGTGCTTCCCTGTCTTTTTATTTCTCACACTCACTTTTCTGCTGGGGCAGCATTTCTCACACTTCTTCTCCTTCTGTTTGAAAATAGAACAGCTGCTACAACCAATAAAAGTGGATATTTTATTTCAAAAAAAATCACCAATTTTTTCACTTCGCATAAACTTCATATTTTTCTCACAATTTTTTTCATGCTAGAGAAGGGAGATATGTTAAAGAAGCGGAATAAAGATGATTTAATAGATTCAGATGTTATTCTCTAAATAGACTTCCAGTACCTATAATTGTTTTACAACATCTCTTCGGTTTCCGTCGTGGAGCCAGCAGGAAGTCACAGTGTTTTCGTCTCCAATGGGTTTTCAGTCTCTTCAGGCAGCCCTAAGCCCAAAGCATGCTCATCTTTCTGTCCCAGGCCTCTTGCTGGTTGAGATTTTAAGAACCAAGGTTTGAATTCTCTCCAACTCATCCTAGAATCATTTCCTAGGTCAGAGTTCAAGGAAGCATCCTTAACCCTCCTTTCCTAAATTGTGATCTTCCCCTTTATCAGAAGGCAAGAACTCTCACTTTAGCCTTCTTCTCCATTCTTTGTTAATTTAGAAATCTGAACAATATTAAGGCAGTTGCTTCTAATGCAGATAAAAACTGAAATAGTCAATGAGAAAGTTTTCTACTGCTGACTACAAAGACAGAAAAATGACAGTGTAGTGAATTTTGAATAAAGTTGAATTTATTCAATTAGACCATCCATTATTCTGAGGTTGTCTCTGTGTTTTTATGTTAAACAGACTTTTTAAAAAAAAATTATAATGGTAATGGGTAGAAACGTTTTTGTTTTGCCTTTTAGTAATGTCCTTACTTGCCAAAATAAGTTCACAAAGCCACAGGAGCCATGGTCCTAAGGTCTGTGGTACAGGAGGAACTCAGCCTGCCTGTGGAGACCACCATTTTCCTCTCATGTGTGTTTCACACTGCACCCCAGCTAACGCAGCAGTGCTCGGTTTGTCATGGACGCAGCTCACTCTGCAGTATTGCTGTGTGCAGTTATTCTGTGAGCAGAACACAGAAAGAACTAAAATATCTGTCAATAAGGAAACGCTTAAATTACCATACAACTAGGGATGTCGCGCAGTAGTTATGAACAATGAGGCTGATGTAAATGTGTGCAAAGTCCAGGGCTCCCTGACCAGGGCGTAAGGAGGAGTGTGTTAGTCATTGAGTGGAGTAGGCTGGGCTCCCCAGAGAAACAGAACCAATAAATATCTCTTCTCTAAATAGATAGATAGATATAGATAAGGATATGGATATAGATATAGATATAGATCTATCTATCTACACACATAGTGAGAGAGAGGGAGATTTGTTATAAGGTATTGACTCATGTAATTGTGGAAGCTGAGAAGTCCAAGATGTGCAGTTGGCAAGCTGGAGGCCCAGGAGAGCCAATGGTGCAGTTCCAGTCCAAGTCTGATGGCCTGAAAACCAGGAGAGCTGATGGTGTGAGTTCAAGTCTGAGTACAAGTTCAAAGCAGGAGAAGAATGTATGTCTCAGCTTGAAGACAGACAGAGAGAAAGATTTCTTTCTTACTCAGCCTTTTATTCTACTCACACCTTCAACAGATTGGATGAGGCCCACCCACATTGGCGAGGGCAATCTGCCTTAGTCAGTCTGATTTAAAAGTTAATCTCATCTAGAAACACCCTCACAGACACACCCAGAAATAATTTTTAACCAAATATCTAGGCACCCTGTGGCCAGAAATATATAAACATAATTTTATGTGTTAACATAAAATTAACCATCACAACTCTACTCCTTGTCAACTTTACGCTCATATACACCTTCTTAAGCTAGACTTAATCTCCAAATAAAGATGATAACAAGCTCATGAATCCATCTAATGTGAAGCAGCTATTCTGTGGGCAACTAGAAATGTACTAATCCCTCCGCCAGAAGAGGTAAGTCCTTTGAGTGACATTTACTCTTCTCCTTGAGATCCTGTAATCTAAACACTATAATATAAAGTCAATAAATCTTATGTTATGTGATAAGGGAATAAGGGAGGGAAGAAAACAAAGATATTCACTTAAAAATACACACACACATATGAATGTTGTAGGGGAGGAAGACATTTCCTCTACCCACTGTGAGTTCTTCTGGCTGGAGAACAAATTAAATTCACATGAGACAGAATAACAGGAGAAAATTAAACAAAGCTTTATAACATGTGTACATGGGAGAGGCTCAGGCAACCTGAGCAACTTGCCAAAATGGCTGAAACCACCACCTTAAATATCACCTTCAGCTACAGACAATGGAGGATGTTGGGGGTGGGGGGAGTCACTTACAGGAGGTTACAAGACAAGTAAACAAGATGCAGATTTAAGTCCTTGCCTTTGGCATTGATTAAGAGTTTCTAAAGATAAGGTCATCCCCCCTCCTTCCTGGTACAGAGAGGAGACACCTTTACAGATGGAGATTTCCCTTACAATGTAAATGTCTCTTAACAAAGGGTAAGTAAATTCCACTTTTTAGGGTCTCTTTCCTGTCTGCTGTTTTCAAAAGTAACCAGCCCAAAATAATCCTCATGCCAGAGAGACATATCTTGGGGTGGACAATTCCCATCCCCCACAGTCCCATCTTTGAAACTTTTAGGTTTCACAGTCCTTTGTAAGTTCAAGGAGTTTCATAGTCCAGAAGCTGAGTGGCAGATTGTTTCATCTCACTGAACACAATTCTTAGTCCTGGTAATAGGTCAGTCCAGTTAAATCCATTTTTGAAGGTGGTGATACAGGTGGGATCCCAAAGTTAGGCCTATATTTTGGAAGCAAGCAATCAGGTATTTAATAAGTATTTCTACAGAAATAAAAAGAAAAACAAGGTTAATGGTTGGAGCAAATTATAAACTAGTCCCTGAATCCAGGGGGCAGCCAGTCAAGAAGGTTTCTAGATGTCAGAGCCAGAGCATCTTTTGCAGCTTGAAATGTCTCTGATGATGTCATCGGGCATTCAGGTATCTTTCTGAGTGGCTTACAGCTTACACAGCAACAGACAGGAATCTCTCTTAACTTTCTATCAAGTTGTTCAGCTTTAGGGTACAAGGTTTCAGAAAAAAGGGTAAGTTCAATCCTCAATGATTCCAAATGAAAATGAGGAAAAAATTGAAAACGTTAGTTTGGAGATTTGTAACCAGATATTTCAGTAGAAGAATTCAGGATCCAGTCCAGTTCACAGGTAGAAAGAAAAACCTCAAAGACAATTAACACAACTAGGATCTAATATCCACAAATGTGTATTATAATTTTTCACTGAAGCATAATTTTTCTCTCTAAAAAATCACCCACATTTTTACAAAAGATAGCCAAATTAAGACTAATTGGTTTGCAATATAAGTTTAGTTTCAATAAACTTGGCTCAATTATTTACATAAGTGCAGCAAGAATAGCAACTGATCATATAGGCTCTTAAATCTGCTTTGCTGGAATTTTTTATGAGGAATCTCAGATTGAACTTTAAAGACCTCTCAAGAACAAAAAAGCCAAGCCAAGGACTTGCCATCAGATTTTGCCTGCAGTACCTACAGATTTGTGTGAATTTTTCTCTTTTCTTGAGATTCCCCAAAATATTTCGAGGTTCCTTGCACCTGCCAGATAAACAAGCTTCCTTACTTACCAGGTAAGATTGCTGGAATCTCTCTCTGTAAATAAGGTACCAGGTCGGTTTTTCCAAGTGGCTGTATTTCCAGAAAGTCAACCTTATTCCTCAAAGGCAGTATTGTCATATCCAAGCCTGTATGTTTCTCTCAAATATAACATTCCGGTTGTGGGGACCTGGAATTGGCCACCCCAAGATATGTCTCTTTGGCATCAGGATTATTTGAGGCTGATTGCTTTTGATAAACTGGGACAGGCAAGGAGGCTCTGAGGAATGGAACTCGCCCTTTGTTAGGACACGTTTACATTTGTAAGGTAAATCTCTATCTGTAAAAGGTGCCTCCCTCTCTGTACCAGGAAGAAGAAAGGAGATGACCTTCTCTCTAGAAACTCTTAATCAATACCAAAGGCAAGGACTTAAATCTGCATTTTATTGTGCTAGTCTGGTAACCTCCTGTAACTGACTTCCCTCCCCCTCCCAACTTTGGCATTTCTTAAGGATTAAGCATCTTTCCTTAGGCTAGGAACTGATTGCTGCGCTCACCTGTGACAGTCCAGCTCCAGACAATCCACTTGCCTCCGGCTTCGCCCTCTGAGACAGCAGACCACTACCTGCTGTGTCCATCAAGCGCTGTGCTGACAGGGCAATCTTGTGACTATTGTGGGAGGGACATTTCAATCACATGTGAAACACCCTGTTTGGGGGTGTATAACCACTATGTGCATCCCACTTCTTCGGTGCCCTTTCTTCCTTCGGGAAGAAAGGCCCCGGGCCATGGTTCCTCATAAAGCTTTGTTTAATTTTCTCTTGCTCTTCTGTCTCATGTGAATTTAATGCGTTCTCCGGCCAGATGAACCCACATTTGGGGAGAGGAAATGTCCTCCTCCCCTACAGTTTTGGCGTAGTCAGCAGGATGAAATTTCACTGGCTGGACACTGCTTGCTCCTGGACTGCTGCGGCCAAGAGATGCCGGACCCCTGACGAGAGCCGGCAAGAGGTAAGCGTTCTTACCACGTCAGTCTCCCGGATCTCTGCCTGCAGGCTCCAATGGAAGCAAGAGTGGTGAGATTTTTTGCTCTTCTAAATTTAGATTAGCGGGAGAAAATGTTGGTGAGGCTAGCTTCTTGGACTCAGCGACTCTAGTATTTGAGTACTCACAGGTTGTAGATCCTTTTCCTCCCAGAGATAGACTTTTCCTGGTCTCTGTCTTTTTGTTTGTCATAAGACACAGGCATCTCTATAAGCCTGTTGTCTGGGCTTTTTGTCTTGTTCCACGTCTTGAGAGCTTGGCTTTGTGACCTTTCTGGTCTCTGCCATCGGAGGATGCATGTACCGGCACGCATCTTGGCGGCCAGTCGAGTAGACTAGGGTTCCGGGACACACTCTTGGTCCGGCTGTGTAAGCTCTCAGGGGAGTTTGTCATAAGAGGTCCCAATTGATTTCATAAGGGGCCTTTGTCGTCTCAACCTTTGTTGCTTGCCTTTACTTTCTTAGGCTATTTTTGGGAGTGAATTTTCTGGATCTCTTTTGGGGTCGCCTCTTTGTCCTTGGTTAAGCTTTGGTTGAGTCGCTGTTAAGATCCTACTCGTCAATTTGGCCAGACGATGGATTATTTAAATTCGGAAAACTTCTAAATTGGGGGAAAAAATTGTGAGAGCTCTCATCATAATTTTTATTGGTGTCTATGAAAAAAGGCCAAATTAAAAAAGAAACACGGAAAATGGTAACTAGGTTTTGTCGACGAAAATAATCCATATCCAATCTATAAGTGAAAATTTGGGTGAGTTTATTCTGAGCTTAAATCTGAGGATTATAACCCGGGAGAGTCTTTCCACAAAGGAACAGAGCACTCCAAAGAAGTGGGGGTATAAGGGTGGTTATATACCCTCAAAGAGGATGTTTCACATAGGATTGAAATGTCCCTTTTACAATAGTCACGAGACTGCTCTGTTGGCACAGCGATTGATGGAAATAGCAGGTAGGTCTTCTGTCTCTGTGAACACAGCAGGGTGGCAGTCTCTTGTCTCCAGCTGGGTGGTCACAGGTGAGCTGGGAGGTGAGTGCAGCAATCAGTTCCTAGCCTAAAGAAAAATGCTAATGTCGGGGGGAAGTTGCATCTTTATCTGAAGGGCCTTTGTTCTGGCCAAAGGAAATGTCTAAGCAGATATGCAATGCGTGCTCAATAGCCGGTCAGGCCCTTCTGGAGGAAAAAAAAGGAAGTCAGGCCGAATTAGGTTTATACCAAATGGTTTCCTCATATACTCCAATATATCCTATTGCTTGCCATTTTTATTTGTCAGCTTAAACCCTGACTCAGGTTATACTTGAATTGGTGAAATATAAAGGTCTGAGTGTTGATAAGATTGTAACAGGTGGAATGCTTGAGCTCATTTTCTTTTTATGAAGAGGTTATATCAACTTTGCCTGAGTATGTTTTAAAACGTCTTTCTGAGAATGCTTCCTTATGCAATAAGACTAAGACCTGTTAAGTCCTGGCCATGGGTCCTGTCCCCATGCTGCAGCTCTTCACTGCCCTTGGGCCCTGTCCCCATGCTATTTGAATAGAGGAGCATTACTTCCAGACCTTGAGTCCGGGAAGTCTTTCTTTTGACTCCTTGGCTTGCTGAGCCCGCTTGCTTCACCGGCTTGTGAGCTGAAGTTCTGGTTTTCCTTGTGCCTTTCTCTTTTTCAAGGATGGAACTAAATTCACTGCTCCATCGGGAACCTTCACAGACAGCTGTATGAATCCATGTTTGCTGCCCATGGTTACTGTATGGGGCAAATTGTGGCATTCAGTCTGAAGAGAATCAGTACCTTAAGCCTGAGGGTGATGGAAAATGAATTAATCCATTCGTTCCTGACTCTATCTCTAATAGACAAATTTTACGTGGGCACGGGTCGGCCACTTAAGTCATTAGGACGGCCGCCAATCTCCAAGACTCCCGTGGAAGGTTTCTTTTGCTAAGGCTGGATTGGGATCCCTTCCTCTGGCACCTGACCATGCTCTGAACTGTGGGAAAAGTCCCACTCGGGACTCCAGTTCAAGGAAAGTACCAAACTCTAACCTTTGGTTGAGTATGGGAACCCCTTCTTGGGAGAGTGGCTCCAGGACGCAATTGGGTAGAATGTCCCCCAGACCGGCGGAAAAATTCCTCGCTGTTTTTCTCTGTTCTTTGATCTTTGGGACAACTCACCTGGCACTTAATGACTGCCAGGCATAATAGGGAAGGTGTACAAGGGATGCAATGCAGAGGGGCGCCCCCATCGCCCCTTGCTATAGGAACCCCACAGGCAGAACAAGTAGGACGCTGCCCTAGGTTCAGGAGATTTTCAAGGTAATGGACCCTTTTCTTTCCTCTCTCTTAAAGTGACAGTAGCCATTTCGGGCTCCTTTTGAGCTTTGCAATAGAGAAACAAAGAAATTTTTAAAGTGTCAAAGGCTCCACTCCCGGGAGCCCCTACTCTGGTTTCTGGGCCTGATCACCCCGACAACCACGTGGGGTGCCCTCTCTTGGCGATTGACTTGTTAAGCATTTAGGTGCCTACTGAGTTGGTTATGACAATAGGAGACCTGTGATTTATTCTGTGAACTGTCCTGATGGTGTTGTGTGCCCCGGCACGGGAACTGCTGTGTGACCTCTATCTCAATAACCCTTGGGGAAGAGGCCATGAGGGTGAGGCCTGACCTCTTTTCCTTTGTTCTCCAGGCCTTTGCCTCCTGCTTCCCTGCCTGGCTCACCTGTGCTGGCTCAGGGACTAAGTGCCCTGGGCTAAGTGGGATTTGACAAGATCTTATAACTATGTTGATGTCTGCAGTCAGGCGCCTTTGCACCCTTTCTCTGGCCTTGTCAGTCGGACACCAGCTTTATGACCATGAGGAATGCCTCAACCCAGAGACTCACCCCCTGGGTGCATTTTAAAGTTGGAAACGCTTTCAGTTGGATGGTTTATGCCCCAGAAACTCCAGCTTGGAGAAAACTTGAGGAGTTTCTCTGTGCCTTTGTGATGTAGTTGGACAGGCAGGTCAATCTAGAATGTCATTAAGTTAAACCCAGTAACTTCCAACTGTCCTTGGAAAATCCTTGCAAGACTGGAAATACAGCTCTAGAGGCAGTTCAGATTCCACCCAGTTCCTTTATCTCAAAAAGGATTATCATCTCCCCTCTCCAGGAACTACTATGTAGCCCATCACTAATTCCTAAGACTGGGGGAAAAAAAAAAAAAGAGGGGAAAGGTCATAAGCGTGCCCTTGCTGAGAAAAAAAATTTAGCATCTTGAGTGTCTTCTCCACAAATATTAGTAAAAGGCTCAAAAAAAAATTGGATTCATAACTAGGGAGCTTTATATTATTGTACCAGATTCATGGAGTGATTTTTAAAATAATAGCTGTGGAAGCTCTGTGTCTGTGTGTCTATATGCGTGTGACATTTTTACCCCTGGGTGATATGGCCAAAACTCAGAGCTCTGTTTAATTGGATTAAAGTAAGCGCTTACATAAATTCTAAATGCAATGGAAATTAACCCAATGTCTTTTAAGTTAAGACAATATGGATTAATCTTTGGTTAATGAAAGTTTAAGTTTGTTCGTTTGATTGAAAACTGTCTTCTTGTCAGAGTTGTCGGTATTTGCATACGATGCAGGCATGCAGCCTGGGCTTACTAGTCAAAAAAGGCTCATGTTGTCTGTTAGAAATTTGTCAGCATAATAACTTTAAATGGTAGCTGTTTGTTAATGTCTCAAAGTTTTTGTGGGTAATGTAAACATAATTATTGGGAACAAATGGTTTAGATATAAATGAAATAAGAGTTTATAGATAACTTTTTTTTTTTAGCAATAATTATAGTTTATGGTATGTGTATTTAAAATAACTTCCAAAATCTTTTTGGTAACTTGAAACTTTGAGGCTAAAAGCGTTTGGGTCCATCAGAAAGTGTGCCTCGTGTTTTATTGTAAAGTGGCATGTTTCTAGAAATTATGAAAAGTGTTTAGAATGTTCATATAAAAGACAGTTCATAATTGCTTAGTTTTTAGTTTTTTACTAGGGTCTGTAAGGGTTAAAAGTCTAATTAACATACGTAATTAAAGCTATTGGAAATTAATGAGGAAAACAGCTCTGTATTCAAGGAAAGTAAAATGTATGTTTTTAGTAAAGAGGGTATAAAGAATGGAAATATTTGTTTGATGGGTTAAGAAAGATAAATTTGTCCTAATATACGAGAAAGTAAGAAAGAAAGCATGGAACAAATTCTGAATGCAAAAGAAAGTTACAGAAATTCTGAAAAGAGTTTTGTACCTGGTCAAGTTGGCTAAGACTGAAATGAATCTAATTAAGTAAATGGGTTTTAATATGAAAAAGTAAACTGATACAAAAATTAGAATTTGGTTTTCTCTCTCAAAGGGATGATTATCTTGAACTTTTGGCCTGCTCTAAGTCTACTGAAAAGACAGAATCTGGTTTGTTAAAATAATTTGTTAGGTTCAGAAAAAGACAGAGTCTTTTTCTATATTAAGGTTTTTTGCTGTTGTCACTTTGGTTAACTATTATGAAGCATTGTTTCAGTGACCCTTGTTTTACAGTGACAAAATCAGCAACCTCTTGATCTTGTTTAAGTAAGTGTTTTAAAAGCTTTTGATATTTTTGACAAGCTTCTCCCTCAAAAATATTCAAGCCCTGAACCAAGGCTTTCTTTTGACCTGGATGAAGGAACAGGATTTCTCTGGGGATTTTCAGAGGCCACTGGGACTTCACAGAGAAATTTGCTCTCTCTTCCCATAAGGAGGAAGATTGTAAAGTAATTAGGTTTATTTGGTCTGTTAAATTACATTGGAACTGCATTGCTGAGAAATTTCTAACAGACAACGTGAGCTTATTCGACTAGTAAACCCAGGCTGCATGTTTGCATCATATTCAAACACTGACAACTCTTGAGGATATACTTTTTCAACCAAACCAACAAACTTAAACTTTCATTAACTGAAGATTAATCTATATCATCTTAACTTAAAAGACATTGGGTTAATCTCTATTACGTTTAGAATTTACGTAAGTGCTTACTTTAAGTCAATTAAATAGAGCTCTTAGTTTTGGCCATACCATCCAGAGGTAAAATCACACATATATAACATACATATAGACACACAGACAGAGAGTTTCCACAGCTATTGTTTTAAAAATCACGGCCATGAATCAGGTGCAATACAAAGCTCCCTAGTTAGGAATCCAAATTTTGTTTTGAGCCTTTTTAGAAATAATTGTGGAGAAGACATTCAAGAAGACAGATTTTTTGGCAAACGCATGCTTATGGCCTTTTCCCCTCTTTTTTTTTTTTTTCAGTCCTGGGAATTAACTACATCACAATAGCATAAACAAACCACTCAAGTTTTTTTACAGATGGAGTTTCTGGGGCAAAACCCACCCAATTGAAAGCATTTCTAACTAGTTAAAATGCACCCAAGGCGTGAGTTTCCAGGGATGGTTGAGGCATTCCCCATGGCAGTAAAGCTGGTATCTGACTGACAGCAGCCAGAGAAAGAGTGCAAAGACACCTGACTGCAGCCATCAACATAGTTATACGACCTAGTTAAGTCCCCCTTAGCCTGGGCACTTAGTCCCCGAGCCAGCACTAGGCGACGCAGGAAGAAGGAGGCAAAGGCCTCGAGCTGGCTGGGGCCTGGGGCTCCCTGTGCCAGAGTTGAGAGTTAAGTACAGAAGGTCCAGTGTCTGCTCAGGTCCAGCCTGAACTTAACCTTGACTTGGCAACAAGAGAGGAGGTGACAAACAAGACAGACAAAGCAGGGAAAAGAAGAGATCAGGCCTCACCCTCGTGGCTTCTTCCTGAGGGTTATCAAGATAAGGGGCACACACCAATTTCTGTGCCGGGGCACACAACATTGGCAGTACAGTTCACAGAATAAATCACAGGTGTGTGATCCTCATAACTGACTCAGTAGGCACCTAAAATACTCAACCAGTCAACCACCAAGAGAGGGCACCCCTCTTGGTTGCTGGGGTGATCAGGCCCGGAAACCAGAGTGGGGGCACCCAGGGGTGGAGCCTTTGACACTTTAAAGATTTCTTTGTTTCTCTATTGCAAACTCAAAAGGAGCCCAAAATGACCACTGTAACTTTAAGGGACATGAAAGAAAAGGACCCATTGCCTTGAAAATCTCCCCTAAACCTAGGGCAGCATCCTACCCATTGTGTCTATGGGGTTCCTATAGCAAGGGGTGGGTGATGGGGGCATTTCCCTGCATTGTATCCTTTGTATACCTTCTCTATTATGCCTGGCAGTAATAAGTACCAGGTGAATTATCCCAAAGATAAAAGAATAGAGAAAAACAGTGAAGAATTTTCCACCTGTCTTGGGGACATTCTACCCAATTGCATCCTGGAGCTGTTCTCCCAAGAAGGGGTTCCCACACTCAACCAAAGGTTAGAGTTTAGTACTTTCCTTGAACCAGAGTCCCGGTTGGGACTTTCCCGAGATTCAGAGTGTGGTCAGGAGCCATAGGAAGGGATTCCAATCCAGCCTTAGGAAAAGAAACCTGCCACGGGAGTCTTGGAGATTGGCAACCATCCTAATGACTTAAGTGGTCCACCTGCACCCATGTAAAATTTATCTATTAGAGATAGGATTAGGAAGGAATGGATTAATTCATTCTTCATCACCCTGAGGCTTAAGGTACTGATTCTCTTCAGGCTGAATGCCATGGTTTGCCCCATAGAGTAGCCATGGGCAGCAAACGTGGATTCGTACAGCTGTCCGAGAAGGTTCCCGATGGAGAAGTAAATTTAGATCCATCCTTGAAAAGAGAGAAAGGCACAAGGAAGACTAGAACTTCAGCTCACAAGCCAGTGAAGTAAGTGGGCTTGGTGAGCCAAGAAGTCAAAAGAAAGATTTTTTTGGACTCTCAAGGTCTGGAAGTATTGCTCCTTTATTCAGAGAATAGTGTGGGGACAGGGCCTATGGGCAGTGAAGAGCTGCAGCATGGGAACAGGACCCATGGGCAGGACGTTATAAGTCTTGGTCATGTACTATTGATAGGGAAGTATTCCCAGGAAGACATTTTAAAACATACTCAGGCAAAGTTGATATAACTGATGCAGGGTCGGTGAACCAAGGAGTCGAAAGAAAGATCTCTTGGACTCTCAAGGTCTGGCAGTAGTGCTCTTTTATTTAGAGAATAGTGTGGCATCGCATGGGGACAGGACCCATGGGCAGTAAAGAGCTGCTGCAAACATAGTTTGAGGGTAGGGCTAAATTTAAGGCATAGATATGTGAGTTATCTCTTTACAAGACAAAGGAAAGAGTATGTAAAAGAAAGTTAAAATGGTATCAGTGCAGGTGGGCTCTGGTTATTGAGTGGTCCTATAATTTTTAGATAAGAATCAAACTGGATTAAGTAAATGGCGGAAGCCACCATCTTAAATATTATTTTTAGCTAAAGACAAAAGAGGATGTTGGGAGTGGAGGGGGAGTCAATCATGGGAGATTACCACATGAGTACGGTAAACAAGATGCAGATTTAAGTCATTGGTACTGGTACAGAGAGGGAGACACATTTACAGATGGAGACTTCCTTTAAAATGTAAATGTCTCCTAACAAAGAGTAAGTAAATTCTACTCCTCAGACCCTCCTTCCTGTCTGCAGTTTTTAAAAGTAACCAGTCTAAAATAATCCTCATAATAAACTTTTTATAAAGAAAAACAATCAGCTCAAGCATTCCAACCTTTATAATCTTATCAACACTTAGACTTTTTGCGTGTGTGTTTCCTTTTTAATTTGGCCTTTTCATAGGTACCAATAAAAATTATGATGAGAGCTCTCACAATTTTTTTCCCCAAATTTAGAAGTTTTCTGAATTTAAATGATCCATCATCTGGCCACATTGATGAGTAGGATCTTAAAAGTGACTCAACCAATAAGCTTAACCATGGACACAAGAGAAGTCTCCAAAAGAGATCCAGAAAGTTCACTCCCAAAAATAGTCTAAGAAAGTAAAGGCCTTCATTGCACAGCAAGCAACAAAGGTTCAGATGGCAAAGGCCCCTTATGAAAGCAATCGGGATCCCTTATGACAAACTCCCCTGAGAGATAGCACAGCCTAGCAAAGAGATTGTGTCCCAGAACCCCTGTGTACTTGACTGGCTGCCAAGATGCACGCCGGTACATGCATCCTCCAGATGGCGGAGACCAGAAAGATCATAAAGCCAAGCTCTCAAGGCATAGAACAAGACAAAAAGCCCAGACAACAGGCATATACAAACAACAAAGACAGAGACAAGGAAAAGAGCTATCTCTGGGAGGAAAAGGATCTACAATCAATGAGTACTCAACCAAATCCTAGAGTCACTGAATCCAAGAAGCTAGCCTCACCAACATTTACTACTGCTAATCTAAATTTAGAAAAGCAAAAAAAGCTTCACTACTCTTGCTTCCATTGCACCCTGCAGGCAGAGATCCAGGAGACTGATGTGGTAAGAACTCTTACCTCTTGCCGGCTCTTGTCAGGGGTCTGGGATCTCTTGGCTGCAGCAGTCCGGAGTGAGCAGTGTCCAGCCAGTGAAATTTTATCCCATCCAAGTCATCAAACTGTAGGGGAGGAAGACATTTCCTCTACCCACTGTGAGTTATTCCGGCTGGAGAACAAATTAAATTCACATGAGACAGTAACAGGAGAAAATTAAACAAAGCTTTATAACATGTATACATGGGAGAGGCTCAGGCAACCTGAGCAACTTGCCAAAATGGCTGAAGCCACCACCTTAAATATCATCTTCAGCTAAAGACAAAGGAGGATGTTGAGGGTGGGGAGAGTCAGTTACAGGAGGTTACCAGACAAGTAAAGTAAACAAGATGCAGATTTAAGTCCTTGCCTTTGGCATTGATTAAGAGTTTCTAGAGAGAAGGTCATCCCCCCTGTTACCTGGTACAGAGAGAGAGACACCTTTACAGATGGAGATTTCCCTTACAATGTAAATGTCTCTTAACAAAGGGTAAGTAAATTCCACTTTCTAGAGTCTCTTTCCTGTCTGCTGTTTTCAAAGTAACCAGCCCAAAATAATCCTCATGCCAAAGAGACATATCTTGGGGTGGACAATTCCAGTCCCCCACAATATTCATAACAAAATAAAGAGGAATACTCATGACAGTTACAGTCCTCGTTTCCATAACTGGTCACATGGTCATAGCTGGTATTTATAACCACTTTCTTCCACTTGTCGGGGAAGTGGGAGAATTTCCTCCCCACCTCTTCCTTAAGGTTCTTATGTATACATGGGAGAAACTCAGGGGACACTGAGTAACTCAGCCAACTGGCTGAGGCTGCCTGTTTGAGTCTCTTAAGCTCAGACAGGGAGGACATTTGGGGTAGTGATTCGGGGCTTCACAGGGGAGGAAGGCAACCCACATGGAAATGGAAAAGCAAATGTTTGGTAAATAGAACTTTGATAAGGGTGGGCTTAGCAAGGATCCTCCCAGTCTACGGAAACCCAGAGTTATCCATGGTGATGGCCTCTCCTGGGGACAGGCCTTTATTTTACATTTCTTTTAATCAGTTAGCGGGGGAAAGGTCCAATGTTCTTGCTGAGTCTGAGCCTTTATTGTCTTCAGCTCTAAATAATCCGCATACCACAGTGGTGCATCTTGGGGACGCCTGCTCTGAACCTTGTTTTCTCAGATTTAAGGAAATCTTTTTCTCTTATGCTAACTATGACTTACAGCAATTTGGTGAAATCATACCTTTATGAGCAAAACTGAAATATTTATCTTTTTCTCCCTACCTGATCTCTCCAGAATTTGGAAACTTTGTGAGTAAATGAGTAAGATTATTTCGTGTCAATATAGTTATTTGCATAAGTTCAATAAGAATCTGTTTTCCTTATAACAGGACACATTGGTTATAGTACAAAGGCTTTGACAGTGTAGGGGAGGAGGACATTTCCTCTCCCCAAATGTGGGTTCATCTGGCCGGAGAACGCATTAAATTCACATGAGACAGAAGAGCAAGAGAAAATTAAACAAAGCTTTATGAGGAACCATGGCCCGGGGCCTTTCTTCCCGAAGGAAGAAAGGGCACCGAAGAAGTGGGATGCACATAGTGGTTATACACCCCCAAACAGGGTGTTTCACATGTGATTGAAATGTCCCTCCCACAATAGTCACAAGATTGCCCTGTCAGCACAGCGCTTGATGGACACAGCAGGTAGTGGTCTGCTGTCTCAGAGGGCGAAGCCGGAGGCAAGTGGATTGTCTGGAGCTGGACTGTCACAGGTGAGCGCAGCAATCAGTTCCTAGCCTAAGGAAAGATGCTTAATCCTTAAGAAATGCCAAAGTTGGGAGGGGGAGGGAAGTCAGTTACAGGAGGTTACCAGACTAGCACAATAAAATGCAGATTTAAGTCCTTGCCTTTGGTATTGATTAAGAGTTTCTAGAGAGAAGGTCATCTCCTTTCTTCTTCCTGGTACAGAGAGGGAGGCACCTTTTACAGATAGAGATTTACCTTACAAATGTAAACGTGTCCTAACAAAGGGCGAGTTCCATTCCTCAGAGCCTCCTTGCCTGTCCCAGTTTATCAAAAGCAATCAGCCTCAAATAATCCTGATGCCAAAGAGACATATCTTGGGGTGGCCAATTCCAGGTCCCCACAGTTCCCTCCTCTAAAACTTCCCTGGAAGTTTCACATATAAAAAGCTGAGCTGGTGGCTGTGGAGAGAGAAATCGAATTAGTAGGTGAGTGGTAAGAAATCTGCAAAGAGAGAAAAGAACGTAGATTAGAATGAGGATAGACAAGGAGAAAAGAACAAACTGTAGCACATTTCCCCACACTCCATTAAACCAGTTCCCCAATCCTGGAAATAAGTCTGTCCAATAAAATGTGTGAGCTTCATTTATCTGATGGAAAATGTCAATCTTCTCTTTTAATAGATGTAAGTTAGATGCTACTTGCCCAGTTTGATTCACATACAAGCAACATTTTTCACCGATGATTGCACAGGCTCCTCATTGCTGGGCAGTCAGTGTATCCAGAGCACGTCGATTTATGAGGACCACAGAGGCTCGGCTGCTCGTCTGTGACTGGAGTATTCTCAAAGTCTGCATGGTGGTGTTGGACTCTTGTTCCATCACCATGGAGAGATTTAAGATCGCCTTTTCCAACTCGTAGTCTCCGAAGCTGGGGAATAAGACTCTCGATGCTGACAAGAACTTGGAGTTGTGATACACAAGCGGATTCTCCACCATTTCCCGATGGGCACGCTTATGTGGCACAATCTTATGAACAAAGGAACCCAGGTTTGCAATTTGGCTGGCATTTAGGGTGGAGTATTTAGTGACAGAAGGGCCAGGTATCCGAGTCCACAGCGTCCTGACAAATTAGGTGGGAAGCTTTCATATACTTTGTTGCCGCATAAAATAAAAAGACCAGTGTGGTTTATAGACAAAGTTAGAGCTAAATCTAGAGTTCCCACAGTCTGGAGAATTCCATGCGCTATGCCACTGGTACTGTTAGAGCCTAAAAATCTCCATTTTCCATGCGCTCCTGTCAATCTGAGAGAACAGAACAGATCGCAGAATAGCTGTACAGGAGGCCTGAAGTCTGATTTCGGCAGCTATAAAGCCTGGTCTTGTCACCTGACCAAGTGAGTTCAGATTTTTGATCCACCCATATATAGTTTACAGTATTGGGCAGCTTAACCATGCGGGCAGCTGCAATACCCCAAGTTGTACATGGGTGTCTCATGAGCCTTCCAGAACATTTGGTGATTTGGCAGATGTTTGTGCCAAGGGGAGTAGCTTTAGAGTCACTTATAACTCCCGTTAGAGGTTTGAAGATGCCACCTGTGGAATCGAACCATAGAGTTTGATTACAATATTGTCCTGGTATGTCACCCAGGAAAGGTCCAGTGTCATGTTTACTTTCGATGCAGAGGGAAAATCTTTCACCTGTTGTCTTTACCTGGGCAAGGGAGAGTCCTGGAGCTTCCTTAGAGCCTTTCTGGGGCCCAAATGACTCACCAGGAGGAGAGGCAGAGTGAAGTTTTCCTTGTCGTGGATGCCATGCCCTGCTGTTCATCCGTCTTCCGTACTTAGTCCACCAGGTGTTCACTTCAGCAGGAACAAAGACCAGTTCCGGTTCCTTTGCACTATCTAGCTGTTGACATAACCAGCAGTCAGACTGATTAGTTAGCATGGTCAAGGCTTGGTAAACCGGTATAAGGGGGTATTTGGTTTGTGCTGGACTTGTTGAAAAAGAGAAGGTTAGTAAAAGCAAGACACAGGTTGGAAAAGAGCCCATAGTGGAGACTTAGAGAGAAGTAGGATAGATAGAGACCAGCACTCTTCAGTCAGCTTTTTAATAAATGATTAAAGGAAAATATATATTTGCTAATAGTTTCGTGTGTGTTTGTGTGTCTGTGTGTGTGTGTAGGGAGCCTTTAAATGCAAAGGTGAGGAAATAGGTGAAAGTGCGGTTTCTTGATCCGTGATCTTGGGAAAAGCTGTCTACTTCGTGGTGTTGGCTGCTTCTGGGGCCTGAGAATTGGCCCTGGAAATCCTTAGTTCAAGATCATCTGTGGGGACTGTCTCCCATTTGCCTTGAGAGTGATGTCCTGGGTCTATTTTGGCGTGGCTTGAATGGATCCAGGAAGATTTTTCCTTTATTTAGATGACCATGTAGGTGGTCAGTAGGATTTCATAAGGTCCTTGCCAGCATGGTGACAGCGTGTTTTTTCTTTTAAAGACCTTGATGTACACCCGATCTCCTGGTTGAAAGGGACGGCAAGGCTCGTCAGAAGATGGAGGCCACGCATCTTTTACCTGCAGACGATATGCTTCAAGTATGGTAGTTAATTTCTGTATATAGCTAGTCTTGGCATCAAATTGTTCACTTAAATTCCCATAATATTCACTTAATCAGGGAATCAAAGGTTTAGATATGCCAGTAGGCATCAGGCATCCAAAGACTATTTCAAAAGGAGTCAATCCATGTCTCCTATTTGGAGTATTTTGAATCTTTACAAGGGCCAAGCGCAGAGCTTCTGGCCGTTTAAGTCCAGTTTCTTGACAGACCTTTCCTAAAGTCCTTTTCATGTCTAGATTTTTAGGTTCCACTTGCCCTGAAGACTGGGGGTGATATGGGGTATGAAATTTTAATGAGTCCCCCAGAGTTTTTGCAAGCAAGTGGTTTATGTCTGCTGTAAAATGAGTTCCTTGGTCTGATTCAATCCATAAAGGGATGCCAAAACGAGGAATAACTTCAGTTATTAATTTCTTTCCCACGGTTGTGGCATCTGCATGTCTAGTTGGATAGCATTCAGTCCATCCACTAAACATGCAGATGATATCCAAACAGTGAGAGTTTATGGCCCTGAGGTCTTGTACAAATCTGTACATTTGGTTCCCATCTGAGTCAAATTTGCCTTCTTTTTTTACTGGGTGAGGAAGTAAAAACTAGTCCACCCCATTGCAAAAGAGAGTCTATTATGGGTTCAATTCTTCGCTCTGCATCTCTGGAGAGCAGGTATTGGTCTACTGATGGAAATGGTTCATTCTTCTTCCAAGTAATGTGCACGGGTTCTGCACTAAGCAACAATCATTTGCATGTGTAGCCCAAAGACTAATTGGGAAATCTTTTAAAGACTCATCCTCTTCAGAAGAATTTAAATAAGGACGAGTTTCTAGCAAGGAAAGCAGGAGACTTGGGGTTTGGTCAGAGAGCAAGGAGATAAGAACACCTTTTTCATTACAATTTGTAGTGGCATTAAATTTACATAACAAATCTCTGCCAAAGAGGTTTGCTCGAGAACAGAGACCAGAAAGGCATGATGAGTGTTCAGGGGACCTAAAAATACCGGAGTGGGCTGGGATATGGGCAGTGAAATAGGCTGCCCAGAGACTCCTACAACTTGAATAGACTCAGAGGTGACAGGTAGAGATAAATCCCCCGAATGGATAGTGGAGAAAGCCGCACCAGTATCACCTAAAAAATCCAGTTCCCAATCCTCTATTCTAAGTTTAACAGTAGGCTCGGGGGTACAACTGAGGATTGGCTGGCCCCATCATTTTAGGGAGAAATGCCCCTCAGGAGGAGAAAAACGAGTCTTCTGGGGGTTCTGGGGCCAAGTGGGGATATTTTTCAAACTTTTCCTTCTCTTAAGAGCAGGACATTCTCTTTTCCAATGCCCTGGTTTCTTGCAATACCTGCAATTGTCTGGGGGCCAATAGGGAGGCCTCTGAGTGGGCTTTAGTTGACTTTCAGAGTTGCCTTTTTGCTTCTCAAAAGATTCAACTTGTAGAGCAAGAAGAATTGTCTTTAATTCTCTTTTTCCTTTACTTTCCTGCTGACTATTTTCAAAGAACCCCATGACAAACAGAAATGGCGAGCAATAGGATATCTTGGAGCATATGAGGAAGCCATTTGGTGTAAACCTAATTCAGCCTGACTTTGTTTTTCCAAAAGGGCCTGACATGGCCATGGAGCATGCATTGCATATCTGCTTTAAACATTTACTATGGCAAGAACAAATGGCCTTAAGATAAAGGTGCAACTTCCCCCCACATTGGCATTTCCTTAGGGATAAGCATCTTTCCTTAGTCTGGGAACTGACTGCTGCGCTCACTTGTGACCACCCAGCTCGAGACAACAGACCTGCCACCCTGCTGTGTTCACCAAGACAGCAGACCTACCTGCTGTTTCCATCAATCGCTGTGCTGACAGGGCAGTCTCATGACTATTGTAAAAGGGACATTTCAAGCATATGTGAAACATCCTCTTTGGGGGTATATAACCACTCTATATACCCCACTTCTTTGGTGCCCTTTTTTCCTTCAGGAAGAAAGGCCCCAGGCCATGGTCCTCACATTTTAACTCAGAGTAAACTCACCCAAATTTTCATTTATAGATTGGTTATGGATTATTTTCCTCAACACCCATCACACTCCTCATTCTCTATTTCCTTTGCCTTCAGATACCATCTCAGCTGGTTATGGTTCTTTACCCATTGAAGTGACTCAAACGTTCATTCCTGAAGGGTGCAGGCCATTAGTAATCCTGCCTGGATTGAGTTGTAGTTTTCCACTGCCCCTAATCACAGAGCATGGTAACACTAACAGCCTCCTTGAGGTACCTCCTCTACTCCAGACACACTTTTCTGTGCCTTGGCTGTGGAGAAGAAGTGCAGTGTCCCCTTGGTAGTCAGGATCAATCACCCCAGCTAGCACAGTAACTCCCTTCTTTGCCTGCTGAGTCAGAGCCATGAGGAGTCCAAAGTTGCCGGGCAGCATTTATTGCTGTGATCCTTTTTTCCCTCTGGACATCTTTAATTCTTTTCTTTTTTTTTTTTTTTTTTTGAGTAATTTTATTGAGATCATAATTGTTTATAACATTGTGTAATTTTGGGTGTACATTATATTGTTGTGACTCTTTTTTTTTTTTTTTTTTGTAAGATTTGCCCTGAGCTAACATCTGTGCCAATCTTCCTCTACTTTGTAAGTGAGATACCTCCACAGCATGGCTGATGAGTGGAGCAGGTCTACACCCAGGATCCAAACCTGCCAACCCTGGGCCACCAAAGCAGAGCATGCAGAACTTGAACCACTCGGCCATGGGACCAGCCCCTGTTGTGACTCTTGATGGAAGTATTTTTCCTTTCAGCTTAAAACCTCTAATCCAGCAGAGGATAAAGTCATGGGAACAAGAAGCAAAAACTTTTCTAGTGGATCTCTAAGGGTAATAGTGAGCAGGGTCACTCCCATTTCCACCCCTTGACACATGAATCCAGGCTGTGGGAGAAGGAGCAACATATATTGCATTTGATTTTCAGCAATCTCAGCCCTGTAGCTGTGAGAGATAAGGGGCTCCTTCAGGGCACACATAGAAGCTTTCAGGTCATTTACGTGGTGCTTGAGCTGAGAACTTGAATCATCATTTTCCTTCACCACTTTGTCCAGAGACATTAGGAGTAAACAGCCAACCTCATTACATTTGTTAGCTTTCCAAAAATGTTTGAAAGTATCATATACACAGTCACTCAGCTCTTTGTTTCTTATAAGTGGTGGATTAGGATTATCCGATGGAGATATTTTACATCTCTCTACTGCCAGATCATGCCACAGACTATCAGTGCTCCCTTTCCTATTGGAAATAGAATCATCAGTGTCCTTTAATCTAACCAGATTAGAAAGCCAATTCCAGAAACCCAAGAACCAATTCAGAGAACTCATCCTTAACACTCTGTTCCTCTAGAACCACTCTCAGTACCCAAATCTGTATTAGTCTGGGTTCTCCAGTGAAACAGAACCAATAGGTACACTGTGGCCCAGTCAAGTTCACCCATAAAACTAACCATCACATCTACTGATGCATAACAAATTATTCTAAAATTTAGCATCTTAAGACAGCAAACATTTATTGTCTCCCTGCTGTGGATCAGGAATCAGGAGCAGCTTAGAGCCTCTTGGGAGGCTGCAGTCAAGGTGTTGGCCGCAGCTACGGTTACCTCAAGGCCTGAGTGGGGGTGGATCCATTTCTAGGTCACTCTTGTGGTTGTTTTCAGGTCTCAGGTCCTAACTGGCTGTTGACTGGAGATCAACACATTTCTCTCCACGTGGCTTCTCCACAGGGCTACTCATAATGTGGCAGCTTACATTCCCCCAGATCAAGGGCTCAAAGAGAAGGAAAACAAGACAGAATCCAGAGGTGTTTTGTAACCTAATCATGGAAGCAACAAGCCATCACTTTTGCCCTATTCTATTGGTTAGAAGAAAGTCACTAAGTCTAGCCCACACTCACTTACATACGTGTAGAAATCCAGCTCTCAAATGTGGGGAAAAGAACCTGCAAAGCTACACAGCCGGCTGACAACAGTGGCTTCTCCTGGCGGGGCAGTGGGTTTGGGTGTAGGAGGGGCCCAGGTCGGGTGGGGCTGCAGGGAAAGGAATGGTGTTAAGAAGGACTTTCACACTTCCATTTTATTTGTGTTGTTTTATTTGAATTGTTTTATCAGAATGTATTAAAGTATTATATGTGTAATTGAAAATAAATACAAATTCAGGAAAACCCTCACTGGAGTTAATAAAACATTCCCATTTGTTTTTAAATGGGAATTAAACAAATATATTTTTTAATTAATTAATTAATTTAATTTTTTTGGTGAGGAAGATTGTCCCTGAGCTAACAGCTGTGCCAATCTTCCTCTATTTTTTTGTATGTGGGACGCCACCACAGCATGGCTTGATGAGCAGTGTGTAGGTCCACACCTGGGATCTGAACCCACAAACCCTGAGGGGCTGAAGCCAAGTACGTGAACTTAACCACCATACCACCAGGCTGGCCCCCCAAAATATATATTTTTTAAAAAGGAATGAATATGTCATGATCACTGAAATGTTCTTCTTTTATTGAAAGATCATTAAAAATACCTGTAGTTTATGCTACAGGCCGCATGTGAGGTCGAATAAAGCAGTGGCCTTTTACTTTGGAATTGATTCTTCTGGGTTTATTGGAGCAACTGGAAGCATCTACTCAGGTTGTCAGTGGGAACTAGGAGGGCAAAGGGCAGGAGTTAAATGGACAGCCTTCTTCACAAGCTAATCTTTGAGAAATTTTTTTGCATACTCCTGAGATTCCTGAGATGGAATATAAATTTTCACTGATAAGACTTAGGGAATAAAATGTGCTATTTTGCAGATAAAGCAATAATGACAAAGCTGAGTAACACCCTTTGAATACTTGATATGTGCCGGGCCCTGTGCTAAAAGCTTTACATACATTATGGCATTTTATCTTGACAAAAGGCACTGTATGCAAGGCACTATAATTGCATTTATGCAAAAGGCTCTATGATTGCATTTTTCCGATTGAGAGAGGTGAGGTAAATGGCTCAGGGTCACACAGCTGTAAGTGGATTCAAACAAGGGTCTGATCCAAGGTCCCTGCTCTTGCCCTTACCATTAGAAATGAGGTCTGCCAGCAGGAGGCCAATCTCTGTCCTCAAGAACAGGAGCAGACTGCCAGGAAGGAGGGGTAGAAAGCAATGATGTCGTGAAGTTACGTCTGTCTCCACCTGTTGCTCTGCAGAGCGCTTGCCTGCCCAGGATTTGCTCTCAATGTCTTGGGCCTGCCGCCCACCCCACCCTAGCTGTTGGGTCTGGTCTTACTCAGGCTCCGTGTCAGCACCCAGGAGGGAGGCCAGCTCTGGAGTACGTACTTTACGTTAGCACAGTGAGAGACTCCTCAGGCACCACACCAGGAGATGAGTGTTTTCTTCTATCAAGGCGCCCCAACCAAGACCAACAGGAGAAAAGAGAGGCCTCGCAGAAATGAATCAATCATGTTGTAGCCACTGAGGGGTGCCTGCGAAGCAGGATGAAAAGGATATAGAGTACATCTGGAGTATAGCTGCTGCGTGTTACGCTTCAGAAATCCAGGGGCCAGAGAGGAAAGTGACTCATTCGTGGACTTCCTACCAGTGAGGGTGCAGCTGAGAGTAGTAGCCGGTCTCTGGCTTCCTGCTCAGGGCTCTCTCCCATCCTGTGTCAGGATGGAGGCCTCGGTCCTTCTGGCTGAGACCTGTGGTGGCCTTAACAAAAGTGCCAGCTCCCGAGTAAAGTACAGGTGACCAGGCTGGGGCTGGAAACACAAAGAAGAACAGGAAGTCATTTAGGAGTGTGGAAGATCAGAACAAGCATCACGTCAAAGGCAGAAACACAGGAGGGGGTCCCCCATTCCACAGCGTACACTGCCTGCCAGGGCCAGGCCCACAGTGTGAAGGCAGGCAAAGGGCACCAGCGGGCACCGGCTGAGAGGCTACAGGGCAGGCAGAAAGAAATGTTCTTACTGGTGACTAGAGATTTTCACATATTGAGGTATATAGGGTAATTATTCAGGTTCAAAACTGAGTCAACCTGAACTAAAAAGCCCAGCTTATGGCCCATCAAACATCATCCATTGTGGGGCTGTCCCGTTGGCGCAGCGGTTAAGTGTGCGCCTTCCGCTTTGGCAGCGCAGGTTTGCTGGTTAGGATCCCAGGTGCGGACATGGCACCACTTGTCAAGCCATGCTGTGGTATGTGTCCCACGTATAAAGTAGAGGAAGATGGGGACAAATGTTAGCTCAGGGCCAGTCTTCCTCAGCTAAAAGAATGGAGGATTGGCAGCAGTTAGCTCAGGGCTAATCTTCCTCAAAAAAAAACACACACACACATACACACAAAAAAAAAACAAACCCCATCAGTTGTTCCTCTGTTTTAACCATTCAAGTAAGGAAGGCAGTCTCCCGGAATAGGAATAAACACTTCCCCTCCTATGCCCTAGTGGTAACGCCCACCTGCTGGGTCATGTTGACCTGCTAATTTGCAACTGAATACCTCTTTCAAACTTTGAAAATGTACCCTGGGTGTGTTTAACATCTGTTCTTTGTTCTAAAACATGTAAGACTGTACTGAAAGCCATGCTTCTCTGGTGTGGGGTTTCCAGGGACTATGAGGAAGACAACTTTGACTCCGGGATATGCCAGGACCAAAACCTGAAATGCCTCCAGTGGCTCGAGGGAGAATGAAAATCAGTGAAGTGAGCTGGTGAACAGAGGCCTTGGCCCCACCACTCTTTCCTAACCCCCTGAAAACAAATTGCTACTGACTTTAAAGAAGACAGATTTCTGTCACTAATCTGAGACTCATATCAGAGTTGATAGCTCACTTGGGAGGATGGAAACTGTGGCTCATCGAGAACAATTGTCCCATCTAAACAAAGCAGTGGCTGATCAGTTTCAGCAAATTCCTCATCTGCCGGAACGCAGACTCAGTATTGCCCGCTCTCCAGTTTCCCAAGAGACACTAGAAATTTATATTTTTATGAGTAACCTCCTGAATTTTAACGGTTGGCAACACATTCAAATATTTTAAACCTATGTGGACCAGGCTAGATCTGTGACCAAGTGGTACTCCCCCAGTCTGCGGGTGGTATTTTAGAGCTGGGGGGCGGGGGGGGGCGGTGGTGACTGTATCCAAGGATCAAAGGGCCGTGTGGCTGCTCTCCAGCTTAGTTGAACTTTAATACAAGTGATGCGGGGTCGGTGAGCCGAGGAGTCGAAAGAAAGATTTCTTAGACTCTCAAGATCTGGCAGTAGTGCTCTTTTATTTAGAGAATAGAGATAGAGTAGCATGGGGACAGGACCCATGGGCAGTCAGAGCTTCTGCTGCTGCCGCTTCTGCTGCCCCCGCTGGCATGGGGACAGAGCCCATGGGCAGGCAGAGCTGGTGCGTGGGGACAGGACCCATGGGCAGTCAGAGCTCCTGCTGCTGCCACTTCTGCTGCCCCCGCTGGCATGGGGACAGAGCCCATGGGCAGGCAGAGCTGGTGCGTGGGGACAGGACCCACGGGCAGTCAGAGCTCCTGCTGCTGCCGCTTCTGCTGCCCCCGCTGGCATGGGGACAGAGCCCATGGGCAGGCAGAGCCGCTGCTGCTGCCCCCGCTGGCATGGGGACAGGACCCATGGGCAGGCAGAGCTGGTGCGTGGGGACAGGACCCACGGGCAGTCAGAGCTTCTGCTGCTGCCCCGAACTGAGGGTTAGGGCCAAATTTAAGGCATAGGTATGTGAGTTATCTCTTTATTAGTGCCCGTTTGGTCTGGCCATTTGGCGGTCCCACAACTTTTAGATAAGAATCAAACCGGATTGAGTAAATGGCAGAAGTCACTGCTTGAATTTTATCCTCGGCTAAAGATAAAAGGAGGATTTGTCGGGGGGAGGGTCAGTTACATGAGGTTGCCAGACAGTTTCCAGAGATAAGGCCATCCCCCCTTCCTCCTGGCTCAGAGAGGGAGGCATCTTCACAGATAGAGGTTTCCCTTAGAAATGTAAATGTTTTCCCAACAAGGGGCAAACAAATTCCAGAGAGGGAGGCATGGAGATTTCCTTTACAAATGCAATTGTCTCTGATCAAAGGGCAAACAAATTCCACTCCTTGGAGCCTGCTTCTTATCTGTAGTTTTAAAAGTAACCAGCCTAAAAATCCTCATCATAAACCGTTTTAAAATTAAGCAGCCTAAAAATCCCCATCACAAGTACAAACCCATTACCCAGGTCTAAATCCTTACCCCTTGAGGCCAGTGTCGACAAAAATAATCCATAACCAATCTATAAATGAAAATTTGGGTGAGTTTATTCTGAGCTTAAATCGGAGGATTATAACCCAGGAGAGTCTTTCCACAAAAGAACAGAGCACTCCAAAGAAGTGGGGGTATACAGGGTGGTTATATACCCTCAAAGAGTATGTTTCACATATGATTGAACTGTCCCTTTTACAATAGTCACGAGGCTGCTCTGTCAGCACAGCGATTGATGGAAACAGCAGATAGGTCTGCTGTCTCAGTGAACGCCGCGGGGTGGCAGGTGTGTTGCCTCAAGCTGGGCGGTCACAGATGAGCGCTGCAATCGATTCCCAGCCTAAAGAAAGATGCTTAATCTTTAAGGAGATGCCAACTCTGGGAGGGGGAGAGAAGTTGCACCTTTGTCTCAAAACGTCTAAGCAGATATGCAATGTATGCTCAATGGCCACGGTCAGGCCCTTTTGGAAAAAGAAAGTCAGGCCGAATTAGGTTTATACCAAATGGCTTCCTCATATACTCCAATATATCCTATTGCTTGCCATTTTTATTTGTCACCAGACAGCCTTTGGAATGCAGAGGTTTTCAGATTTTTCACGTTTATGGGACCCCTGCTGTGGAGTTTGCCAAGAGAGCTCTGAGGCAGTGCCCTATTAAGAATTATAATGAATTAATGAATAAGAATTAAAAATTAAGTGCCCTATTATCGATTTTTCTGCAGCAAAGTATATAAATATTCAGAAATCAAGTAAGATAAAGAGTATAAATAATCTCACCTAAGATCTAGTCAAGTTTTGCTACCAAATGAGATAGTTGCAAACTTGTGAAAAAATATTGTTTTCAAAATCATTGGGATTTCAGATTGTTGATAGGGGATTGTCGACGTATTGTAAGGGAGGACAGAACGAATGGGTAATAGGTACATGCTGTGTAATTAATCGATTTATGCAGAATTTATGCCTGACGACCTCTGCCCTTTGGGGAATATCTGTGTGTCTTTGCTAATTGGGGATGTCCCTGCCATCTCTGCTTTGGCCTCAGGGGAGAGGCCTTGCTTTGCCTTTACTCCCATCCCCCCAGGGGCAAGCCCTGCCCTCAACACTCCAGCACAGCTGAGACAGGATGGCAGGGAAGCCCAGCATGGCAGTCACTTCCCATGCTCCTAGAAGTGGCTTCTCTCAGAGATGCCACCCCACAGCGGGACCCTGCCTTGGTGGCCTCCCTGTTTGGCTCCCGTCTATCTTGATGCCTCAAGGTCCACGCTAAATTCTCAACAATGATCCAAATGAGGAAAAGCTCTTCCTCTCTAGTACTTGTCTCTCTTCCACCCTCAAATTTGCACCCCAGTAGTTTACAACTACTATGTGGTGGATGATTGCCAGAGGAATTATGTTTCCCAGTCACAAGAATCCCCACCTTGAGCCTCAGGGCTGCGATTATCCTGTCTCCACCCTGCCACCCCTCAGGACAATTACAACACAGCAGCTGCCGACAGCAGCACATTCTGGGTGACGTGACGGAATCTTAGTGTCCACAATCCACTCTGCCAAACTGGGCCAAATTCCAGGTCATTTCTTCAAAGTCTCAGAGGATGATCAGGTGTGCGTCTCCCTCCTGAAGCTTTAGGGGTTCTGCTCCTGATCTCTGTGCGTTACTCCACAAAGAACAGACACACACTTCCAGCAGTAAAAACCCAACAGGGCACAATCTAAATCTAAATCTGGAAAAGAATCCTCTCTCCTGTGAAAGATGTAAGCCTACGAGGTCTTGGCTTTGCTGAAACACCACTCTGTAACAGATAAGACACACCCAATTTACACTACAAATAAAGCGCTTGGCTTAGCTTCTCACCCTAAACACCTTTACTCTGGCAGCTTCAGTTTCCCTCAGGAAAAATACTTTTGAGTCTGTAAAGGTAGGAGCATTCTGAAACGACATCTGCAGAGACGAAGGGAAGTCTTTTCTTCCACTGACATGACTGGTGAAGATCTCAAAAGAGCTGCTCCCATTTCTAGGCAACCGAAGGTTTCCAAAGATGAAGGTACAGTCTCAACACACCGTGGGATGTGTGTGTGTGTGTGTACTATATTGTGATTGACAAGTAATCTATGTGGTGATACATGATGCTGTGTGCATATCATTGCCCAATAACCCTCAAAAATCTTTCACCCAATAATATTAGCATCCATCAGTGATCCTTGCCTGGATTATTACATTGTTGGTTACAAAATGGTAATTTTTCTAATTCTATAACTCCTTCTACATTTGTTAGCTGGCAGCCTTTGAAAGAAGAAAGCTCACCTCCAACATCACCTTTATATTGAGCGTCGCTATGGACGACAGGGTTCTTCTCTGACTCAAGGTAATATAATCCATTAACCATCGTTATTCTTTTCGATGTTCAATTTATCACAAAATTGGCCAGTGGGAATAACTTTAAGTGGCTCTGATAGCCTCCTGACATGTCCCCATTAATTTTGAGCACCTCCTTGCTTTCGCACAAGCTCTTTCCAACTCCCCGTGTATTTCCCCTATCCCAGACTTGGATTCAGCCATTTCTGCACAGAACCTGGGTTCCTTGCAGCGGAGATTGGTATTTAGGAATCAGCATCCACATTCTAGGTGGCCCAATGTTATTGCTTCTAGGCTTTTTCAGGAGACAGAGCTGGAAAATAAAAATTTTAAGGAATGGTGAGTTAATATTGATATCTCCAATTCAAATCAAATTAAATTTTTTGAAAACTTGGTTCTTCCTAACCTTCTACTATTGCAGTTGTACCTCCCCTCTCCCATAGTGAGCAAAACACTGCTTTCCAACAATTTTCTCTAACCTATAATACATACAAAATTATTTCAGAATTTCTTCAGTGCTATCGTTAGAAAAAACAAACTTGCTAAGAAAAGATCAATATTTCTTTTAATTCTTTTTGTACTTAAAATACAGTCCATTAAGGGAGTACTGTGCTCAAAAGCTAGTTGAATTCTTTTTTCTGAATGCTTATGCTATCAATCTTAAGCCACAAATTAGGCTAGTTTGTGGCTGTTTGTGTTCAATATTAGAGTTTGCTTTTTAAATTTTGGTTGATTTAATATGAAAAATATTTACATAGTTCAGAAGTCGAAACTGTATAAACGGATAAACTCAGAAGCGAGGTTGCACTCTGATTTTCAACATTTTCATTAGTTTCTGGTTTATCCTTCTTGTATTTCTTTGTTTAACAATCAGCAACTATACATGTAGTCTTATTTCTCCCTTTTTCTTACAAAAATGTTTCTATTATATATACTCTTCTTCTCCTTGGTTTTTTTCATTTAACAAGATATTCCTTGAAAACACTTCCTATCATTTCGGAAAGATCTTTGCTGCAGAGTATCCCATGCTGGAGATGCTGTCATTTATTCACTAGTTTATGTAGATGGGCATTTAGATTGTTCTCTTATTTCTTCTATGAAACTTGGTTTGTTTAAACTTTTATCTCTGCTAGGGGCAATCTTTGAAATTTTATTTTCCTAGGGAATTATTTATTTCACTTAGGTTTTCAAAAGTATTTGCATGAAGTTGCACAAAATAGTCTCTTAAACCTTTAAAAGTTTCTTCTGTTTCAATGTTTATATCTCCCTTGTCGTATCTCATTTTGTGTATCTTCTCCTTTTCTTTTTTTGGTTAAGTTAGTAGGTGGTTTGTCTATTTAATTAATTTTTTTCCAAAGAACTATTTAGTTTATTTTTTCCAAAGACTTATTTACTAGTTCTTTTATTTTTATTTTTCCAATCATTAATTTCTGCTTTTTTTTTTTTTTTTTGAGAAAGACTGGCCCTAAGCTAACATCCATGCCCCTCTTCCTCTACTTTATACGTGGGACGTCTGCCACAGCATGGCTTGACAAGCCGTGCGCACGTCTGCACCTGGGATCCGAACCAATGAACCCTGAGCCACCAAAGCAGAACATGCAAACTTAACCACTGCGCCACTGGGCCGGCCCCTGGTTTCTGCTTTTTCACCTTTATTATTTTCTTCTTCCTCCTTTCTTTTGGCTCATTTTACTGTTCTGTTTCTGGGTTTGGAATTGAAAATGTAGCACATTTATTTTCATTTTTCCACTTTTACTGATAAAATTTTAGGCTACTGATTTTTCTCCCATCACTGCTTTAATTGTTCCTCTATGCCTTATATTTCCTGTAAAACAGAAGCTAGATCTAGAATCCTGATTAGATTTTTACACAAGGATATTTCAGTGGTGGTGCAGTGTCCTTCAAATTGCATCACACTACTCGGCACACATACCAGGTGTCCTGGTTTTGTTGTTGCTAAAATTGATCCTTGGGTTCTGGTGGCGTCAGCCAGTTTTCTGTTCCATTTTCAGGTTCCCTGTCAACAGTGTACCTAGCAGCTTCGGTAACCTTAGGGGTGGTTTCCTAGACAGTCTTTACTTCATCAGAGGTTGCAAAACGATGACGGGCCATTCTTATCATTGCTTCTTTATTCCTTAGCTGGAATTCATCTATAGAAGAGAGCTTTTCCTCGTTAATTACTTCATTTATTCAGGAAGGTAGCATATTTGATTACCCCCTTTATTCATCAACGTTTAGTAATCCAGCAACGTCCAATGGTAACCAATGTGTTTTTTAAAATATCATCATGAACTCAGATTTTTTTCCAGATTTTTATATATTTGATACTTCAATCCATTGCAGTCATTATTCTGTTTTCACTTAACTGTTTATTTTATACTTGTATCACTTTTTTCTTACCATGAAAATCTCAGTTTCTAATGGCATTAACACATTGTTGCGTTTTTTCTACATCATGTCACAGTCGGTACTACAGTAAGGCGACTGAATGCAGGGTAAAATTTCTTCCTGGTTCATTTTTATTTGGAATATATCCTGCCAGACTTGTGCTATATTTTGAAATGAAGGAATTGTTTGCTCTATGTAGCTATGACACCATTGGTATAGGATTAGGTTCACTTGCTCCCATTTGTTTTCAATTTTAGAGATTTATTTTTCTCGTTTTCCGATTATTTACACCATTTGCGTTGTTCTGAAGCCAAAACTCTAACAATATGCACCCGTGGAACTTTTTCTTCTGTCCTTGTCCCTGAATCCTGCACCCTCTCTCCCAATATAGGAGACCATTTTCGCTAGTTTTTGATATATTGTTTCATTGTTACTTTTTGAAAAATACAAACAAATATGTTTATCTATTTCTTTTCCCACCATTTCTCACACAAAAGGTAATAAACCGTAAACATTGTCCTGCATTTTGCTTTATTTCACTTAACAACATAGCCTGGCAATTGTTCCCCACCAATAGAGAGAGATGGTCCTCAGTGCTTTTCTCGGTTGCATAGTTCTCCACTGCTGTCACTGGACATCTAGGTTTTTCCAGTTGTTTTGCTATACTAAATAATGCCACCATAAGCAGGTGTAATCATTTAGGTGTAATTACATAAATAAGTGTAATTTATGCCTGTAATTTCATATTTTCGCAAGTATATCTTTAGGAGAATTCCTAGAAGTGGGATTGTGGAATCGAAGGGTAAACGCTCATGTAATTATTCTGAACGTTGCTGACGCCCCCACCATAGTGGGTCTACATTGTTGCCTTGCTGCCAACGAAGAGAAGGCCTGTTTCCTCAGAACCTCACACAATCAATCTTTTGCATTTTGTGGTCACTCTGATGGGTAAAACATGGCATCTCAGTGTAGTTTTAATTGGCATTTTGTTCTTCCTGTCTTTTTAAAAAAATTTATTGGTTTAAACATTTTTTAAATTTAGATAATATTGGTTTATCGAGCTGTGTAAATTTCAGGTGTACATCATTACATTTTGCCTTCTGTATAGACTACATTATGTTCACACCAAAAGGCTAGTTGCCATCTGCCACCATACAAAAGTCCCCCTCTACCCCTTTTATCCTCCCCCAGCCCCTTCCCCACTGAGAACCACCAATCTATTCTCTATATCTGTGTGTTTATCTTCCATATATGAGTGAAATCGCACAGTATTTGTCTTTCTCCATCTAACTTATTTCACTGAGCATAATGCCCTCAAGAGCCATCCACATTGTTCCAAATGGCAAGATTTCATCTTTTTTTATGACTGAGTAGTATTCAATTGTGTGTATATATGTATATATACACATATATATATCTCACAACCTCTTTATCCATTCACTGGTTGATATGGGCACTTAGGTTGTTTCCAAGTCTTTGCTATTGTGAAAATGCTGCAGTGAAAATAAAGGTGCATATATCTTTTCAAATTAGTGTTTTTACGTTCTTTGAGTAAATACCCAGAAGTGGAATGCTGGATCATATGGTAGTTCTATTCTTAACGTTTTTTTCTTTTTTTTTAAAATATTTTGACTAACATTTATTTATTTATTTATTTACTTATCTTTGAGGGAGATTAGCCCTGAGCTAACATCGGCTGCCAATCCTCTTTTTGTCGAGGAAGACTGGCCCTGAGCACACATCTGTGCCCATCTTCCTCTACTTTATATGTGGGACACGTGCCACAGCATGGCTTGCCAAGTGGTGCCATGTCCACACCTGGGATCCGAACTGGCGAACCCCGGGCCGCCGAAGCAGAACGCGCTCACTTCACTGCTGCGCCACCCGGCCAGCCCCCTATTCTTAATGTTTTCAGGAATCTCCATACTGTTTTCCATAGTGGTTGCGCCAGTTTATATTCCCACCAGCACTGTAGGAGAGTTCCCTTTTCTCCATATCCTCTCCAACACTTGTTATTTCTTGCCTTTTTAATAATAGCCATTCTGACAGTCATGAAATGATATCTCGTTGTTTTGACTTGCATATCCCTAATAATTAGTGATGTAGAACATCTTTTCATGTGCCTGTTGGTCATCTGTATAGTTTCTTTGGAAAAATGTGTGTTTGTATCCTCTGCCCATGTTTTACTTGGGTTGCTTGTTTTTTTGTGGTTGAATTGTCTGAGTTCTTTATATATAATTTTGCATATTAACCCTTTATCGGATATATGATATGCAAATATCTTCTCCTGGTAGGTAGGTTGTCTTTTCCTTTCGTTAATGGTTTCCTTTGCCATGCACAGCTTTTTCGTTTGATGTAGTCCCACTGGTTTATTATTTTTTTTTCCCTTGCCTGAGTAGACATATGATATTCAGAAAGATGCCGCTATGACCAGTGTCAGAGTGTACTGACTATGTCTTCTTCTAGGAGTTTTATGGTTTCAGTTCTTACATTCAAGTCTTTAATCTATTCTGAGTTAATTTTTGTGTATGGTGTAAGATAATGGTCAACTTTCATTTTATTGCATGTGGCTGTCCAGTTTTCCCAACACCGTTGATTGAAGAGACTTTCCTTTCTCCGTTGCATGTTCTTGGCTCCTTTGTCAAAAATTAGCTGTCTATAGGGACCAGTCCTATGGCCCAGTGGTTAAAGTTCCACGCACTCCACTTTGGCAGCCCAGGTTTGTGGGTTCAGGTCCTGGGTGCGGACCTACTCCCCTCATCAGTCATGCTGTGGTGGCGACTCACATACGAAATAGAGGAATATTGGCACAGATGATAGCTCAAGGTTAATCTTCCTCAGAAAAAAAAATTAGCTGTCCATAGGCATGTTGATTTATTTCTAGGCTCTCAATTCTGTTCCCTTGAACTTTGTGTGTGTTTTTGTGCCAGTACCATGCTGTTTTAATTACTATAACTTTGTAATCTATTTTGATATCTGAAAGTGTGATAGCTCCAACTTTGTTCTTTTTTCTCAGGATTCCTTTGGTGATTTGGGGTCTTTCATTGTTCCACATACATTTTAGGAGTCTTTGTTCTATTTCCATGAAAAATGTCATTGGTTTTCTGATTGAGATTGCATTGAATCTGTAGATTGCTTTAGGTAATATGGACATTTTAACTATGTTTATTCTTCTAATCCATGAGTATGAAATATCTTTCCATTTCTTTATGTATGCTCCAATATTTTTGAAGAATGTCCTATTGTTTTCAATGTACAGGTCATTCACCTCCTTGGTTAAATTTATTCCTTGGTATTTTATTTTTTATTTTTTTCGCAATTGTAAATGTGACTGTTTTTGGTTTTTTTGGTGAGGAAGATTAGCCCTGAGCTCACGTCTATTGCCAATCTTCCTCTTTTTCACTTGAGGAAGATTAGCCCTGAGTTAACATCTGTGTCACTCTTCCTCTATTTTCCATGTGGTACACTGCCACAGCATGGCTTGATGAGTGGTGTGTAGGTCTGTGCCCAGGACTCAAACCTGAAAACCCTGGGCCACTGAAGCAGAGTGCACAAACTTAACCACTATGCCACTGGGCCAGCCTCAATGCAACTGTATTCTTGATTTCTCTTTCTGCTAGTTCATTCTTGGTGTACAGAAAAGTGACTGATTTTCATATGCTGATTTTGTATCCTGCAACTTTACTGTCTTTGTTAATTACTTCTAATAGTGTTTTAGTGGATTCTTTAAGGTTTTCTACACATAAAATTATGTCATCCACAAATAGTTACAGTTTTACTGCTTCCTTTTCCATTTGGATCCCTTTTACTTATTTCTCTTGCTTATTTGCTCTTGTTAAAACTTCCAGTACTATGTTGAGTAAGAGTGGTGAGAGTGGGCACCCTTGTCTTGTTCCTGTTCTCAGAGGGATGTGTTTCAGTTCTTCACTGTTGAGTGTGATTTTGGCTGTGGGTTTGTCCTATATGGTCTTTATTATGTTAAGATACTTTCCTTCTATAACCATGTTTTTGAGAGTTTTTATTATAAGTGGATGTCGAATCTTGTCAAATCCTTCCTCCACATCTGCGAAGATGATAATGTTACTTTTATTTTTGTTAATGAGGTATATCACATTGATTGACTCACAGATATTGAACCATCCTTGCACCCCTGGAATAAATCTTATTTGATCTTGGTGTGTGATCCTTTACTGTATTGTTGTATTCAATATGCTAATACTTTGTTAAGGATTTTTGCGTCTATGTTCATCAGCAATATTGGCCTGTAAAGTTCTTTTTTTCTGTTGCCCTTGTCTGGTGTTGGTAGCAGGGTAATGTTGGTCTCATAAAATGAGTTAGGAAGCATTCCATCCTCTTCAATTTTTTGGAAGAGTTTGAGAAGGATAGGTATTAACTCTTCTTTGAATGTTTGGTAGAATTCTCCAGAGAAGCCATTTGGTCCTGGACTTTTGTTTTTTGGGAAGTTTTTGAATACTGTTTCAATCTCTTTACTAGTGATTGGTCTATTCAGATTCTTTATTTCGTCTTGACTCAGTTTGGGGAGGTTGTATGATTCTAAGAATTGATCCATTTCTTCTAGGTTATCCAATTTGCTGGCATATGGCTTTCCACATTATTTTCTTATAATTCTTTGTATTTGTGTGGTATCTATTGTAATTACTCTTCTTTCAGTTCTGATTTTATTTATTTGAGTCTTTGATCTTTTTTCTTAGTGAGTCTAGCTAAGGGTTTGTCAATTTTGTTTACCTTTTCAAAGAACCAGCTTTCTTAGTTTTGTTATTGTTTTGTATTGCCTTTTTAGTCTCTATTTCATTTATTTCTGCTCTGAATTTTATTATTTCTTTCCTTCTACTGATTTGGGGCTTCATTTGTTCTTCTTTTTCTAGTTCTTTTATGTGTAATGTTAGATTGTTTAGTTGAGATTTTTCTTGTTTCTTGAGGCAGGCCTATACTAACATAAAGTTCCCTCTTACTACCACTCTTGCTGCATCCCACAGATTTTGGTATGTTGTGTCATCATTTTCATTTGTCTCCAGCTATTTTTGGATTTTTACTTTGATTTCTTCATGGATCCAGTAGCACGTTGTTTAGTCACCACATATTTGCGATTTTCCCAGCTTTCTTCTTGTAGTTGATTTCTAGTTTTATACCACTGTGGTTGAAAAAGATGCCTGATATGATTTCAGTCTTCTTAAATTTGAGACATGTTTTATTTCTGAACATGTGGTCTATCTTTGAGATTGTTCCATGTGCACTTTAGAAGAACGTGTATTCTACTTTGGATGGATTGTTCTATATATATCAATGACGTCCATTTGGTCTAGTGTTTCATTTAGGGCTCATATTTTCTTGTTGACTCTATCTGGGTGATCTATCCATTGATGTAGGTGGGGTACTAAATGTCCCCTACTATTATTCTGTTGCTGTCAATTTCTCCCTTTAGGTCTGTTAATAGTTGCTTTATACACCTTGGTGCTCCAATGTTAGGTGCATATATATTAATAAATATTAAGGTTTCTGATGGATTGTCTCCTTTATCATCATATAAAGTCCATCTTTGTCTCTCGTTACCTTTTTGGCTTGAAGTCTATTTTGTGTGATATGACTATGGCTACACACGTTTTCTTTTGGTTGTCCTTTGCTTGGAGTGTCATCTTCCATCTTTTCATTTTGAGCCCATGTGTGTCTTTAAAGCTGAGATGGGTTTCCTGCAGGCAGCATATTGTTGGGTCTTCTTTTTCAATCCATTCAGCCAGTCTATATCTTTTGATTGGTTAATTCAATTCATCTGCCTTTAGAGTGATTATTGATAGATGACGGCTTAATACTGTCATTTTATCTTTTGTTTTCTGGTTCTTCTATATTTCCATTGTTTCTTTTTTTGTGTTTCTGTCTCCCATTTTAGTTTAGTGGTTTTCTGTGCTATGTTTCTTAGTTTTCTCTTTATTTATGACTTGTGACTCTGCTTGGAATTTTTGTGTTGTGGTTACCATGAGGTTTGTATAAAAGAATCTTATAGATGAGATAACCCTTTTTTTGCTGATAGTATCTTATCTCCATTAGACTATGTAGGTTCCATCCTTCTCCTCTTCCCCTTCAATGTTTTTGTTCTCACAAATTATCCTTTCTTGTGTTGTGAGTTTGTTACCAAATTGAGTGGTTATGTTTATTTTTAATGTTTTCTTTCCCTGTAGTCTTTATGTTATAATTGTTTACTAACCTATTCCAGTAGCAAGTTGCAATTTTCTGATTCTGCCTATTTATCACCTTGCTCAAAGTTTTGTACACTTTTGCCTTTTTGTTTCAAATAGGAGAGCTCTTTTTAAGATTTCTTGTAAGGCAAGTCTTGCAGCAGTGACTCCCTCAGCTTTTGTTTGTCTGGGAAAGCCTTTGTTTCTGCTTCATATCTGAAGGATAACTTTGTTGGATAGAGTCTTCTTGACTGACAGTTTTTATCTTTCAATGTTTTGAATGTATCCTTCCACTCTTCCCTGGCCTGTACAGTTTCTGCTGAGAAATCCACTGATAGCCTAATGGGAGTTCCTTTGTGGGTTATTATTTTCTTCTCTTTGGCTGCCCTTAATATTCTTTCTGTCATTGACTTCTGATAGTTTTAATATAATGTGCCTTGGAGAAGGTCTTTTTGTGTTGAGATAATTAGGTGTTGTATTAGTTTCCTGTGTGTGTGTGTGTGTGTATATATATATATATATATATATATATACCCAGTTCCTTCACAGGTTTTGGAAGTTCTCAGCTATTATTTCTTTCTTTCTTTCTTTCTTCCTTCCTTCCTTCCTCCGTTCCTCCCTCCCTCCCTTCCTTCTTTTTATTTTTCCTTTTTCTCCCAAAACCCTCCGGTACATAGCTATGTATTTTTAGTTTTTGATCCTTCTAGTTGTGGCATGTGGGGTGCCACCTCAGTGTGGCATGATGAGCGATGCCATGTCCACACCCAGGAGTCAAACTGGTGAAACCCTGGGCTGCCGCAGCAGAGTGCATGAACTTAACCACTCAGCCACAGGGCCTGCCCCTGTTATTTCTTTAAATAAGCTCTCTGCTCCTTTCTCTTTCTCTTCTCCTTCTGGGATACCCATTATCCTTATGTTGGTTTTCCTAATTGAATCAGATATTTCTCATAGAATTTCCCCATTTTTAAAAAATCTTAGTTCTCTCTCCTCTTCCACCTGAATCATTTTTAGATTTCTACCTTTGAGTTCACTAATTCTCTTTCCCATGTGGTCTGCTCTATTTCCAATGCTTTCTACTGTATTCTTCATCTCATTTATTGTGTTCTTCAGCACCATAATTTCTGTTTGGTTCTTCTTTAGAATTTCAATCTCCTTGGTGAAGTAGTTGTTTCGTTCATTAATTTTATTCCTGAGCTCATTGAACTGAGTTTTCTCGTAACTCCCTGAGTTTCTCCAGAACAGCTATTTTCTATTCTCTGTTAGTTAGATTGCAATCCACCAGGACTTCAAGTTTTGTTTCTGGAGAATTGTGACTTTTCTTTTGTGATTCTGTGTTATGGCAGTTTTTCATGGTGCTTGATGAGTAGTTCTGCTGGCACATTTGTTGTAGCAAGGGCCTTTCTATTTTACGTAAGGCTTTGTTCACTTTGAGTCCAATCTGCTTCTGGTGGTATTTGAGAATCTGTGCTTTCCACCCTCTACTGCTTCTGCAAGAGGTGTTATTAATGCCCTCCTTGTGTTGCTTGTGCCTCAGAGGTTGCTGGTACCTTGCTGCTTACACTGTGTTTATAGTTGTGGGTGTCACCACAGGGTTCACCAGGCTGGCAAGCACTTCTCCTTCTTCCAGGGCCACCTGGATCATATGTCCCCCACTGCAGCAGGGGGATGGAAGGGTGGGGCAGGAGCCAGAGTCATGGGCAGCTCTGCCATGTCCAGGTTTGTTGGGTCTGCAGCTGCTACAGGTGGGGGGATGCAAAGTTGTGGGTACATCCAGCTGGGGGGATTGGGGTCATGAGCTCTGCACTTGATCTTACCTGGCTCTCTGTGGCCTCTCCATGAGCTCAGGCACTGCTGCCACATGTGCCACCTCGGTTACTGCTCCCAGGTTTTCTGGGGGTGCTGGCACTGCCACTGCCAGGTGGGAGGGATCATGGGTGACACTGCCATGAGTATGGGTACCTTGGTCATAAGTGCCACCAGGGTTCGTGAAGTCTCTGGTCTGAGGCATTGGCATGGTTCCTGGCACCTCAGGTCATGGGCACTGCTGTTGCTGCCAGGGGCCCAGGGTCTTGTATGCAGCCCCCACTGCTGGAAAGGTCAGTGTTGGAGGTTCCACTGCCAGAGGAGGGGCAGGAGGCTAAGTTGCATACACCACTGAGGTTCCTGAAGCCTCAGGTTGCAGGTGCCTCTGTCCACTGCTGGGGAGGGGGGTTGCTGCATCATGACTGCCACTGTTGTTACTGCAGCTTCTAGTTTCAAGTGCTAGCATGACTCCTGCAACCTGAGGTCATGAGCACCTCCACTGCTGCCCAGGATATTGGGATCTTGGAGCAGCCCCCTATGCTGGGGGGCCTGGGTCAAAGGCACTGCCACTGGGCTGGGGGAGGCGCTGGGTCACAGCTATGATTGTGGTTCCTGAAGCCTCCAGTCACAGGCTCAGCAGCATTTTATTTTGTTTTTGCCGAGGAAGATTAGTCCTGAGCTAACACCTGTGCCAATCTTCCTCCACTTTATATGTGGGTTGCTGCCACAGCATGGCTGATGAGTGGTGTAGGTCTGTGCCTAGGATCCAAACCTGAAAAATCCAGGCTGCTGAAATGGAGCATGCCAAACTTGCCACGGGGCTGACCCCTCAGCAGTTCTTGGTTCCTCCAGGGGCATGGGCTGCCTGGATTCCTGGGGCCTGCATTTGTGTGGATTATCTCAGATCCTGGGGCCTCCATTTGCAGGCATTACCACAGTTCCTGGGTCCTCTGGCCTAAGGAGCTGCTCCCACTGCTCCCATGACTACCACTTCTGGGAGGTCTAGTCCAGCCACCTTCAGATGTATAGACATATGTATCTCTCAGGCATTCTGGTGTGCTCTGCAGGGAGCCCTTTGTTGGTCTCTGGATGTCCTACTGGTTGTAATTTAGAGGAGAGAGACGATGGGAACAATTCACTCCACCATGATGCTGACATCACTCTCTAGACATTTTTTCATTTGGCAAAATATACATAAGATTTATTATTTCAACCACTTTTTAAGTAAGTGTACAGTTGAGTGGCATTAATTATGCTTACACTGTTGTGCAAGCATCGCCACTGCCCATTTCCAGAACTTCCATTATCCTGAACTGAAACTCTGTACTTATTAAACTAATGCCCATTCCCCTTTTTCCCCCCAGCCCATGGTAACCACTGATCCACTTTCTGTCTCTATGCATTTGAGGATTCTAAGTGTCTCATATATGTGGAATCATACAATATTTGTCCTTTTGTGTCTGGCTTATTTCACTTAATATTATATTCTAAGAGTTCATCCATGTTGTAGCATGTTTTAAAATTTCATTCCTTTTTAATGCTGAATAATATTCCATAGTACGTACATACATTTTGTTTACTCATCTATCAATAGACATTTGGGTTGTTTCCATTTTTTGGCTATTGTGAATACAGCTTCTATGAACACTAGTGTGTAAATATCTGCTCAAATCTCTGCTGTCAGTTCTTTTGTGTAGATACCCAGAAGTGGAATTACTGGATCAGATGGTAATTCTCTGTTTAATTTTTTGAGGAACTGTCATATTTTTTTCCATAGCAGCTGCATGATTTCCCATTACCACAAACAATGCACAAGGGTTCCAATTTCTCCACATCATTGCCAACACTTGTTTTCTGTTTGTTTGTTTTTTAAATAATAATTATTCTAATGCATCTAAAAGTGCTATTTCTTTGTGGTTTTCACTTGCATTTCCTTAATGATTAATGATGTTGAACATCTTCTCATATCTTTGGAAAACTGTCGATTCAAGTTCTTTGCCCATCTTTGCATTGAGTTATTTTGTTGTTGTTGAGTTTTAGGAGTTCTTTGTGTATTCTGGATATTAATCCCTTATCAGATATATGATGTGCAAGTATTTTTCTCATTCTGTGGGTTGCCTTTTTACCCTGTTGATGTTGTTCTTTGACACAAAAAAGTATTTAATTTCCCCCCCAAATCCCTGCAGTACATAGTTGTATATTTTAGTTGTGGGACCTTCTAGTTGTGGCATGTGGGATGCCACCTCAGCGTGGCCTGGCAAGTGGTGTCATGTCCGTGCCCAGGATTCCAACTGGCAAAACCCTGGGCCACCGAAGCAGAGCGTGAGAACTTAACCACTTGGCCATGGGGCCGGCCCAAAGTATTTAATTTTGATGAGTTCAATTTGTTTATTTTTTCTGTTGTTGCTTGTGCCAGTTGTGTCATATCCAAGAAATTATTGCCAAATCCAGTGTAATGAGGCTTTTCCTTTATGTTTTCTTATAAGAGTTTTAGTATTTATGTATATATCTTTGATCCATTTTGACTTAATTTTTGTATATAATGTTAGGTAAAGTCCAGCTTTATTTTTTTGGATGTGGATATACTGTTTTCTCAGCATCATTTGTTGAAAAGACTGTCCTTCATCATGAATGGTACTGGTACCCTTGTTGAAAATCGTTTGACCACATATACAAGGGGCTATTTCTGGGCTCCCTATTCTATTCCATTGTTCTGTCTTTATGCCAGTACCACACTGTTTTGATTACTGTAGCTTTGTAATAACTTTTGAAATCAGAAAGTGTGAGACCTACAACTTTGCTCTGCTTTTTTTTTTTAAAGTAAGATTAGCCCTGAGCTAACTGCTGACAATCCTCCTCTTTTTTGCTGAGGAAGACTGGCCCTGAGCTAACATTGTGCCCATCTTCCTCTACTTTATATGTGGGACGCCTACCACAGCATGGCTTGCCAAGCAATGCCATGTCTGCACCTGGGATCCAAACCAGTGAATCCCGGGCCGCCAAAGGAGAACGTGTGCACTTAACCGCTGCGCCACCAAGCCAGCCCTTTCCTCTTCTTTTTTAGGATTGTTTTGACTATTTGGGATCCTTTGAGATTTCATAGAAATTTTAGGATGGATTTTTCTGTTTCTGCAAAAAGTATTGGGATTCTGATAGAAATTTCATTGAATCTGTAGTCACTTTTTTTACTGTCACATTCTTACTGACATCTTAAGAATATTTTTTTAAATGTTACTGGGATGTTTTTCCATTTATTTATATCTTCTTTTACTCCTTTGAGCAATGTTTTATAGTTTTCACATTACAAGTTGTTCACCTCCTTGGTTAAAGTAATTCATAAGCATTTTATTCTTTTTGATGCTATTATAAATGGAATCATTTTCTTAATTTCCTTTTTGGATTGTTCATTAAACTTTCTCTTATTATGGGAAGGTTGAGTATGTTTTTCATGTTTAGGTGCCATTTGCATTTCTTTTTCTGTGGAATTGTCTGTTCATATCTTTCACTCATTTTTATATTGTGTTGGTAGTTTTTTCAATTGTCAGGAGCTCTTTATATGTTATATATTAGCTGTTGGGTTAGGGGTTTCAGTTACACAGGTCTATGCATTTGTCAAGAGTCAGTGAAGGTACACTTAATGTTTGTACATTTCATTGTATTTAACTTTTATTTCAGAAGGTAAACCTGTAAACAAATGAACTCTGTAATGATATACTTGCAGAAGTAGTTAGACAGCAGTACACTGATGTGTGCAGTTTACTTTGTAATGCATCAAAAAACAATATGGATTGATGGATGAACAGAGAGATAAAATATACATGTGATAAAACAATTACGGTAAATTGCTAATGATGGAATCTAGGTGGTAGATGTATGGGTGTTCTCTATAAAGTTTTTTCAAATTTTCCGTATGTTTGAAAACGTTCATAATGAAATATTGGGGAAAATATTAGCTTTCTAATGATACACATTACAAACATTTACTCCAGGTTGTCATTGTTTTTTACTTTGCTTGTAGTTTTTCCTCATGGATATGTTTAAAAATTTTTATATAGCCACATTTATGAATCTTATTGCTTCTTGGTTTTGAATCATATTTTGCATATTTTCCCTTTCTTATGTTATAAAACAATTCATCCATGCTTTCTTCTAGTACTTGCATTGTGTCCTCTGTGTGTTTCAGTCAAACCATTGTTTCTCAAGAAATAAATCACTGCAGATTTAGTGAAGCACTCCATGCTTCTAGTCTCTGTCCCCTTACCCTGTTCCATAGAGGTAATCATTGTGCTGATTTTGGTGTTTATCACTCTTGTGCTTTGTTATATGTGTTTACCATATATGTGTATATTTACAAACAATATATACTAATGTTTTTCACATTTATAAAACATAATCCTAAATAGCACCTTTCTGGAATTGCTTTCTTTGCTCAATGTTATATTTTTGAAATTTATCCAACCAGAGATATAGCTTTAATCCATTAATTTTAACTGTTATATTAAATTCTTCCTAAGAATATACTGCATTTATTTATCAATCTCCTCATTTGTACATTTTTAGTTTGTTTCAGATGCCTCTCTGTTAAAGGACAGCTGTGATAAACATTCTTCTGCATATCTTCTTGTGCACATGTCTAAGAGTTTCTCTAGGGAAGATATTTCAGAGTGGAACTTCTGGTTTGCAGGATATGTACATCTTCAATTTTACTGAAGAAGTGGTTTTACCAGTTTATACACTCTTCAGCATGGTTATATCCTGACAGCTTGGCATTATTGTAATTTAAAATTTCTGGTGGGACTTTGGAAGATGGCAGTGTAGGAGGATCTCCAACTTGTCTCCTCCCATGGACACAACAAATCTACAACAACCTGTGCTACTGTGTGTCCCTGAGCCTAGCAACCAGCCACATTGGGGGCCTGACTCACTAGCAAAACTGCAAGAGTTTTGTGCTATTAGACCTCAGAGCCAGCTGTGCCAGGGGTTTTCTTTGCCCAGTAAAGTGACTGTAGCAGCCACATTCAGCTGAGCCTTACAACCAGTCAGCTTGGGAGCCAGCCTAGCCTAACTGTGTGCCTTCAGCAACAGAAGGGCACACACTGCCCATACAGGGGACACTGTCGGATCACTTGGCATGGGTGATGCGAGGGGAGCACACTGCTGAGCTCCATAAGGCATCTCTTACACATGGTCACACTTCCAAGATTGGGAGACAGAGCTGATCTACCTAACACATAGAAATAAGCAGACAGAAGTAGGCAAAACAAGGACACAAAGGAATATGTTCCAAATAAAGGAACAGGACAGTTCCTCAGGAAAAGAATCAAATGAAACAGAGATAAACAATCTATCTGATAAAGAGTACAAACTAATTCTCGTAAGGATGCTCACTGATCTGGGGAAAAGAATAGATGAATTCAGTGAGAACATCAACAAAGAATTAGAAAATATAAAAAAGGGTCAGGTAGAGCTCAAGAATACAATAATGGAGATGAGTAATTCACTAGAGGGAAACAACAGTAGAGTAGATGACACAAAAGAATGTATCAGTGATCTGAATGAAAGTGTGGAAGAAAGCACCCAAGCTGAATGGAAAAAAGAAAAAAGAATTAAAATGAACAAGGACAGTCCAAGGGACCTCTGGGGCAACATCAAGCATACTAACATCCACATTATAGTTGTCTTAGAAGGAAAAGAGAGAGACAAAGGGGCAGAGAACTTACTTGAAGAAATAATAGCTGAAAACTTTCCAAACCTAGGGAAGGAAACAGACGTCCAAGTAGAGGAAGTACAGAGAGCTCCAAACAAGATGAATCCAAAGAGGACCACACCAAGACACATTATAATTAAAATGTCAAGAATTAAAGATAAGGAGAAAATCCTAAAAGCTGCAAGAGAAAAGCAACAAGTTACATACAAAGGAAACCCCATTAGGCTATCAGTTGACTTTTCATCAGAATCCTTACAGGCTAGAATGGAGTGGCATGATACACTCAAAGTGCTGAAAGTAAAAACCTACAACCAAGAATACTCTACCTGACAAGGTTATGATTCAAAATGGAAGGAGAGATAGTTTTCCAAACAAGCAAAAACTAAAGGAGTTCATCACCACTATAGTGCCCTTGTGAGAAATGTTAAAGAAGCCTATTTATGAGGAAAAGAAAAGGCCATGATTAGGAATAAGAAAAGTATCAAAGAAAAAATATCACCAGCAAAGACAAATATATAGTAAAAGTAGTGCACCAACTATCTATAAAGCTACTATGAAAGTCAAAAAATGAAAGTATTACAATCATCTGTGTCTATGATAAGAGGTTAAGGGTTACACAAACACAAAAATGATAAAATATGATATCAAAAACATAAAATATGAGGAGAGGAGTAAAAGTGTAGGGCTTTTAATAAGAGGTAAAAGAACATCATCTCAATTTAGATTACTGTTTACATAGATTAATATATATGAACCTCATGGTGAACAAATAAAAACCTATAATAAATACACAAAAAATAGAGAGAAAAGAACCCAAACGTAACACTGAAGAAAACCACCAAATCACAAGGGAAGAGAGCAAGAAAAGAACTACAAAAACAGCCTCAAAAAAAGTAACAAAGTGGCAATAAGTACATAATTATCAATAGTTATTTTAAATGTTAATGGACTAAATGATGCAATCAAAAGATATAGGGTAGCTGAAGGGACAAAAAAAACCCTTATATATGCTGCATAAAAGAATCACACTTCAGACTTAAACACATGCACAGCTTAAAAGTGAAGGGATGGAAAGATATTCCATGCAAATGGAAATGAAAGGAAACCTGGGGTAGCAATACTTATATCAGACAAAATAGGCTTTAAAACAAAACCTGTAACAAGAGACAAAGGGCATTATAATGATAAAGGAAACATCCAACAAGAGGATAGAACACTTGTAAATATCTATTCACCCAATATAGAAGCACCTAAACACAAAAAAACACAAATATTAACAGATATAAAAGGAGAAACTTACAGTAACACAATTCCACAGGGGATTTTAAGACTCCACTTACATCAATGGATAGATCATCCAGACAGAAGATCAATAGGGAAACATTGGCCTTAAATGACACATTAGACCAGATGGCATTAATAGATATATACAGAACATTCCATCCAAAAAATTGCAGAATATACCTTCTTTGCAAATGTACATGAGATATTCTCCAGGATAGATCACACATTAGGCCACAAAACAAGTCTCAATAAATTTAAAAAGACTGAAATAATATCAAGCATGTTTTCTGCCCACAACAATATGAAATTAGACATCAATTACAAGAAGAAAAGTGGAAAAGTCACAAATACGTGGATATTAAACAAAATGCTACTGAACAACTATTGGGTCAATGAGGAAATTAAGAGAGAAATCAAAAAATACCTTGAGAAAAATGAAAATATAACATAATAAATTTATTGGATACCAAAAAAGTGGTACTAAGAGGGAAGTTTATAGTAATACAGGCCTAGCTAAAGAAACAAGAAAAATTGCAAATAAGCTAACAATCCATCTAAAGGAAGTAGAAAAAGAATAAACAAAGCCCAAAATCGACAGAAGGAGTAAATAAAAATCAGAGCAGAAATCAATGAAATTGAGGTTAAAAAGACAATAGAAAACATCAGTGAAACTAAGAGCTGGTTCATTGAAAAGATAAACAAAATTGACAAAACTTTAGCTAGATTCACCAAGAAAAAAACAGAGAAGGCTGAAATAAATAAAATCAGAAATGAAAGAGGAGAAATTACTAGGGATACAAAAAAAATACAAAGGATTAGAAGAGAACTACGAAAAGCTATACACCAACCAACTGGACAATCTACAAGAAATGGATAGATTCTTAAAATTATACAACCTTCCAAAAGTGAATCAAGAAGAGAGAGAGAATCTGAGTAGACTGATCTCTAGTAAGGAGACCAAATGGTAATCAAAAACCTCCCAAAAAGCAAAAGTCCAGGACCAGACATCTTCTCCAGTCAATTCTACCAAACATTCACAGGAGATTTAATACCTATCCTTCTCAAATTCTACCAAAAAATGAAGAGGAGGGGACACTTCCTAACTCATTCTACAAGGCCGATATTACCCTGATACCAAAACCACACAAGGACAACACAAAAAAAAAATTACAGGCCAGGGTCACTGATGAACACAGATACAAAAATCCTTAACAAAATATTAGCAAATGGGATATTACAATACATTAAAAGGATTATACACCATGATCAATGGGATTTATTCCAGAGATGTAGTGATGGTTCAACATCTGCAAATCAATCAATATGGTACACCACATTAACAGAATGGACAATAAAAATAAGATGATCATCTCAATAGAGCAGAGAAAGCGTTTGGCAAGATACAGCATCCGTTTATGATAAAACCTCTGAGTAAAATAGGTATAGAAGGAAAGTACCTCAACATAATAAAGACCATATAGTAAAACTCACAGCCACATCATCCTCAATGATGAAAAACTGCAAGCCATCCCTCTGGGAACAGGAACCAGAGAAGGATGCCCACTGTCACCTCTCTTATTTAACATAATATTGGAAGTCTTACCCAGAGCAATTAGGTGAGAAAAATAAATAAAATGGATCCAAATTGGAAAAGAAGTAAAACTGTAACGATTTGTGGAAGACATAATTTTATACATAGAAAACCCTAGAATCCACCAAAAAACTATTAGAAATAATTAACGAATACAGTGAATTTGCAAAGTAAAAAATCAACATACAAAAATCAGTTGTCACAACTAGAAGGACCCACAACTAAAAAATATACTGGGGGGATTTGGTGAGAAAAAGCAGCAAATAAAAAGAAGATTGGTAACAGTTGTTAGCTCAGGTGCCAATCTTTAAAAAAAAAAATCAGTCATGTTTCTACACATGAACAATGAAATAGCAGAAAGACAAATCAAGAATACAATCCCATTTATAAGCAACACAAAAAGTATACAATCCCTAGAAATAAATTAACCAGAGGTGAAAGACCTGTACACTGAAGACTATAAAACATTTTTGAAAGAAATCAAAGAAAGCACAAAGAAATGGAAAGATATTCCTTGCCCATGGATTTAAAGAATTAACATACTTAAAACATCCATATCACATCAGACAATCTAGAGATTCAGTGAAACCCCTATCAAAGACCCAATGACATTTTTCACAGAAATAGAACAAAGAATCCTAAGATTTATATGGAACAACAAAAGACCATGAACAGCTAAAGGAATCCTGAGGAAAATAGAACAAAGCTTGAGGTATCACTCCCAGATTTCAAAATATACTACAAAGCTATACTATTAAAACAGCATAGTAGTGGCACAAAAACAGGCACAGATTAATGGGACAGAATTGAGAGCCCAGAAATTAACCCACACATCTATGCACAGTTAATCTTCGACAAAGGAGACATGAACATTCCATTCAGAAAGGAAAGCCTCCTCAATAAATGGTGTTGGGAAAACTGGACAGCCACAAGCCAAAAAAAGGAGTCGACCATTATCTTACACCATACACAAAAATTAACTCAGAATGAATTGACAACTTGAATGCATGGCCTGAAACCATAAAACTCCTAGAAGAAAACATAGGCAGTTCACTCTTCGACATCGGTCTTAGTAGTATCTTTCTGAATATCATGTCTACTCAGGCAAGGGAAACAAAAGAAGAAAACAAATGGGACTACATCAAACTACAAAGCTCTCCATGGCAGGGAAACCATCAATGAAAGGGAAAGACAACCTACCGATTGGGAGAACGTATCTGCAAATCATACATCTGACAAGGGGTTAATATGCAAAATATATAAAGAACTCACACAACTGAACAACAACAAAAAAAACAATTAAAACATGGGCAGAGGATATGAACAGACATTTTCCCAAAGAAAATGCACAGATGGCCAACAAGTACATGAAAGGATGTTCTGTATCACTAATTATTAGGGATATGCAAATCAAAACAACAATGAGAATGACTGCATGACTGTCAGAATGGCTATTATTAAAAAGGCAAGAGGGGCCGGCCTGGTGGCGCAGTGGTTAATTTCGCATATTCTGCTACTGTGGCCCAGGGTTCTTTGGTTCGCATCCCCGGTGCGGACATGGCACCACTTGGCAAGCCATGCTGTGGTAGGCGTCCCACGTATAAAGTAGAGGAAGGTGGGCACGGATGTTAGCTCATGGCCAGTCTTCCTCAGCAAAAAGAGGAGGATTGGCAGCTATTAGCTCAGGGCTAATCTTCCTCAAAAAAAAAAAAAAAGGCAAGAAATAAGTGTTGGAGAGGATGTGGCTCAAAAGAACCCTTGTACATTGCTAGTGGAAATGTAAACTGATGCAACCACTATGGAAAACGATGTGGAGATTCCTCAAAACAGTAAGAATAGAAGTACCATATGATCCAGCTATTTCACTTCTGGCTATTTATCCAAAGAACACAAAAACACTAATTTGAAAAGATATATGCACCCTTGTGTTAACTGCAGCATTATTCACAATAGCCAAAACTTGGAAACCACCTAAGCACCCATCAACGGATGAATGGATAAAGAAGATGTGTTATCTACATGTATACATTGGAATACTACTCAGACATCAAAAGAAAGATGAAATTTTGCCATGTGCAACAACATGGATGGACCTTGAGGGCATTATGCTAAGTGAAATAAGTTAGATGGAGAAAGTCAAATACTGTGCGATTTCACTCATATATGGAAGATAAAAACAAGAACAACAATAGACATACAGCTATAGAGAATAGATTGGTGATCACCAGAGGGGAAGGGGCGATGGGTGGCAATCAGACCTTGGGTGGTGAACATGATGTAATCTACACAGAAATTGAAATATAATGATGTACACTGGAAATTTTTATAATGTAAACAAATTTTACCTCAAAACAAGAGTGCACTAATGATAAAACGTAGACATAAGTAAAATGAAATAGTAAACTTTCTGGCAAGGAGTGGGTATAAAATTGTATCTCATGTCGCTTTAATTTGCATTTCCCTGATTCCTACGAAAATGTGCATCTTTTCAGATATGCAGATTTCCTCTTTTGTGAATTGCCTGTTCATATCCTTTGCCAATTTTTCTACCCATCTAAGCAGGGCCACCTTCATGGGTCTGGACACTGTGCAGTCAGTCATAGAGGGGCCCCCACTTAGAAAGCCCTGTGCTTTATTTAATGCTCTGCTGTCAGCATCTCGAAATTCTTAATAATTTTCTTTCCAAGGGTCCCTGCATTTTCATTTTGCACTGGGCTGCACAAATTACGTAGCTGGTCCTGAGGTGGAGCTGCATTTGACTGAGTTTTGAAAGATGAAGAGGGATTCATATAGAGCTGCATTATTTAACATGGTGGCCACTTAGCCACATGTGGCTACTTAAATTTAAACTAGGTAAAATAAAAAATTCAGTTCTCAGTCTCCTTAGCTCCATTTCAAGTCCTCAGTGGGCACAAGTGATTATTTGAACACAGAGAGCATTTTCATCATCACAAAAAGTTCTATCGGACGGTGCAGCTCTAGACTCAGTGTGGTCCCCCAACCAGCAGTATCCTATCACCAGCCGGTTTGTTAAAGTGCAGAATCTTCTGCTCTATTCAAGACCCACTAAATCAGAGTATGTTTTTAACATGATCCCCTGCACCTCTCAGCAATTCTCATGCATGTTTAGGTTCGAGCCCCACTTCTATAGAAGACGTCGGCCTTGGGTGAGTCACATGGGTGTGGTTCTAGGGTGGAAGAATCAGGGAGGGAAACTGTGTTCTGAGAAAACAGTGAGTGCAAAGGCAAGTGGCTGGAAATGCAGCCCCAGCAGGAATGAGAGCGGCAGGAGCAGGGAGGCTGAGGCAGAGTGAAGAGCTCGGTAGCCCTTGGGATTGTGCCCTACGGGGAGCCACGGACCCATTTAAGACAGGCGTGCGTGAAAAGGTCTAGGTTTGAGGAACACACCCCTCACGGTAATGTGAAAGACCAGGTAGGCAACTTGGAAGTCAGGGGAGCAGGTAGGAAGCTCTGACCCACACCCACGTGAGAGATGAGACTTCTGGGGACCCAGGGAAGGGTCAGAAGGGCAGGGGTTTCAGAGAACTCACAGGATCTTGGTGACTGACTGTGTGTGTGGAGTAAGGGAGAAGGATGAATTGAAGGTCAAACTTGGGTGACCAATAAATGGGGCTGCTTTAAGCAAATCAGAAATCCAGGAGAATAAACAGACTTTATGAGGTTGACTTGAACACGTTAAATTTGAGGTATTCGGGGAGATTTGTTCACCAGTTTGCCCACCTGCCTAAGGAACGGAGTGGTGGTACCCATCCCATAGGACTGATGTGTTGATAATCACATAGTCCCTATGAATACACCGTGTTAATGTTTGCATGCCACGTGCATGCTGCCTAGTGTCAGTCCTGCTTGTATCTGCAGTCTGATGGAAGGAGGCAGAGGAGAGGCTGAGATACTGCCTGCATTCGCACAAAAGCAGCACCATCCATGTAATTCAGGGAGACAGGAGACACTGGAGGAAAAGGCTGAAAAGAATGAAGAATGTGGATAGTCGAGGTAGAAATATAAATCATCTATTAGAAATTACCCCACCTGCTTCTAAACATAATAAAACTGTCAGACATTTCCATCAAGTGGAAGAAGACAGAGTTACAATGAAATTTGGGAGAAAACACATGTTAAAAAATTCAACTGAGCAATTAGCAGCATCATTTACCGTAGATGAGAAACCCTATCCAGAGTCCCTTCTGCCTTGGAACATACACAACATCTGTTACAAACTGTTGTTAATGTTTCAAGTTTCATCTGCAGACAAATTTAAAGTTAAAGTGTAATATGTCCTTAAAGGTGACTGCTATTTCAAACTTATCACTCAGCGTCCTGTTTCCTAACTCTTGCTTACAGCCTTGGGAAACTGCTAGGAAGTTTAACCATCTTGCCGATTAGACTGTATTTCGGTGTGAAATGTAACTCTTTGATGCTTGTTGTTCTTTAGAACTTGTTGGTAGTGCTGGATTCTTAAATTTGTTTTGCTTTTTTGTGAAGTGGGCAAATAACCTGACTTTAAACCTCAATAAGACTATTCAATTAAATTCCATACATATTGTTAAAAAAAAAACCAAATTCAGCTTCGTAAATTTTAAAGATCTTATTAGCTTTATTCAATAATTCATGAATCAGGCGGCATCTAATCTAGCAGAGAGAAAGGAGCTCCGGGGAGCAGTATGAAATGAAAGACTTTTTAATTTAATTTAATTTTATTTTATTTTGAGGAAGATTAGCCCTGAGCTAACAGCTGCCACCAATCCTCCTCTTTTTTTTTTTTTTTTCTGCTGAGGAAGACTGGCCCTGAGCTAACATCCATGCCCATCTTCCTCTACTTTATGTGTGGGATGCCTGCCACAGCATGGTTTGACAAGCAGTGTGTAGGTCCAGAACTGGATCCAAACTGGTGAAACCCAGGCCGCCAAAGTGGAATGTGTGAACTTAACCATTGTGCCACTGGGCAGGCCCAAGAGACATTTAAAGGCAGAAGGAAGAAAGGAAAGGAGGTCATACCAGGTGAAAAGGTAGGTTGGTTATTACAAGGTTACTTTCCTTAGGGGACAGCAGGGGTTTAGCAGGTGGAATACCTACCTAGTCCTGATTGGGTGATTGCTGATTGACTGGTTTAAGATTCAGTTTCTGGGAGAGCTGAAAACATAATTAAGTCAAGGCTCAGTTTGTTGATTTGGGGCTTAGTGTAAGCGGCTCTGTTTTGTTTGTTGTCTTGTTTTTCAATTTCCCCCTTCTGATCAGGTTCTCAGCCTAACTGAGAGATGTGATCAAAATTTAAGGCATTAGTGCCACTCTCAGCTACCTCTCTCACGTTCTCAACAGTCCTTGCTCTTCCTCTCTGTGTGGTATTCGCAGGTCATGACATCTTTTTGCTGAATCTCTGTGGTATCTGCAGGTCATGACTTCAGGTTCACATTTTTAAACTGGTGATTCTCTTCATTCCTTCTCCAACGTTCTAGTCTTAGGGAGATCATCGCTTGGTGGTTAGTGGCTATGAACATGCATTTAAAGCTTTTCAGGGAATACAGTGCACCAGGGAGACTACTGTGATTATTATAAGCAGGATAATTCCTAATGTCTGGAGTGCACACTGGAGCCATGGTCCCCAAGACCCAAAACAATCAAATTAAAATAAGTCAGGGGGCTGGCCTCATGGTTAGTGGTTAGGTTCAGCATGCTCCACTTTTGTGACCCAGGTTCGTGGGTTCAGATCCCAGGCACAGACCTACACCACTCATCAGCCATGCTATGTTGGTGACCCACATACCGAGTAGAGGAATACTGGCACAGATATTAGCTCAGGGCTAATCTTCCTCAGCAAAAAAACCAAAAAACAAAAAACAAAGGAAGGTTGGCAGCAGATGTTAGCTCAAGGCAAATCTTCCTCAGGGAAAAAAAATAAAAAGAGGAAGTTTGGCAGCAGATGTCAGCTCAGGGTGAATCAAAAAATAAGATAAAATAAGTCAAAGAAAGACCCTGTTGAAGCAGTCACTTTCTTAAGCCAACTTGTTCAATGATCTTATGTAGCTGAGTTTCAATTTCCCCAAAAGTATTAATCCAGGTGCACCAGGTAGCCTTGCTCTGCCAAAAGATAATCAAGGGCTGTACTATTATCAAGAACAACTTTGGCCAGAGAGCCTAAGGATTTTTGTTGGGCAGCTGTTGCTTTAGCAGCAGATTCTGCAATATCTTCAAGAGTTAAGGAGAGGTTCCTGATTGTAGCCTCATTTGTACTCACTCCTAAACAGGGAAGTCGGGATCTGCCAGAGGAATCAGCTCCTGAGTCATGAATGCCTTCTGGTAGATCCCTTCTAACTCAACAATGTAAATTCAGGGGCGTTAAAGAGGCAGAAGTCTGGCAACAAAGGGTCCTTTCTTGAAGAAGCAGGACGGACTTCGTCCATGCGAGCCACAAGCTCTACAGATTCTGTTGCTGCTGCCTTTGCGTGGAAGTCAGCCAGGCCATTTCCCTCATCCTGAGATTCAGTCTTTTTAGTGTGAGCCTCAATTTATTTATTTTTTTAAAGATTGGTACCTGAGCTGACAACGGTTGCCAATCTTTTTTTTTTCCTGCTTTTTCTCCCCAAATCCCCCTGGTACACAGTTGCATATTTTTTTTAGTTGTGGGTCCTTCTAGTTGTGGTGTGTGGGATGCTGCCTCAACATGGCCTGATGAGCCGTGCCATGTCCGCACCCAGGATCCAAACCAGTGAAACCCTGGGCCACCGAAGCGGAGCGCACGAACTTAACCACTCGGCCACGGGTCTGGCCCCCAAGCCTCAATTTTGATGACAGCAATTTCGGAAAGTAAGAGAATAGCAGCAAGCAGATGATTTACTTGTCCATTTTGTATTGGGGTCCCAGTGGAAGTAAGAAAACCCCTTTGTTTCTGTAACATCCCCAAAACATGGACAACCACAAAGGCATACTGGCTGTCAGTATAAACATCAACACCTTATCCTTCTGATAACTGGCATGCTCTAGTAAAAGCGTGGAGCTCTGCCTGTGGAGCCAATTTAGTTTGTGGGAGGGTTCCTTTCTCAAATAGGTCATATTGAGTAGTAACAGCATAGCCAGCTTAGAAATTCTCTTCTTCAGTTCCACAGCATGACCCATCAGCAAACAAAATTAGGTCAGCATTAGTCAAAGGGGCATCCTGTAAATCAGAACGCGATGTCACAAGATGGGGCTTTGCGCCCTCATCACCACAGTGTTCACCGTCATCAGGCAGGGGTGGTAATGTGGCAGGATTAAGAACGTTGCAAGGTTTGAGATGCAGATTAGGTGGTGAAAGCAGAAAGATCTCTAGAGGTTAGTTTGCTTGAAGAGAAATGCTGAGTCAGTTCAGAATGAAGATGACTGCACAGTGTGAAGTTTGTGAATATCATTTCCTGGGGTTAAACCCACTGAGGCTGCTACTAACTTCTCAGCTGCAGCTGTAGCCTTAAGGCAGCTGGGACAGGCAGGAGGAGCTGAAGCAAGTTGTACGCCATCGCCATCGCTATCACCAGCAATAAGCCTCTGTCGATCGCCTGCTGACAAGCATGCTCAGGGCTTGCTTATCTCTTTCATGCACAAATAGGGTGAAAGCCTTTGAAGAGTGAGGTAGCCCTAGGGCAGGCCATTGCTGCAGAGTTTGTTTTAAGCTCTCTTTTTTGAAAATTATTGTATTGGTCACTTTGGTTTATAACATTGTGTAATTTCAGGTGCACATTATTGTATTTCAGCTTCTGTATAGATTGCATCATGTTCATCACCAAAAGTCCAGTTTCTGTCCATCACCATATTCACATGCCCCTTTATCCCTTTCATCCTCTCCCCACCCCTTTCCCCTCTGGAAACCACCAATCTACTTTCCTTATCCATGTGTTTGTTTATCTTCCACATATGAGTGAAATTATACCGTATGTGTCTTTTCCTGTCTGACCTATTTTGCTTAGCATGATATCCTCAGGGTCCATCCATGCTGTTGCACATGGCACTATTTAGTCTTCCAAAGGCCTGCTCAGGTTTACTTTCCCACAGAAGGGATTCAGGGACTGAAATGTTAGTAAGTCCGCAGAGTGGGGAAGCTGACAGAAAAAATTAGGAACGCAGTCTCCAATAGCCAGCCAGGCCAAGGAACGCACAAAGCTGTCGCCTTCTTGTGAGCCTGGGGAATTCTTGGATCCTCTTGATTCTTTTTGGAGATAGCTGGATTCCTTCAGCACTTAGATTATGACGTGGTAATGAACAGTGTCTGGAAATAACAGAATTATTTCTTATATTATAAGATATTATAAATATTTCTTTCTACATATTTTTCCTCGGAGACTTTAGGTCCCTTTTCGGCTAACTGTTGCAGCACACCAACGGAATCCTTCCTGGATGCCTCTTTGGTAACTGAGCAAAGCAAGACATCACCTACACACTGTAAAGGGTCGATCTCCTGGGGACGGGAGGGTACTGAAACCTTGGTGCAGCACTTGGAAGAAATAAGAAGGGGCCTTAGTGAACCCTCAAGGCATGACTGTCCAGGTATACTGCTGATTGCTCCAAGTAAAGGCAAAGAGATACTGGCTGTTGGGGTCTACAGGGATCCTGAAGAACGCTGAACACAGGCCCACAACAGTGAACCATTTGAGTCTGGTGGAACTTGTGACGAAAGGATGTTTGGGTTTGGAACAGCTGGGAAACGGAATAACTGTGTTGTTAAAAGCTCTCAAGTCCTGGACAAATGGCCATCCCCGCCCGTTAGGTTTCTGGACCGGCATGATCAGCTGTTACAGGGCGAGCACAGGGAATGACCAACCCTGGGCAGGCAGGTCTTCTCCCGTTGGTGTGAGGCCTTGTGTGACCTCAGGCTTGGGAAGAGGTTTAGTTGTGTCTATCTGAATTTTTACAAGTAATGCATTCTCTACTCTCCCAATGTCGATGTTAGAGGTAGCCCACAGATATTTGGGTGCCTCGATTAAAATAGGAATCTTTTGCTGGAATCGTTGCTCTTCTACGTCAAGGACAGATTGTAAGGAACGTAAAAAGATCAGCTCCAGGTTAGCAGGAGATTCTAAGGCGAAGTCTCCATTGGAGGCAAAACATATTAGCCTTTTAATTTAGAAAGGAGCTCTCTACCTAACAGACCGACTGGAGCTGTAGTGCACAGCGAAAAGGGATGCTTTCCTGTGAAAGGCCCCAGCGTCATCTGTACTATTGACATGGAAACTGTGAATTTTATTAGATACCCTCACTACAGGAACTTCTTTTTCACTCTGAGGGATTTGCTGTCCTGTGAGAGTGGGGTTTAAAGTAGAGACTGCCAGAATTTGGCAAGGTCTCACACTAATTGTAATTTTAGCTTTCCCTTGGCCATTTAAGGCAAGGACTGGTAGCAGTTTACTGGAGAACCCCGCAGAGTGCTGTCTTCTCTGGGAGGGGCCCACATGGGGGCCCTCCTGTAAGGGTAGACATGGGTGCATTCGAGCTGATGTTGAAGGATTTGCATAAGGCTTGAAGACAGGGGCTGGCCCAGTGGCGCAGCGGTTAAATGCGCATGTTCCACTTCGGCAGCCCGGGGTTCGTAGGTTTGGATCCCAGGTGCGAACATGGCACCACTTGGCAAGCCATGCTGTGGTAGGCGTCCCACATAGAAAGTAGAGGAAGATAGGCACGGATGTTAGCTCAGGGCCAGTCTTCCTCAGCAAAAAGAGGAGGCTTGGTGGCAGATGTTAGTTCAGGGCTAATCTTGCTCAAAAAAAAAACTTTTGGAGATCCTCCCTGGGTTTAGGAGTGATATTGTGTGGTCTCTTCCCCTAGGAAGCTGATAATCTCACGGTAACACACCTGTAAACAAGTACTGAGGGAAGTGAATGCGTGCTCACAGAATTAGAAATAGGCTGGGGCAGTATGGGCAAAGGAGAGGGTAAGAACAACCGGTGCCGTCAGAGATCATACATTCAAAGTTTTATGACTCAAATCGAAGTCATCTGAATAAGGCTCTGAGGCCAGTCTATAAGGCCAGTCTAATGTCAAGGTCAGCATCAGCCCTCAGTCTTCCTTGGTGGGACACACAGTAGAAATCTGCCACTTGGTTCTGGTAGCGTGAGCCACAATTATCCACAGCTCCTCCCAGAATCCAGAGGGAGTCTGTTTGTCCATCCCTTGCATCTGGCTTGGCCTCCTGGTTTCCTCTGATTCGCAGAATGTGGTCTATGTGACCTTGTTTGACTCCCAAGGCTATGCCTTACCAAGTCTGACAGCTCCTGCCTCCACTCTCCTGCATGCTGCCTACAGACCCACAGCGGAGCCCGTGGAGCATGAGAGGCCGCATCCTCCTCCGCACGAAGAGAACTGTGGCCCTCAGCGCAGAGCATCGCCAACTGCCGGGCGTGTTACGGAGGCCACCTTGGACCTTCAGCTCAGCTGACTTTCTAGTTTGGGAGTTGGCAAACGACGGCCTGTGGGCCAACTCTGGTCCTCAGCTTTTTTTTTCACGGGGCCCATGAGCTAAGAATAACTTTTGCTTTTTAAAGCTTTGTAAAAAATAAAATAAATACAGCAGTCCCTCTTTATCCACAGGGGTACATCCCAAATCCCTCAGTGGATGCCTGAAGCCACAGACAGGACTGAACCCTATATACACTATGTTTTTTCCTATACATACAAACCTATGATGAAGTTTAATTTATAAATTAGGCACAGTGAGCGATTAACAACAATAACTAATAATAAAGTAGAACAATTATACTGTAATAAAACTTATGTGAATGTGGTCTCTCTCTCTCTCTCTCTCAAAACATCTCATTGTCCCGTGCTCACACGTCTTGCAGTGATGTGAGATAACAGAACGCCGACGTGCTACAAGGAGGTGAGGTGAGCCACGTGGGCATCGTGATGGAGTGTTAGGCTACTGCTGACCTTCTGACAATATGTCAGGAGGAGGGTCACCTGCTTCCGCACCGCAGCTGACCACAGGTAACTGCAACCATAGAAGGTGAAACCACGGATAAGGGGGAACGCCTGTAAATAACAAAGAAGAATATGCGACAGAAACAAACCCTAAAATATGCATTACCTGGCTCTTTACAGTGAACACGTTATGGGGGTGAGCGGTAGTTGACCCCTGCTGCAGCTGAATATAACTGTGTGAGTAAGCCCAGACAAGACCACAGCGAGCCACCACCCACCCTCAGAGCTGCGAGAAACATTAAATGGATATTTTCAATTTGCTCTACAGCAATAGATAACTGAATCACAAGCTAATAAGTGCCACATAAAGAACAAGGAGACTGCCTGGAAGGAAATAATCTCTTAAAGGTTTTGGACCTTTTCTGCTACTCATTTTATTTGGGAGAATTTCTTACCCCAATCTGCTGTCACGGCTCTGTCTTGCACTCCAGGGAGGTTTGGCAGCTATGAGCACACACACCCACCAGTTATTCATGGGACATTCAAAACACTTAAAAAATAGGTATAGGGATGTAATTAAAATAAAAATACAGAATTTGTAAGATACAGTATCAATGTTCTAAAGCATCCTTCCAAATACAGACGTCTATTTTTTTCCAAATATTAATCTATTTGCAAAGGAGACCGCCTAACTTTGCTATCAAAATAAGAAAGTTGTTTACCCTTTACAGTCGGAGGTCACTACAATGTGGGTTTCTGGAAGGCAGGGGATTTGTTAAAAGTAATTATTTCCTACCACTTTTGGGAAGATGACCAGTTTCTTTTATGATTGTCAGGAGAATTTGTAAGAAATAACCTAAGTTTCTCTTATGTTCATGAAATAAGCTAGATTTAGTTTTGCTTAAGTGGCTTAAATGGTTTTGCCCGCTCAGAGAATTCTCAAGTCCGGTCTCCATTTTGTATTTAATTTTAACAAACAAATGCAATGCATGAATCTTCATTGGACTATCTTTCTACAAAACCAACAGATGGCTTTTTTTTTGGGCAATTGGAGAAATTTACATACGGGTTAAGTATTAGGTGTATCAAATTATTAAGTTTCTTAGATGTGATTGTTTCTCATGTGGTTGCATAGAAGAATGTCTTTATTCTTAGGAAATGCAGCCTGAAGTATTCGGGAGAGACAGAAAGAAGAGTTATGGCAAAGTGTTAACAGTTATCCACTCCTGGAGGAATGTACATGGGTGTTCACTGAACTATTCTTTCAACTTTCCATGCGGTAATGTGGCGGCAAGCCAGTACCATGGCCAAGCGGCCAGAATGGGAAACTGTTTCCACACGGCACTATTCTAGGAGCGCCTGGAGAGGACAGGAAATACTTCTGAATTAATTCAACCAGCTGCACCCAAAGACCAGTTGGACCAGAACGCACACTGCAAAACCAAGCTCCCGCGCCTAAAAGCGTCTCCCCTCCTCCCAGGGAGCACTAATAGTGACGACTCAGGGAGGGACCCTCTTTGATTTCTCCAGACCACAGCAGAGTTTCCAGAAGCATTTCCCGAGAGCATGCAACTCTCTGGGACTCCTGTTCATGCACCAAACCACTGTAACCGACGTATCCCCACCCTTCATTCTCCATCGATTTCTCGAAGGAGAAGGCGCATTTCTTCTGAAAGAGCAAAGAACTTCCCCCAATTTTTTCTTAATAGCGCTATGCGGATTTTAATAAGTAAATCCCTCCAGGACTGCCTCGAGGCCGTGCATTTACGCAGCTTGGGAACACGGCAAGCAGGCAAAGAGGAGCGAGTCTTAAACATAAATCCTTGTCACAAGTCGGCCACTAGTCGCCTATCCTCGGCCAGCCTCCAGCGTAAAAGGCACACCTACTCCCATGGGCTCGGAAGGCGAAGCGATGGCGAGCACCGAGAGAGCGCGCCCGGGCGAGGGCGTGGGCTGCGAGCCGTGCGAGCTCGCGCGTGCGTACCAGCGAGCGAGCCGGCGAGCGCGGGTCTCGGGGCGGCGCGGGGCTGCGCGCGCCCGGCCGTGCGTGCGGCTGCGGGGAGGCTGCGTGTGCGCGCGGGGCCGGAGCATCGCCCGCCCGGCCGCGTCGGAGCTGCGTGCGCGCCGCGCTCAGGAGGTGAGCGCCGGCCGGGCGGGACACCGCGGGCTGGGCGGCGGGCGTGGGCCGCGCCGCTTTGCCGGGCCCCGCCCTCCTCCGGCCGCCGAGGGCTGGGGCGCGTCTCACGCTTTCGGCCTCTGCAGAGCGCGGCCCCGGGGCACAGGGAGCAGCCGCGCCCTGGAGCCCGGGCCTCCGTGACGGGCAGCCGGCCGCTCCCGGGGCAGGCCCGAGAGGGGCGCGCGGGGGGCGCAGGCCTGCTCCCCTCCGGGCGCCGCCCCCTCCCTGCCTGCGCCCTGCCGGCCACGCCCGGGGAGCTGGCGGCGCGGGTGGGTAGCGGCGGCGGGTAAGGGGCGCGGGGAGTGGGGGTGCCGGCGGGTCCCCAGCAGGCCCGGGGGTCGCGCTCGCACGGCGCCGGGAGGGGCCCGGCAGTGGGACTGAGGGAGGGCTCTTGCTGGGGCGGGATTGGCGGGACGCGGGCCCGAGGAGGAGGGCACCCTTGGGGTCCTGATTTCTAAGAGGCGATCTTAAGGAGCAGAGGAGGCGTTTTCCCAGAACTCGCGCAGGGGCGGCGGAGTGTCTGTGCGAGCAGAGATGCCCGCAGCACACACCGGTGCGTTCCGTGCTCCCCTCCCGCGCCCCGCGGGGCCTCCCGGGGGCTTCGCAGGCAGGGCGGGGGGCTGCCCTCTGTGTTTTGCGCACAGTGCCAGCGCTTAGGGGCCGGCCGCCTTGTCAGGAAGAGCTACAGCCAGGGCACAAATGAGCAAACCTTGTGTTTTTTTCTGTTTTCAGAGGTGCAGGGTTTGAGTTTGCAGCCTTGCTGGGACCAGGGTCGTGGTTTAGCGCCCGGGCGGCTTACACGGAGGCAGGCGCTGATTTGGGCTTTCACAGTGGTGATGCCCGATAAAAGTGCAAATCGAACTTGGATCAGCCTCGCGAGAAGGGAACTAATTAATGTTAAGGGACAAGAGTTTATGATATTTTTTCTCCTGGACTAGAAAGTTCGTTCAGTTGAGTGGGCATTGGGTAATTCCAGCCCTGAAAATAAAATCTGTTGTCAAAACAGGGGCCAAATATAATTCCAGATTAGATGCACGAGGCGATTTGAGAGCAAGGAGGAGGAAGAGAGGACCAAGGCTTTTCCAAAAGCAAAGTGTGTTGATGTATAATAATTTGCTCCCATGGCATCTTGCTAGGTGTACAACATTGATTTTAGATGTCCAGTGTTAAGTTGTGACTTAAGATACATATTTTTTTCTTGTTCTTCGGTTCAGTAGTTCACAGCAAATCTGTTTTAACTAAAGCATGGAATACAGAAAACAACAAAAAACTTCAGCTAAAGCTTTAGTCTCCTCTGAAATTCTACAGGTAAGTTTATCTTAATTTAGAAATTATTCTGATTGTTCAAATTGATCATAATACGTAGTCTCCTTTACAAGATTTTAAGGATCATTTACACAGCTACAAATTTTGTTGTATATTTTAGTCTATATTTTTCACCAAAGGATTTGAGGAGGTACAAGAGTTAAGCTCTACTAAACCATTTTGGATTATGTATAGATATATTTAAAAAGTGAATTATTATTAAAATACTATGGTACCTCAGAAAGACTTAGCTGTATAAGCTTAATTTGCTGATCATATTCCATTTCAAGTTGAGACTCATGTCTCTGTCCCTAAAAAAATACTCCCGTGGAAACTTCTTTGTCTTTTCTTTCCCTTTCAAATGATTCACCTTCTCTCAGTGCCAGCTGTCCAGTTCTGTTCTGCCCACTGTTGGATGAAACAGATAGAATGCAGTTTTAGGAAATGCCTTTGTCCCTTTCACACCTGTGTCCTGTCCGGGCCAAAGACGCTTTTCTGTTGCAGCTCTTGCCTGCTCACTGTGTGCTAGAGACCCACACTGTACAGCTTCACGAACGAGGTCCAATGTGTGCACTCAAACACGGTGCTCCTTTTTAAAGATTGGCCCTGAGCTAACATCTGTTGCCAGTCTTTTTGGGTTTTTTCTTCTTCTTCTCCCCAAAACCCCCCAGTACATAGTTGTATATTCTAGTTGTAGCTCCTTCTGGTTCTGCTGTGTGGGACGCCACCTCAGCGTGGCTTGATGAGTGGTGCTAGGTCACACCCGAGATCCGAACTAGTGAAACCCTGGCCCGCTGAAGTGGCCACTTGGCCACGGGCCTGGCCCCCAAAGCAGGTTCTTTTTAATGTAAACACTTGTTTGCCCTGACAGAGTAAAGCGTAGTTCGTTTTTAAGCGTCATTAAATTAGGCAGATATAGTGGTTGCATTTCGTTGTTTCAGTGAAGAAAATTTGATTCCGTTATCCGCCCAGCTGTGTGCTTCAAGGTGGGAAGAAGGGTGGAAGCCTTGTCACATAGGCACAGTCTTTCAAGCAGTTTGATGCCACTTGAACATCTCACACCTCGGTTTGCAAAGGTTCTTTTTTAGTTCTCCCCCGATTGCCAGAAGTATCTGTTGTAGGTCTTCTCACAGTGCAAATCATGCCCAGAGAAAGAATGTCCTTTGCTTGTAGGAAGACTATGGTGCAGAAGGAAGGATCGTGGGAGAGGGCGGCGTGCGTATGAAGGAGGAACCAGGAAAGTCCACATTTGGCACTGTGGGCCTCTGTGGGTCATTCTTCTGGGCATATATGGACAGGGTAGCAGAACCATTAGGAATTTCAAGATCCTAGAGGAAACATAATCCTTGGACTCTAAAAGAAGGCACATTGGGGCCAGCTCTGGTGGCCTTGTGGTTAAATTTGGCACGCTCCACTTTGGTGGCCCAGGTTTGTGGGTTTGGATCCTGGGCACAGACCTACACCACTCGTCAGCCATGCTGTGGCAGCAACCCACATACAAAATAGAGAGAGATTGGTACAGATAGTAGCTCAGGGCTAATCTTCCTCAAGCAAAAAAAGAGGAAGATTGGCAACAGATGTTAGCTCAGGGCTGATCTTCCTCAGCAAAAAATACAAGAAGGCATACTGATTTGGAGGGAGAAGGTGGATTGACTAGGATTTATTTGCCTGTTTAAATGTGTCATAGAGCATGTGATGGCGTAGACATTGGGAGCTAGCGGCAGAGTTTGTAAATGGAAGGAATATGGGCAAATAAGAAGAAGTTAGATGGAGCAGATAGTGTGGACTTTCATATTAACAGCAATACCTTCTACTTAGCTCTGTGTGCCAGCCCCGTCCTAAATGTTAAACGTGTTGTCTGATAAAATGTAGTATCTGCTACTGTAGGTCTGGGGGCTGAGGCCCTGCGTTTCCGCCCAGCTCCTGGTTGGTGCCCATGCGCTGCCCTTCAAGGGTCCAGAGCAGCACGTTGGAGTCACCTGGGAAGCTTAAAATACTGCTGCCTGAGCCTCACCGCCCTGCAAAACTCTGACTTAGTTGTTCCGGGGTGCAGCCTGGTGTCCAGAGTTTTTCAAGTTCTCAGGAGATTGTAATGTGCAGCAAAGTTTGAGAACCGCTGGGTTAAAGAAAGAAGAGGGAAGAGAGAAGTAGTGGTCAAACCTCGCTGGATGTTTCTGAGATAATCAGAGGCGATCAGAGCGGAAGAGTTTTGCTGTGTTTGTGAATTGTTGTGTTCAGTTTGAGAGGGTACTTCTAAGGAAATTTTCCTCAAGGATGTGTATTCATATGTGGTCCCCACTCTTACAAGGAATGGGAAGTGGTTGATGTCTGTAATTATGATTGTTTTAAATTCAGCGTGCACAGGACGTTTTTTAGACAGTTTGGGTTTCTACCCACTCTGCAGTATTGTTGTTGTTGGGGTTTTTTTTGGTGAGGAAGATTGGCCCTGAGCTAACATCTGTTGCCAATCTTCCTCTTTTTTTCCTCCCCGGAGCCCCGGTGCATAGGTATATACCCTCGTTGTAAGTCATTCTAGTTCTTCTATGTGGGACGCTGCCTCAGCATGGCCTGATGAGTGGTGTGTAGGTCTGCGCCCAGGATACGAACCAGTTAACCCCCGGCTGCTGAAGCAGAGCATGTGAACTTAACCACTCACCCATGGGGCCGGCCCCCAGTATTGCTTTTTATGGAGAAAAGTCATAATGTTGTGCAACTGGCAGTAGTTTTGTAATTTTCTTTAGCACGTCTTTTCTCTTTGGATGACCCTGAGTCTAGCATGCTTGGGCTTAGAATTTCATTGAAATTTATTTTTTTGTTTTCCCTGTCTGGACCTTTTAAAGTGCGCGTGATCAGAATCATTGTAGCCTGCTAGAATAAGGCTTTGTGTTAAAAGATAGCTGAAGAAAAGTAAATATCATCTAACAGAAAATCAGGGGGTTATTTTTGGGTTCAGTTTATCCTTGGGAATATTTTCTTAATAAGTAGATAAAAGCACGTTTCCAGACCATTTGCACGGTTTTCAGATATCCACGGAGTGCCTCCTGCAGGCTGGGCCCCGGGGAAACAGCGTGAACAGGATGGCCTAGGTCTTTGCAAAGACCTCAGGAACCTCAGTTTCTTGTGAAGGGAACCACAGTGACCAATAGACAGAAACTTCCCCGCGGGTTCAATGCTAAGAAGAGAGTAAGGAGGGATGCAGTAGAAAGTACGGGCTGGGGAAGTCCTTGACATGAGAGCCCAGGGAAGGACTCCTAAATGAGGTTTTGCTGAGACCCGAAGTGTGAGGAGCCAGCTTTTGAGTGAGAGGGACAGCAGACGCCGACTCCCCAAGGGTGGGAAAGAGTTTGACGTTCTCGGGGATCAGAAGGGAAGTCCTGGCTGCAACGGGATGGGAGGGGCAGTGGCAGCAGATGAGATGGAGCGTGTATGTTCCTATGGAGAGACAGACCTGATGGAGCTGCTTCGAGAATGTTGACATTGTTACCGTTAAGCTTTTATTGTCATTGTACTTTTTTTGCACTTACAAAATTTTCTCTAATGAACATACATTAGATTTGCAACTGAAAAAAATTTATACTCTTTTAAATAGTTAAATTTGCTCTTCTTTTGCAGAAAATAACCAACATTTTTACATCCTGGTAAAGAATTTCAGGTTATTTTGGCTTACATAATTGTACTATTGCAGTACAATTGTTTTGTTTCTCGGAGTCCTTGCATTTGAACTGATTCTTCATGCACCCCCCAACCTCACCGCCCCCCCCCCCCGCCAGTTTATTTTCTAGTGCTCAGCATGTTTTTGATGCAAAATAAAAAGGTCTGTATCTGCATGAATGATTGGTTATTGCTGTTGCTTATAATTCAAGTCTCAGGTTTTGAGCGTGGGAATCTTGAGTCTTGCTGTGTGAAGACAGGCTGTGGTGCTGCTGTGCTGTTTCTGTCAGGGTTCAGTGGTTGCGGAAATGAGAACGCACTCAGCAGCTGTGGTCAGGAGGAATGCCGCAGACCCCTGGGATAGGAAGGTGTGGCCAAGAATGCGAGATCTCTTTGATTTTGTCTCCCCCACTGACCAACCTGTGACTTTGAGCAAGTTACTGCCTCTCCCCAAGCCTTACCTGTAAACATAACAGTGAAGGGTTTAAGAGTGCTGAAGTTTGTGGGCTCTCTTGAAGATTCCGTGAGGGAGTGCCTGGTGGCACCTGCTTTGCTCTCAGCACGAGTGGGGCACCAGGGCTGCATGTCCTGGAGACACTGCCGGCACCAGCTGCACATGTCAGCCCTCCCCCCACACACACACCACCGACTGGATTGCCCACGCGTTTACACCTCTTTGAGTGTGGCATACAAAAAGAAGTACACAGGTTGGAAGAGGGAACTGCCCTGTAGCCACAGTCTACATCAAGAAGTAGCGTGGCCAGCACCCAAGAAAGTCCCTGCCGGCCCCTCTCGGTCACCTTCCACCTCCCCCGAGTTCGCAGCGTGCTCAGTCCTAGCCCAGGTTACTCTCGCCTGCCTGTCAGCTGTGCGTCAGTGGGGCCCTGGGGTCTGTTCTTCCTGCGTCTGGCTCCTTCAGCTCAACGTTATGTTTGAGAGATGCTCCCTGATGTCGTTTGTCCGTTTTCATTTTGTATAATGTGCTGTTACATAAATTTATTTCCCTTCTGCTGTGGGTTGTTTCCAAGTCGGGGCTCCCGTGAATAGTGTGTTATTAGAACCTTCCTGAATGTTTTTGGTTCCTTCTGTGTGTACACATTGTTGAGTGTTCTACCTAGGGGCGGATTTGCCATCTCACAGGGTGTGTATGTCCCCCCTTAGTGAATAACACTAAAAAGTTTTCCAAAGTAATTGAACCAATTTGTGCATTTTTGCTTTTTACTCCAAAGTACTCTTAAATTTTTATTTAGTAATTCACAGAAACTATTTTCTCAGTTCAGTGAACACAAAAATATTCTAGAACACGATTTCCAAAATGAGGAATTCCAGTCCTACCAGAGGCTCTGAAAATTAAAATAGGTTCTTTGTTCAGATAAATTTGAGAAACGTTGCATTATGTATCCTCTTCTCAGAGAATGCACATTAATATATTAAAAACTGTGAAAAGCCTTCCATTAAAAATAGAGTAGTTTGTTTGTTTGAATGATTTCCAATTTTTTTGGTCCACAGAGCCCTTGTGAGGCTGGAACCCCCGTAGATAAGCCCCAGATGCAGCCTGTGGTTGGCGGCCCGTGAGGCAGCCGTCCGGGGCTTCGGTCAGTTCTGGGGCTTAGTAATTGAGCTGCTGGTCACTTCTCCGAGGATGGCAGTTCTATTTGATGGTTAGAGCATTGGCACACTTGATAATCTGGAAGCTGACAGCCTGTTTTGTCTGTGGAGGTTTCTGGGCTCTTCTGTTATTGGGATGTTTCTTCAGCTCTTGTGGGTCAACTACAATAGCAGATTATTACAAATATATCCTATGTAACAATGGATACTGTGTATCCAGAAGAGATTCTGGGCGCCAGTCCTTTATCTGTTGTATTATCTTCTCTGAGTCTGTGGCTCTTTTTTTTTTTTTTTTTTTTTTTTAAAGATTTTATGTTTTCCTTTTTCTCCCCAAAGCCCCCCGGTACATAGTTGTGTATTCTTCGTTGTGGGTTCCTCCAGCTGTGGCATGTGGGACGCTGCCTCAGCGTGGTCTGATGAGCAGTGCCATGTCCGCGCCCAGGACTCGAACCGACGAAACACTGGGCCGCCTGCAGCGGAGCGCGCGAACTTAACCACTCGGCCACGGGGCCAGCCCCTGTGGCTCATTTTTGAGCGGTGTGTTTTGGTGCCTTGTCCTGTAAGTACTTTTATATTTTAATGTGACCCAGTGTATTTCTCCTCTCTTGTATGGGATATGCTTTTTGTGACTTGTTTGCAAAGGCTTTTCCCACACAAAGGTCACAAATACATTGTGCTATATTTTCCTGCAGTAATTTTAGTTTTGCTTTTTTTTACATTTAGTTATTTTATACACCTGGAATTTCATTTTGGAAATAAACATGAATACAGTTTTACTTATTCCACGTTTATTCTGAAACCTTTCGTTGAGTCCTTTCCCCATGGCCATGTGTCAAGTCTTTGTGTGCGTGGCTCTCTCTCTGGCCTTGCTCTTTAGTTGTTTGATCTGCGACTCTGTTTTAATTACGGAGGATTTAAACCCAATCCGTGCCCACCCCCCAGCTTCATTCTATGTTTTCCAAATTGTGTTGGTTATTCCCAGATGATTAAGTGCCTTTCGTAACCCTGTGAATGTATTGACTAACTCGTGCAAGTGGAATCTTTCCATGTACGTTTTCTTAGCCCTGAACCCGTTATCTCTCCTGTGTATTCACATCTTTTTTTATATTCTTCAGAAAAGTTTTTGAGTTTTCCACATCATTTTGTTAGCTTTATTTGACACTGTAGTTTTTGTTGCTGTTGTGTTTTTCCTGTTAGATTTTTGTTTTTTTTTATTGTTTCTGATTTGTCGGTGAGCTCCTATCCAGCACCTCGGTAAACTTATTAGTTTTTACACATTGTCCTTTTCCCCTTGAGATTTCTATGTAGGCGATTGTATACTGGAAAACAGTGGTGCTTTTTCCTCTTCCTTAGCCATTTCTGCGTCTCACCTCCTCTTCCCGATCCAGTGGCTGGTGAGGCTGTCTGGGACCATGCTGAGTGGTAGAGGCCGTAGCTGGCGACCTTGTCTTCTTTCTGACTTTAATGGGAATGCTTCTGAAGTTTCATCATTGAGTTTGCTGTAATTTCTTCAACAGGTTAAAGAACTTCCCTTCTATTCTTAATATTTGTGTTTTAATAATCATCCTTATTGGGTTTTTTTGCTTTTCACTAGTGTCTGCTTTATTATTCTATTTTCTTTGTAATAACATTGGAATTTTTTTTTTAACTTCTTGAGCTAAGTACTCATCGCGTTTATTTTCAACTTATTTTTTTAAAACGTATTATTTGTTATACTAAATGAAAGAAGCCAGACTCAAATATCTGCATTCTGTATCATTCCATTTATGTACCATTCTGGTAAAGGCAAAACTATAGAGGGAAAAAACTGACCAGTGGTTGTCTGGCAGAAGGGGGAAAGGTTGACGTTAAAGGGATGCTAGTAAAATTTTTATTGTGATGATGCTGTTTTATATGTTGATTGTGCCAGTGGTTACATGAGTGTCATAACTTACAGAACAATGCAATAAAAAGAGTGAGTTGTACTGTATGTAAGTTATATGCCAGTAAAAAAAGTCAAGTGGATACAAAAAGTGTGTATAAAGGGGAACTGGCCTGGTGGCACAGTGATTAAGTTCAGATGCTCAGCTTCAGTGGCCCAGGGTTCACCAGTTCAGATCCCGGGCATGGACCTATGCACCACTTATCAAGCCATGCTGTGGCAGTGTCCCACAAAAACAAAATGGAGGAAGATGGGCATGGAGGTTCTCTCAGGGCCAATCTTCCTCAGCAAAAAGAGGAGGATTGGCTGTAGATATCAGCTGAGGGCTAATCTTCCTCAAAAAAAAAAAAAGGAAAAAAATGTATATAAAGGAAATTAAAAAGGTAGATTATTTTTAAAAGGTTATTAATTTTCTGCAAGGACTTGCTGTAGTTACGGCCAGTGCATTTTTGCATGTAGCACTTTTTTTAATAGGGAAAAAGTTTTTTGTTTTGAATTTTAATATATTCAAGTGTTTTAAAAATCAAAATAATATAAAAAATAATATATGTGAGAAAGTAATATTACTTAAGTAATATTAAGTAATATAACAATAATATCAAAAGGGGTGCTCTCACCCCTTTTTTGACCCTCCCCATTCCTCACTGCCTACTACACTTGTGTGTCTTTCCATTGTTTTTTTCATGCATATACAAATATATATTTTTATTTCCTCTTCCTTTCTAACACAAAAGTTAGCACATTATGAACATTGTTCTGTATCTCCTTCACTTACTATATTCTAGAAATCTTTCTACGTCACTACATAGAGAATGTCCTCATTCTCTTTTTAACAGCTGCATAGTATTCCATTGTGTGGATGTTTCATGGTTTATGTAAGGAATCCCTCATTAATGATCCCTTGGGTTATTCCTAATTGTTTGCTATAACAAACAATGTTTCAGCCAATACCCTTATATACATTCATCATTTTACACATATGTAGCTATGTCTAAAATACATTCCAGGAACAAAATTACTGATAAAAGAGTGGATATGTTTGTGGTTTGTGTAAGTATTTCCAAATCGCCCTCCAGAGAGGTGTTGTCATTTTATACTCCACCAAAAATGTGTGAGGGAACTTTTTTCTTTTCTCAATTCTCTTTACTTTCAATTACTGAAATATTTTAAAGTAAATACAGATATTTGACATTCCATTCCAAATATATCAGTGTGTGACTCTTAAAAATAGGAAAATTAAAAAACTTTTTAAATTGTTTTTAACAGCTTTATTGAGGTATAATTTACATACTAAAAAGTTATTTCGTTTTAATTGTACAGTTCAAAGATTTTTACTAAATTTACAGAGTTGTGCGAGCATCACCACAATCAAATTTTAAAATATTTCTGTCACCCCAAAAATGTCCTTCATGTTCATTTGCAGACAGTCCTTGGTCCCACCCCCGGGCGACCACTAGCCTACTGTGTGTAGACCTGCCTCTCCTGGACATTGCGTGCTCGTGGAGTCTCACCATGTATGGTCTTTGTGTTCGGCTTGTTTTCCTTAGCATAGTGTGTTTGAGGTTCATCCTTGATCTGAATTCTTACAACTGATGCTGGTTATGGCCTGTACTGGTGCTTTGTTTCTTTTTATACCTGAATAATATTCCAGGTGTGAATAGACTACATTTATTTATCTGGGAACATTTTATTTTGTACCCAGTTAATGTTATCACACCTAACAAAATTAATAATCCTCCAGATCACCTAATATCTGGATTGTCTTCAGACTTCTCCAGGATCCAGTCCAGGACCATACTCTGCAATTGTGCATGTCCCTTAATTTCTTTTAATCTAGAGCCATCCCTTTTTCAGGGTATTGACTGGGTGAAGACACCATGCTGGTTGCCCCATAGAGCACCCCACTCCTGGATTTGTCTGATTGCTTCCTTGTGATGTTCCTTAGCTTGTTCTTGTATCCGCTGTATTTCTTGTAAAACTTGAGTAGATTCCAGTTAAACGTTTTGGCTAGGATGCCTCAGAGATGATATTGTACACTGCACGTTGTATCTCATTAGGAGAGACACAGTGTGTGTTTGTTGCACCATTTGTAATACTAAGATTGACGATCGGGTGAGGGTGGTGGCACTCTGATTCCTCCAGTATGAAGTTTATATTTTTTCAGTCCTTGCAAGTGGAAAGTAATCTTAGTAGTATTACTTTGGCACCATACAGATGTCCAGTTCTCAATCAATCTTTCATTTTATGATCAAAACACTTATTGATAATTATTGCCTGAATGAATAATTTTGTAGAGGTTGCAAAATGATAGTTTTCTTAATCTGACATTCCACCTGCATTTATAATTGGCATTTTTCTATAAAGAAGAGCATTTCCTTTTCATTTGGAGCTATTTGCCACCCTTGAACTATAGATCATTATTTAAAGCAGGAAAAAATAGCTTGTCTCCCACTTCCCCTCAATAATTTTCAAGTAAGGAGTTAGTGCAATAGCTGCCTCATTGAAACATATTTTGCTGGTATTCACTTATAATGTCCAACATAGTGTTCTCTTTAAATGTATGGATTAAACAAATTGTGTGAGGGTTTTGAGTTTCTAAACAGATTTTTTGTTTATTTTTCAAGTTATGTTTTTGTGGTCGAGTTATATTGTGGTCAGAGAATGTGGCCTGTGTTAAGTTGAGTTTTTAAAACTGTTGAGGGGGCTGGCCCTGTGGCCGAGTGGTTGAGTTCGCGTGCTCCGCTTCAGTGGCCCTGGGTTTCACTGGTTCAGATCCTGGGTGCAGACATGGCACCGCTCGTCGGGCCACACTGAGGCGGTGTCCCACATAGCACAACCAGAGGCACTCACAACTATGTTCTCGGAGGATTTGGGGAGAAAAAGCAGAAAAGCAAAAAAAAGATTGGCAACAGTTGTTAGCAGCTCAGATGCCAATCTTTACAAAAACACTGTTGAGATGGCCTAGGCCACCTAATAGCATCAATTTTTAATAAATGTTTCATGTGGTCTCGAATATTCCTGTTCTTTTTATTGAACGAAAGGTGCTAAGTGTTTCGATCAACATAGCAATAATAGTATTTGAATCATTTGTATCTTTTTTTTTTCTGCTTTATATATTAGTTATTTAGAGAAATTTGTTAGAAATCTCCCATTAGGATTATAAATTTTTTCATTTGTACTCATACTTCTCAGGTTTTGCTTTATATATGTAGAGACTATGTTTTTATGGTTATCTAGCTTCATGATTGTTAAATTATCTTGTTGGATGGTTCATTTTATGACTAGCAAAATTTCTTTTTAAGCGCTGTTTATTTAGAATGTGTGATCTTAATAATTAGCTACAGCAGCCTTTTGATTGGCACGCTCCTGATACATGCTTTCTTTTCCTCGTTTTTATCTGTGTGTGTTGCTTTAGGCATGCGTCTGAGGAGCGGGACCTGCAGAATTGTCAGCCAGTCTGAGAGGCCCTGTTCTTCAGTAGGTGAGTCCCGTGCACATTTACTCCAAGAACACCTTTAGATGTCCTTCTGCCCCCTGCCTTTGTGTTTTCTGTTTGCCCTGCATCATCTCTGTTTTCCCTCTGCTGCAACCGTCTATTCAGTTGTAGCTTGCTTTGTTTCTTTCATTTCTCAATCAGTTTGGAAGGTACATGTTCCATATCTGTTCTTTCAATGGTCACTCTTAGGTTAATGTATCCTGAAATGAATTTTTCTGCAAAATGCTAAAGTTTATCACTATTTTCTGTTCCTCATGAACTAGATAAGAATGTTAACATATTTTAATTATCCTCCGAAAATTTTTTTACAACCACCATGTCAATTTTATATAGTATTTTAGTTTCACTTTTTTTTTTTTAAAGATTTTATTTTTCCTTTTTCTCCCCAAAGCTGCCCCGTACATAGTTGTGTATTTTTTAGTTGTGGGTCCTTCTAGTTGTGGCATGTGGGACGCCGCCTCAGCATGGCTTGACGAGCGGTGCCATGTCTGCACCCAGGATCTGAGCCGGCGAAACCCTGGGCCACCGAAGCAGAGCGCGCGAACTTAACCCCTCGGCCACGAAGCCGGCCCCATCACTTTTTTTAATCATGTGAAAAAAATACTGTTTTTGTTATTGCTCTCCTTTTTTATTACTGTCTATTTTTACTAGTTTTCGTTATCTTTTAATAGTCTCCTTGCTTACTTTTGTGCCTTGCATTGCATTCCTTCCTCTAGAGCTCATTTTTCTTCATAAAATACATTCCTTTGCTACTTGCTTTTGCTAGAGTTTGTGGACTTTATAAGTCCTAGTCTGTTTAAAAGCGTCTTTATTTCACCTTCATTTTATTGGAATTCCCTAAAATTCATCTGTAAATAGGTACAATAAAGCCACCTTACCCACTACTTAGGGTTACTGGGGGACTAATAACATTTGTTGTAAACACTTTATATATAAATTGTTTTATCTATTTATATGTGTGTGTGTATAATGCTATTAGTAGCTAATGTAAATCCTGTTAGATTTATATTAGAATTACTGTATTTTCAATGGATTTTAAAAAGCATTCCTTACTATAATGAGATAATATTTGCTGAAATAATAAAGAATAATACTTAATAGAAATGTGATGAATTGTACATGGTCGCACTTTGGGGGGAAGAGCTGGGATAAGATCAAACTCAGGATCCTCATGCTAGCGATGGGTGACTGCCGTTCAGGGGGACAAAGGCAATACAAATCCAAGTGACACAAAAAGAAAAAAGAATGAAAGCCCACGGAATAGAAACCATTGACATATGGGGGCGCTTCCTTCCAGACCCCTTGCTTTGCACGGGTGGCACTTTGGCTTTATAGAATCTTATCTTTCCATCGTTCAAAAGGAATCATATCACATATCAGTTTTGCATCTGCATTTTTCACTTATTAATATGTCAGGGGAACATAGACAAGCCTCATCGCATAGAATGAGTAAGTATATGCTGTGGTATGGATGTATCATAGTTCTGTTTTACCAGTTCCCTATTGGGAGCATTTAAATCAAATTTTCTGTATTATAAATTATGCACAGTTGCCTGATTATTTCTCTAAGCTAAATTGCTTGGTCAAAGTATGTGTCTATTTAAAATTTTGATGTTTTCAAATTTCACTCCAGAAAGTACACAAGAATGCCTTTTCCCCTCACACATACTGAGTATTGTCACTCTTTTTTCCTTTAATTTGCCAGTTTGTGATTTTTGTCAGTATCACTGCTTACTTGTGAGTTTGAACATCTATTTTATGGATCATTTTTAGTTCTTGAGAATTTCCCTTTTGGCCATTTATTTTCTTGTAGGGTTCATCTTTTTAAATTTTTAATCTGTATGAACTCTTTTTTTATTGGGCTTATAAATTCTGTGTCATAAATATCTCAGGCATTTTTTTCCTTTTTTTCTCTTTCAGCCTTGTTTGTGCTTTGTTCTGGTTTTGGGTTTTTTTGCATTTCAGCCTTATTCAAGAACTCCTTGAAATTTTCATTTGATCAAAATTTCCTTTATGGTTTCTAGATTGTTTCCTTATAGTGGAGTGACTGGAAGGTTTTCCCCACTTCAAAATAATTGAAATGTTCGTCCATATTTTATTTCAGTGTTTTTCCAGGTTCATTTTTCTCCCATTTGAATCTTTAATCCATTTGGAGTATTTTTTGGTATAAGGAGTGATATGTCTCAATACCTCTGGAGGTTTTTCACATCCTACTCTGGCTTTTAAACATGGCTAGTGAAAACCAAGATATGAGCCTTCCGAACTATGACCGGAAGTGAGAGGTGCCTCACTGCCTTTCCATTTGTTAATGTGTCTCGGGTATTTGTGAGTAGAGATGGAGGTGCAGACGGGAAGGGCTGGGTTGGGAAGTGCCAGTTGGTAATCGCACATCAGGGTTGCCTGCTGCATGTGCGTGTGTGTGTGTGTGTGTGGAACAGAGAACTAGAGAGAGGACACCAGCAGGGTGTCTCGTAGAAGTTCCGTGTTTCACTTCTGCCCGTGACCCCTGAGTTCTTTCTGCAGGGAAGTGGAACTGTGGTAGGCTGACGTGAGACGCCCGCTGGCAGGAGAACTCACATGCACATTGTAAGTCGTGCATACCGAGGGCCCTTTTACCGTGATGAAGCATGAGCTCTCTGAGTTCTGTAGACTAGTGGTATTTTAAAAAATTTTTTATTTCCACTTATGTTCCTAGTTCAGAAAGGAATTGGGGGATGTTCTTTTCCCCTCTGATCTCTAATTCCCTGACCCGTAAGTAAATGATGTTAAGTTTCTTATATATCTTACAGAAATTCCAGGCATTATTTGACGACTCCTTACTACTGAATGTTCAATTGAGGAAATTGAAGGTCTTTCACACAGGAGAAATAAATCAAGAAGGTAAGAAATAGAAATATATTTATGGCTCTGAAATATACTTTTCTTCAAGTAGTAAGAATTCATCAAGATTATTTGTTTAGAATAATCCCTTTTGAGAATAAAAGTCAATTTAGAGACACAAACAGGTTGGGAAAGATGCCAAGGATCGACCACAGCTGTTGATGACAGCCTGTTTGTTGATCACCCCGCACCGGCCAGATGCTTTGCGTACATTATCACTAATTTGCACTGTGTTAACATCTTCAGTGTAGAGATGGGGAAACTGAGGCTCGGAGAGATTAAATAACACACTTGCTCACCCTGGTTGTTAGAAGGTGGAGCTGAGTGTGGACTCTGGTCTCTGCCTTAGAGCCGCCTGAGTTGGGTGCCACCTGGAGTCTCTTCTGGCCCATCCTTCAAAGGCCTTTTCCTCCTCTTGGACTAGATAGTTCCTCTTCTTTTTGCTGCTTTTTAATTTTCTTCATGGGCGCATAAGCAGTAGACATCATAACCACAGTCACATTTTCACATTTAGAAACCATGACTTACAGAGACAGCTTTTACAGTAAGATTTGCTGTTTTGAGTTCTTCCCAGTATTGAAGAGCAGCACGGCCTCCATTGTCACACGCAGTTATAAATGGTGCCCTTTTCTCGGGACACCTTCCTTCCATTTGTCTGAAATTTGTTATCATGGGCTGATTTGTTAGAATGAGATGAAAAACTGCCATCTGACAGCTGGTGTAATGAATGTGCAGGTTGTCGACGGCTGGCAGGTAAGCGAGCTCCTAGGGTTGTGCAGTGTCTAGTAGCCAGCTGAGGAGAAAGTGTAAGAAGGGGTTAATTTATTCCATCATTCTTGTTCTGGATCTCTTCCGTTTGCGGTTTTTCCAGGGGCTGGCTGTGTATGGCTAGTGAGCAGGGGAGGGGTGGGTAGGGGGTGGGATGGACCCACCTACATTTTTTCCTTACACAAATAGCATATCAAGTCAGTGTTCCTTGCACTCCTGCTGTAGGCTGCCCTCTGTCTTGCACTTTGACTATTGTGAGAAAAATGTTCTTTGCTAAGAAGGTCATAGAATGTACGTGGAGAAGCAAGACACATATACATGAAACCACGTATACGGGAGAGAGTTTGCTGAAATATTCCATTGCTTTGCATGACTTCACATACAGAAAGCAAGACATAAGAAAGGTTACTGTGGCCAGAAGTAATCAGGGCAAGTAAGACCTGGCCAGATGAGAGGATGAGGAGTCTTGAGATGCTGTCATTTTCACGTGTCAACAGGTGGAAGAGCTGTGTGCCAGACCTAAGATTGACCCTAGGTTGAACCTGTACAGGCCAGCCTTCCCATATGACGACATTAACATGCGCCCCCCAGATCAGATTCTAGGTTCCCAGATGACCGGATGAAAGGCCGCCTTCAGAAACTCCTTAGCCGGCCCCTCATGGCGTTGGTGTGTCCCCTGCTCTGAAGTCCTGAGCAGCCGATAGGAACAGTCTGTGCTACACTGCATGCCGTGTTTACATGTCACCTGGGGACTGTCTTCTCCTCCCACTTCCTGCCTCCTGGGGTCTCCCTGGTGCCTGGTGTAGTGTGTGGATGGGGAAGATGTCTAGAAAATACTTAGTGCGTGAGTGTCTTTAGACTGAGGCCTGTGATCATAGGGCCAGGAGAGCACTGTGGGATCCCACGTTGTAACCCACCCTTGTCCTCAGGATCTGGAGCAGAGCTGAGGCCGTGGCCATCACTCCACAGTGACCGCTCTGTGTCTCCCAGCTGTTGTCTTGTCTCAGCTGGAGGTTCTGTATAAAAGTGTTTTAGGAGATTCTATCTTGTGATTCTGATCTGGTGCATGGTTTCTGAATAGATTGGAATGGGAAACACAAAACAGCACAATACTACAGACAGGCCTTTCTAAGCACCCACCCTGCAGACTGAGTGTTGAGTGCAGCCAGTGAGGTCAGATGGGCCGGGGTGGTGTTTAGGGCAAGTAGAAGCTATGTCATGTCAGATTTAAACGCCCCGACCTGGTTACCCCGTTGGCGTCTAGAGGATTCGCCTCTGGGTGAGGAGGCCCCACCTTTGTCTCACCCCACACCAGCAGGTCGCCATGGATAGTTGTAGCTACTGGGTTTTTCTTACTCTTGATTTTCTGGAATCCATGTCAGATTACACAGCTGAGAAAGACCCTTGGTTTATTGGGCCTCTTGCCTCATCCTTCACGGGCCTTTGTTTTCTTAGCGGTAAAGAGGGGAAGCAGGGCTTTTATGTAGGGGGATTTATTAGAGACATCTTCTAGCCCCTCCATTACTCATCTCTTTCTGTCCCTCTGGTCTTTGGGGACAAAATCATATTTCAACAGTTATTTTAGGTCAAACAGTAAATATTAATTTTCCCCAAATAAAGAGATGTTTTTAAGCTTGGTCTTGATTTAAAAGCTAAAGCACATGCTTGGTTGTTGGTGTCCGTTCTCCTGCAGTTGAGGGAAGTGCCGTAGATCCAGGTCAGGAGTTTGGTTTGCTGTGGAGAGTGTGTTCTTGGACTCTCTCCTTCAGCTGATCATCAGGTACCCTTTGGAAATGTTTCCTGGGTGGTCAAACACTGACTGGGTCTTTGGTAAGTTTTCCAGCAGCTGAGGCTCGCATCCTTTGAGCTGCCGTGCGTGGCCCTGGCTCCGGGGACCACCCTTCCGAGCAGGATGTCGCTGAGATCCCTGAAGTGGAGCCTCCTGCTGCTGTCACTCCTGAGTTTCCTCGTGATGTGGTACCTCAGCCTGCCCCACTACAACGTGATCGAGCGCGTCAACTGGATGTACTTCTACGAGTATGAGCCCATTTACAGACAAGACTTCCACTTCACGCTTCGAGAGCATTCAAACTGCTCTCTTCAAAACCCATTTCTTGTCATCCTGGTGACCTCACACCCCTCAGATGTGAAAGCCAGGCAGGCTATTAGAGTTACCTGGGGTGAAAAAAAGTCTTGGTGGGGATATGAGGTTCTTACGTTTTTCTTACTAGGCCGACAGGCTGAAAGGGAAGACAAAGTGTTGGCATTGTCCTTAGAGGACGAACACCTTCTTTATGGCGACATAATACGACAGGATTTTTTAGACACATATAATAACCTGACCTTGAAAACAATTATGGCATTCAGGTGGGTAACTGAGTTTTGCCCCAATGCCAAGTACATCATGAAGACAGACACTGATGTTTTCATCAACACTGGCAATTTAGTGAAGTATCTTTTAAATTTAAACCAGTCAGAGAAATTTTTCACAGGTTATCCCCTCATTGATAATTACTCCTATAGAGGATTTTACCAAAAATCTCATATTTCATACCAGGAGTATCCCTTCAAGGTGTTCCCTCCCTACTGCAGTGGGCTGGGTTACATAATGTCCAGAGATTTGGTGCCCAGGATCTATGAAATGATGAGTCACGTAAAACCCATCAAGTTTGAAGATGTTTATGTTGGCATCTGTTTGAATTTATTAAAAGTGGACATTCATATTCCAGAAGACACAAACCTTTTCTTTTTATATAGGATCCATTTGGATGTTTGTCAACTCAGACGTGTCATTGCAGCCCATGGCTTTTCTTCCAAGGAAATTATCACATTTTGGCAGGTTATGCTGAGGAACACCACGTGTCATTATTAATTTGACATTCTACCAAAATCATAGAGAAGGACAGGATACTTTGTGGAAAGTCTTAAAGTTGGTACTGAAAAATCTCCAATGGGAAATTCACGAGCAGTCGCCGTGCTGGCTGACGCTGAGCTGAGACTCATGCAGAACTGGAGACTGGAGGCTTCCGCTTATGGTTCATTTTGACAGAAATCAAGTCAGGCCCTTTAAAGAATGTTCAGAGAAATGAAATAGAAAGGAATTTGGGGGGTTTTGTTAATAAAATTAATAGGACCAAACCATTTGAACATGTCCTTCTATAGACTAGAACTTCTTAAAAGGGTTTTGTGGAGTTATAAGCTTGCTAGTTCATACAGCAAAGCAACGTGGAGTTCTATTTATTGAACAATCTAGTCAGTTAAGGGGTTTGTGTATGTCTTACATGGATTACCAATTTTTAAAAATAATTCTGTGTAAAAAAACTCTTAAGTGATACCAAGCAAAATTTCATCTGTTTTTGGTCATTCAGAGAGTACCTCAAGATGTTGCAGTATTTCAGAGTTATTATTATTTAATATTACTTAGAACTTTCTGGGTGTTTGAATGTTATGGTTGTTTCAAAACTGTATAAACAGAATAGTGAGTCACCCTGTACATCTGAATCTCTTTCCAGTTACTTCACTGGGGAATTAGTTATCGATAGCTCCGTTAATGCGAAGTCGTTGGTCATTATTGTGTATCAGTAATCTCTTGGACTTTGATAAATATTTTGCCGTGGTAATGTAGAGAAGAATTAAAGCAAGAAGATCTGTCTTGTTTTTAAAAAACATAATCCCTGGTGTTTGTAGATGTCGCTTCGTCTGTCTCATTTTTCTACCTGGAAATTAGGAATAATACAGGATGCCAGGCAGCGCGTCTCCTCTTGGAAAGGACTGAAGGGAAAAAGACAAGAGGACCTGGTGACCAGGATATCATGAAAAGCGTGTCAGTTTCAGTCCCTGAGACGGAAAGAAAAGAGTAAAGATTCGAGTCACATTGTTAACCTGTTCCATGTGTTTTCTCCTTCACGGTCAGTTTGAGAATAAAGAGAAAAAAAACCATTCTGCTGCTGCTGCTATTAGTTTCACATCAGGAGGAAAGCTCCGTTTGTGGTTTAAAAGCGAGTGTGATCTGTTGCTGGACCCACTGGTGGGTCAGAGAGGACGCTCCTTGCCCCCAGGGGATGTTCTGGGATGGTGCAATTTCCTCCTGTGGCTATTGTGTCGGATTACATGATGGCAAAAGATCAGATCCTTTGGCAGAAAATAGAAACTTGAAAGTATGTAGTCAGCTCTTGTGATACTTAAATATTTATAATTTTCCCACAAGAAAAACTTAATTTCACTTAGAACTATTACAGTGTGTGACTCTGTAACAAGGCTCTATCCATTTCCCTGGTCTCAGACCTGATCCAGTGACAATAAAACCAATTAAATGAAACACTGTGGATCAGTCTCTGCCCTCACTAGTCCCCATTCATGTAGAAGGCGTTTTCTTTAAGACAGATGGTGGTTATTTTTATGGTATGATTTGCTTTGATCGATTTTGCAGAAGTTTATATTGATCTTTGGGAAGCTAACTCAATTTTAGAGAGGACTTTTAAAATAATATATAATTTTCCTTCAGTTTAACATAAGACCCCAAAAAACTCTACCAGAAGTAAAGTAAGAATAATTGCCAAGTTTCAGAAGAGTGTTTCTTTTCAACCAGAGATTGGTGCCTTAAAGACCTGAAAAGTTGAACGATTATGAAGAACATTACAAGGTTGGGTCAGTGTGTGTTTTGTTTTTAACTCTGTTTCTTGCAGTCTAGGCTGGCGGGTGGGAGATGCTGCCTGTGGTGGCGCGGTCTTGGCCGCCGGCCGCCCGCGCTGCGCCCCTGGTCCCGCTGCCCCCGCGCCGGCCGAGGGCCTGTGGGCCGCGGCGCCTCCCCGGGGAGGAGGCGGTGCCGGTGGATCCGCTGACCCGAGCGGGGCCCGCGCGCGCCGGTGCGGGGCGAGTTCCCTCCCAGGGGAAGCGGCGCGGGTCGTGTTGGCGCGGGATGTGTGGTTCTCCAGGACGGCGGCGAGCGGCTGGGGGCGGGGATGTCGTCCGCCACCCCTCGTGCGTGCGGGACGGAGAAGGCGGCTGGGGATGGGGGGTCTCCGGCTGTTCCCTGGCTCCACCCTACGGGGTCCTGGCATCCTCGCGCCCAGTCCGCTCTCCAGACGCAGAGCGGCCCGAACTGAGCTATTTCTAACCAAGTACTTCTGAGTAGGAGGTCGGGGATAAACGTTTCTCTTGGGGTCGGGAGGACAGTTATTGCAGGAGACACGGGGAGAGAGGAATTGGAAGGGGGCCAGCTCTGAGGGGGCGGGGGATGGGAAGGATGTGGCAGGCCCGTCCTTCTAGCCTTTAATTCGCCAGAGTTAATCTTTACATCAAGTCAACTGCTTGATTATCCCACGCCTGGTTAACATGGGCCCAGACCGTCGAGGACCCCATCACGGTAGAGGGCCTGTGCCGGCGGGTGCTGGCAGGAGAGACGCACCGTGGGAAACGCCCTGAGAGCCAAGGGGCCGCTGGAGGGAGCAGTCCGTCCCTCGACAGGATGCGCGCCCGGAGAAGGCTGGCTCGTGGGTCTTGTAAGGACAGAGAAGGGCCCAGCAAGGGTGCATGCCATCCCGCTGTATTTAAGGTGAGTGAGAGAGGCGCAAAGCTTGCACTCGGATGGGCTTTGAGACCTGGGTGTGCTGAACACAGCTAGGGGTCGCAGTTAATGGAGTTCATGCACAGTTGTCACCATTTCCAAAGGGAGAGGAATCCACACATTGACCTGAGAGAAGGGTGCCCCAGCTGAGAGAAGTGTTCCTGCTGGCTAGAATTGAATCAACGCAGGAGCCGCGGTCCGCTGAAGCTAAACAGAAGCTTGGTTTGGGGTTATTTTGGTGTGATTAATAAAGTGGACAAACTAAATTTACTAAGTACAGAGTCATAAACGGTGGTTCATTAAGGAAGGGGAAGGACAGTGGAAGGGACCTTTGCCAAGAAAAGGCTTGGAACTCCTGTTCTTTGATATGAGAGCACCGAAGTTCACTGGGGTCATGTAACTTGTCGAAGGTCATCGTCAAGTCAGGACCAGAATGTTCCAGGCTCAGCTCCTCTGCTGTTCCCTTGCTGCCTTTGAGTTACGTTGGAGGGGCTCGGAAGGAGCTCCCTCAGTGGAGCTGCAGAGATTTCCAGAAAGGATTACCCCTGACCAGGGATGAGGGGAACTTTGAGGTGCCAGGCTGCACTCTCCAAAGGATTTAAGGAAAGGTGTGGCCGCCAGACATCTTGGGGGAGTCACAGCGACAGACAGGAGTCGGAAGATGCCAGTGGGCAGCAGCGAGTGGGGCGTGGGGCAGGGGCTCCACAGTGCTGCCCCTGCGGTAGGGTCCCTGTGGGACAAGTTCCTGGAGCCAGGCCCCAGCGAGAGCCTCAGGGATCTCTGACGACACCACACCAAGCGTGCTGCACGCGCGTTCCAGAGTAAGGTGTGTCCTCCCCACAGGTCGGGCGCAGCGTGCAGAAGTGCCTTGGCCCGTGTGGGAGACGGGCTCGTGGAGTCCAGGGTGCTGGGAGCGGGCACTGGCCGACCAGTGAGACGGCTCCAGACGGGACCAGGGTCTCTGTGCTGCAGGCCTGCTTCATTTCCTACAATTTCAAGGAAAGGGTATCCATTGCCCAGAAGAAAAGAACACAGTAACTTTACAATTTTCCAATGACTGATTCTTGCAACCTTGCGGCTGCCTGTAATAGGGAATGTATTTTATTTGCCATTTCAGACCCCAATGCCAGGAACACTAAAATGGGCTCTCCAAGCCCAAGCCAGGCTGCCTGAGTGTGAGCAGGCTACGCTGAATACCAGCTCTGTGACCTTTAGCAAGTTACTTTACCCTTTTTGTGCCTCAGTTTCTTTACCCACAAAAAAGAGGGCAATGATGTACCTCATAGTGTTATGGCACAAAGGGCACGATGTGCTCACCATGAGACAAGCCAACAGTCGGGAGTCAAGATGGCGGCAGAGAAAGAGCATTTTACTGCAGCTTGCCAACAAGAGGAAAGATGGCCGACTACTGTCTGAAAGAACCATCTTAAGGGAGCACAGAAGCGTGAAGCAGTCATATAGGCCAGTGGGTTACAGGGGAGGGGTTAGGAATGTTGACCTTCTGGTGTGACAGATGGGAGTCGCCACACCAGATCCTTCAGTTGTCATTGATGATGGCTATCAGCATGGACTCTCTGTCCGCGGGTCATCACATTCCTCAGGAACTCAAAAGGATGAAGTTCTCGTCTTATCGCAGCTGGGAGGGATGTGCCCTAGCAGGGGTCACAGAATCTACAGAACGGGTGGATCTCCTGGAGGGTGCAAATCCAGCTGGGCTAGTCAGAGGTCATTCAAAGTTACAACATGGTTTCTTTTATACAATATGGCTTCCCTTACGTCAACCTTGTGTTGAGCCGGTTTCAACAGGGCACAGAGCGAATGCTATGTAACTGCTAGTTATTATTGTTATTAATGAAAAGCTGCACTTGGGCCTCGGAAGTCCTATTTCAGGATCTGTCACAGAGTACCCACACTTCATGCTGGTTGGAGAAGGCATTTCTCTGGCAAACGCAGAATCAGGCTGCGGCCTCTCCCTCCCGGGCCCCCCACAGCTCTCCTGCCTCCTCCCTCATGTCCCCTGCTCCCTGGCGGAGTCTGAACGCAGCACTCGGGCTGGGAGAATGGAGGGAGGAGCAGGAGGCGGCGCAGGACATCTGGGGCCTCCGTGGAAAAGGCCCTGCCGGGGAGGAGTCGGATCAGGCCTCTGGCATGGTGAGGGGGTAACTGGCCCGTCCCCTGCCTAGAGGAGGCCACGGGCCCATCCCATGAGGACTCCTGCGGCCCCGTTAGGACACGCGCGTTCCGGTCCCGGCGCCCTGCGCGGCTGCGGGTTTCAGGAGGGCTCTCCCGTCTCCCGAAGCGGAGGGCCCGACTCCAGCCCGCTCGTTTCCGCCCCTTCCCGGGTGGGGAGCTGCCCCAGCCCGCGCCGGGCGGGGACGCTGCGCCGAGGGCCGGAGCTCCCGCGCGCCCGCAGCGTGCTTCGTGGGGAGGGCGCTCGGCGGTGACGCGGAGGATGGGGTGTGCCCGCAGGGGCCTGCCCGAGCAGAACGCGGGTGGAAGGGGACGGCGTGGCCTTACGTCGCCCGCCTGGGGTACGAGGGCCTTTCCTCCGCTGCGGGCGGCTGAGGGTCATGTTTCCGACAGGCGGCCTGGCCCTTTGCCTTTCCGACAATCCCGCTGCCTCGGCAGAGAAGCTAGGAGTCTTCCTGAGGACTTGATCAGAGATGTTCATTGCAGTGTTGTTTTTTTGAATTAAAATTTTTTTCAGTGTTCAACATTGAGAACATTGATTAGATTTCAGTGTTGTCATAAGTTTGAATTAAACATCTTAAGAATGATGTTTATGAGAAGTTTTTTTGTCATGAGCCTAAATTTATTTAAAATAAAAAGTCTGAGATCCAAATGTGTGTGTGTAACTGTTCTGAACTGCATGTGCCCCGAAACCGCCGCATTCTCGGGCCTTCCTCTCCCGTCCAGAGCCAGAGGGAGCCTTTGCGTCCCGGTCACTGCTGTGGGACGCGCGCCCGGCCGCAGCGCTCCGAGGACTCAGGATGGGGCAGCGGCTTCTGATTCCCACGAATCGGTCCATGCCTCCGCCTGCTACCTTCCGTTGCCCCTTCCTGGCTGTGGTCCTTGGGGCCTGTGGCCACGTGCCCTCTCCCGCCTCCTCGTGGAGGATCACAACCCACTCTCCTTTTTTCCCTCCCAAGCCTCACGGCCGCCCAGTCCAAAAGGACCAGGACCCTCCACAGCTCCCCGGCCCTCCCACCTCCCGCCGGCCCTCCCACCTCCCGGCTCGCCCTTACCCCGTACTTGCAAGCCCTGCCCCGTTTTAGGTTATCAAGGAATTGTTTCTAGAATGTCCTCCAATTCAGCGCTCTTTCCGTGTGGCCTTTCAGACGCAGGGCAGGCGGGGGAGGTGAGTGCTGCTTGCATTTCCCCCAGAGAAGCCCATTCAAGACATTTCCCAGATGAAAAGAAATCACTTCCCTCAAGATGAATTATGACATTCTCCTAAAAGGTCGCGGCAGCTGCGGTGACGGATTTAAATGCCACTCTGCCCCTTCTCGCCAGGAATGTAGACGCTGCACGGAGACAGCCGAAGGGGACAGGCCAGATGGGAACAGGAACCCTCTCGCAGACTGGTCCTGCGTTTAAAGCACCTATTACTTCATTCTCAACAATGGGGAAACGTTTATAAGAGGTGTTTTAACAACTCTCTTAACAAACGCAGGCGACGGAAAGAGCAGGGTCAGGAATGTCCTGAGGGCGAGGAGCCCCCAGCCCGGGCCCCCTCATCTGCCCCCACCCCAGAGGCTCAGGTGTGACCCAGTCCCAGCCAGCGGGACCCCGGGGGATGCCTGCTGGGGGCCCCTGGGGCTGTTCCTCCCTAATAAAGATGAGGGAGAAAGGCTCCTTTTCTCTGGTCAGATGTTCTGTCTTCTGTCTATGATGCCCATGCAGGTCCACAGCTAACAGGTTGATGCCCTGAGGCACAAGCCTACAGGTCCCATCAGTGGGCTGAGGTGGTGATCCGGGCCCAACCCTGGGGCCTCATCCTTTGAGACCCTCGGAAGTGATGGAACCACTGAGGTGTGTCCAGTGGTCTGTGACAGCTGAGGGCATCCTGAGGGTGGGCGTGAGAACAGTTTCCCTCCAGGAGGCTGGTCCCCGTGGCAGCGGGGAGGTGGTAAGAGAGAAGGTGACTCCCCTCTGGGGCAAAGGGGGGGCTCTGAGGGCCGGGAGGATGCCGCTGGAGGGCATGGCTCCCTGCTCCCTCTCCCGCTCTCGCTCTGCCTCTCCTCCCGGTGGGCCCACCCTGCATGTACTGCAGCTCATCAGCTGGGAGGGAGCCGGGTAGGGGCAGCCCTGAAGGGTCCTCTGTCTCTCACCAGTGGAACCGGGTCTTCCGGTCCAGGAGGAAAAGAGAGGCCAGGCCGGGGCCACATTTGTCTGCCTTTTACGGTTGACTCACTGAATATCACGTTTCATGAACTTGGCACAAAATTTCGGGGCCTGGTGGTGACAAGTCCGCCATGCCCTCTTCATCAACGAGAAGCTGGGAAATCTCTGGCTTTGGCAAATGCACAGGGAAATGGCTGCTCCGGACACAGCTCCCGCAGTCCTTCTCTGCCTCCAGGCCCCTGTAATTCCTTTATTCAGAATGACGTGTCTTAGGGTTTCAGGACAGGAACATGTGAAAAGCTATAAAGGTTAATTTGGTGTTCAAAGTGGTTAATGGGGTTCAAAGTGGTTCAAATAGCGGCTAATTTGGTGTTCAAAGATCAAGCGGTCATCCCCCGTGCCTCATAGCTCCATGAACAGTGGGACCAGGAGAGTGATCTGTGTTCACATTGGTTATTGACCCTCTTCTTACATGTACCTTTTAAAAATTTGGCACCTTGTTTCTTTCTCCTTTAGTGAACCCTAACATAGAAAGAGTAAATCTTTAGGAAGCGTACATCTGTAGAAATGAACCCGTATGTTTCTCAGCCTTCAATCTGAAAGCAGAGTGGGGGATTATTGTTTTGCTTGCTGAACAACCTCCTTTTCTAGAGACTTCTCCTTTGAGAATTGTCTCATCCACCACTCCATCTGCATAGTTAGTACAAGTCACCATGTTGGTACTGTGTGACCCGAGCCAGGAGGAGCCCCCTCCTAGAATCCAGCACCCTGGAGACAGCCCTCTACCCGGGCCACTGCAGTCCGTCTCAATTTAGAAGCAGGGCCGAGCACTCCAAGCTAAATCTGAGCACTCTCTCCACTAAGGAGATGCAAATCTGGGAAACTGCGCTATTTTTTCAAAATAGATTTCATTGTTTAGAGCAGTTTTAGATTCTCAGCAAAACTGAGAGGAAGGGGCAGAGATTTCCCACATACTCCCCACCCCGACACAGGCAGGCACAGCCTCCCACGATCAACATTTCTCACGGGAGCACCTGTTTATTGTACTGGATGGCACCACAGGGACACAGCATTATCACCCAAAGTCCGTAGTTTCCGCTGGACTCTTGGTGGACTGTCAGCGAGGCTGAGTTTGTAATCCCTGGAAAGCACTGGGGCCGGAGTCTGGGGCTCCCGGAAGGGCAGTCACTCACAGAGACGGACAAAATGCCCACGTTCAAATACGCCCTTAGCTGGGGCCAGTTTTCCTTCTCCCTGGCGGGCCTGGGGCCAGGCTGTGGGCCTGAGGCTCTACAAGCTTCTCCTCCATTCAGACCCCACAGAGATGGCGAGGACTCCCATGGATGCCACCCCCAGACTGGCCTCCTTACTGGGCAGGCCAGGTAGGAGCTGGGAGGGTAAGCATAGAGTTGACTTTACATTTGGCGTCACAACGCTTCGATGGGGGACCAGCACTTTCAGGGGGTTTACTGTTCCAAACTACAGACGAAGCCCAGGGCCCCCCAACCTCTGCCCCACACCTTGCACGCCAGCCTTCTCCGTTCTGCCCATCGTTTCTCAGGCACCCAGACCCTTGCCTGGCCTGCCTGCCTGCCTAAGCTCTTTCCTCTACCTGGAACGTGCTTGGCTTTTCCTGGATCTCCATTTCCTTGTCTATAAAGAGGGATAGTACAGCAGTCCCCCTTTATGCACGGTTTTGTTTTCCACAGTTTCAGTTACCCGTGGTCAACCACGGTCCAAAAATATTAAATGGAAAATTCCAGAAATAAACCAATCGTTAAGTTTTAAATTGTATGCCATTCTGAGTAGCGTGATGAAATCTTGAGCGGTCAGGCCTGAGAGGTGAATCCTCCCTTTGTCCCGAGGCCCCACGCTGTACATGACCCCCGCCCGTCAGTCACTTGGTAGCCTCTGGGTTATCAGAGCCACTGTCGCGGTATCACAGTGCTGGTGTTCAAGTCACCCTGATTTTACTTAATAACTGAATGACCCCAATGTGCAGGAGTAGTGATGCTGGCAGTTTGGATATACCAAAGAGAAGCCGTAACATGCTTCCTCTAAGTGAAAATTCTGAACCTAATAAGGAAAGAAAAAAAACTGTAGCTGATGTTGCTAAGCTTTGTGGTAACTTTTAGTATAACTATTGTTATAATTGTTCTATTTTATTATTAGTTATTTTTGTTAATCTCTTACTGTGCCTAATTTATAAATGAAACTTCCTCACAGGTACTTATGTATAGGAGAAAACCTAGAATCTGTAGGGGTCAGTGCTATCAGTGGCTTCAGGCATCCCCTGGGGGTCTTGGAACAGATCCATGGTGGATAAGGGGGGACTTCTGTCATTCTCATCCGATTCCAAGAGTCAGATGATTACTTGAAGGTGGCGGGGGTATCCGCCTGGGGAAGACGAGGCCTGTGGCAGAGGAAACAGTCTCGGCCGAGTGACTCTGGAAGGCAGGACCCAGAGCAGTGGGGAGAGTGACAGGGAGAGAGATTTTAGTGAAGGAGCAGAGAAAAGCAGAGACCGGGCAGGCTGCTTCAGGAAACTGAATTCCAATCCTAAGGAGGGGAGAGAAGCTGGAGAGTCCTCTGGCAAAGAAGCTAGGAGTTGAGAATAAACAGGCTTTGGGCTTGAAAAGTCTAGCTCTGAGAGAAGTACCAGCACAAGCTTTGAGATTGAGTTCAAAGCCTCGCACCACCTCTTAGCAGCTGGGCTGCCCTCCTCCTCTCCGAGCCTCATTTGCCTCACCCGTGGCAGGGAGGCCGTGAGTGTCTGCCTGGAGGGCTCCTGTGGGCATTCAGGGCAGTGGGAGATATGAAGGAGCCAGTAGGCAGGACGCATTCAGCCCTTGGGAAATGTCGTTAATCACCCTTTTGTTCTCAAGGATGGTGAACAGAGTGAAGGGCACGATGCGGTGGACGTCGCTGCTGCTCCCAGGCCCGAAGCTGACAAGGGTCACCAGCAGGCAGGAGGAGAGAGGTTGGAGCCGGTAGTGTATGCTAAGCAGAGAAACAAGGGCGAAGAATGAATTGGGTGTGTGTACACACACTGGTATTTTTCTGAACTCTCCATGGCTCTTTAAGTTTGTCTTTCCATCAATGCCATAGCATCTTGACTACTCTGGCTTTATACTGAGTCTTGAAATCTGGTAATATAAGTTCGCCAACTTTGTTCTTCTTTTGCAATATTGTTTTGGCTATTACATGTCCTTGGAATTTCCATGAAAAGTTTGGAATCATCTAGTCAGTTTCTATAAAAGAGTCCTCTGGGCTTTTGATTGGGATTGCATTAAATCTAAAAACTAGGAGAAAAGGATATCTTCACAATATCAAGCCTTCCAATTTATGAATGTGGACTTTCTCTCCATTTATTTAGATCTTCTTTAATTTCTCTCAGCAGTGTTCTGAAGTTTGCAATGGAGTGGTCTTGCACATCTTTCATTAGATTTATTCTTAAGTATTTTATATTTTTTGATGCTCTTGTCAATGGCATTTTATACTGAAGTGTAAGTAACATACAATAAAATGCACAGACCTTAAGTGCGCAGTCCAGCGAGCTTGGGCAGTTTTATAGAGCTGTAGAACCGTCGCCTAAAGTAAGATGCAGAACATTTCCATCACGTCAGAAAGGCGCCTAATGCTGCTTTCCAGTCAGTCCCCCTCCCCCAGCCCACTACAGAGCAAGCACTTCCTGATCTCCATCACTGTGGGCTCAGCTTTGCATGTTTGGGATTTCACGTAAACATATTCACGCAGGATGTCTTACTTTGAATCTTGTTTCTTTGACCTAACATAATGTATTTGAGACTAATCCATGTTATTTTGTGTGTCAAAAGTTTGTTCTTTTTATTGCTGAGTATTATACCGTCATATGAGTAAACAATGACTTGGTCTTCTGTGTGGGTTGTTTCTAGTTTGGGGCTGTTATGTATGAGACTGCTATGCAGATCCGCGTCCAAGTTGTTTTGTATATTTATGTTTTTGTTTCTCTTGTGTAAACACCTAGGAACAGAATTGCTGGCCATGGGGTAGATATATGTGTAACCCTATTGCAAACGCCAACAGTTCTCAACATTGTTTTTACCATTGTATATCCCTACACATTTTTTCTTTTATGGTTCATGCTTTCTGTGCCCTGCCAGAAAAATCTTTCCCTACACCAAGGTCAGAGAGATTGTCTCCTATATTTTCTTTCAGAAGCTTTGTGGTTTTAGGTTTTACATTTAGGTCTATAATCCATCTCCAATTTAAATTTTTATTCAGGGGCTGGCCCAGTGGCACAGTGGTTAGGTGTGCACGTTCCGCTTCAGTGGCCTGGGGTTCACTGGTTCGGATCCCAGGTGCGGACATGGCACCACTTGGCAAGCCATGCTGTGGTAGGTGTCCCACATATAAAGTAGACGGAGATCGGCACAGATGTTAGCTCAGGGCCAGTCTTCCTCAGCAAAAGGAGGGAGCTTGGCAGCAGTTAGCTCAGGGCTAATCTTCCTCAAAAAAAAAAAAAGAAAGTTTATTCAGAGTGAGAAAGGGTTTGAAATTCATTTTTTCCATACAAATATCCAGTTGTCTCAGCAACATTAACAAAAAGACTTTCCCCATTAGAGACTGTTTGGTCCATTTATATTTAATGTAGTTATTGATATGATTGGGTTTAAATGTGCCATCCTGTTACCTACTCTCCATTTTGCACCTTTGTGGCTCCTCCTCTGCTTTCTTTTAACTGACTAATCACTAGTATTCCATTTAATTTATTTGATTGCCTTCTTAGCTCTCTCTGCCTTTTTCTCTTTAAAAAAATTTTTCTTTTTCCTGAGGAAGATTAGCCCTAAGCTAACGTCTGCCGCCAATCCTCCTCTTTTTGCTGAGGAAGATTGGCCCTGAGCTAACATCTGTGCCCATCTTCTATTTTATATGTGAGACACCTGCCACAGCATGGCTTGATAAGTGGTGCATAGGTCTGTGCCTGGGATCTGAACCAGTGAACCCCGGGCTGCCGCAGCGGAGCCCGAGAACTTAACCACCGCACCACTGGGTGGGCCCCTTAAATTATTTTTTTAATTGATTGCTTTAGAGGAGGGCCTCTCGACCTTGGCAGTATTGACATTTTGGGTCAGATAGGTCTTTGTGGGGTGTACTTTCTTTGTATTTAGCTTCCTTGTGGTTTGCTGATCTTCCTGGTTCTATATGTTTGTGTTTTTCATAAAATTTGAGAAGCTTATAGTCATTATTTCTTCAAATATTTTTCTGCCCCATTGTCACTCTTGTCTCTTTCTGGCGTTTCAGTACTATGTATCTTATACTGTTTCACAGTGTCCTACATGTCCCTGAGTTTCCATTAATTTCCCGTCAATCTTCTTTCTCGTCTTTTCTTCAGATCAAGTAACTGGTGCTGATCAAGCTCACTGCTTCCTTCTTTGGCCATCTCCAAGTTCTGTTAAGCCAAGCCAGTGCATTTTTCATTTCAGTTATTTACTTTTCTGTTCTAGAATTTTCAGCTTTCCATTTCTCTGTTGAGATTCCTTATCTATTTTCTCGTTAAGACCACAGCTGCCTTTAGTTCCTTGAACATATTTAATACAGCTGCTGTGAAGTCTGCTAAGATCAATATCTAGGCCTCTCAGGGTCGGTTACTATTGACTGCTGTTTTCTTGACTATTGGTCACATTTTCGTTTCTTTGCATGTCTGGTAATTTCTTGATTTTATATTGGATATCAAATATTATTTTTAAAGAAAAGGAGAAAAATAATCTAAGGCCACATTTTTCTGCTTTGTTACCCCCAATTCCAAATTCAGCCACCTGGTGATTCACGTTTATTGTTCTTCATCTGGTCTCAGGCTCTGTTCACATGTGGGCGTTTCATCTTTAGAATACCTAAAAATAGTGCTACCTGTGTGCCGCTGGGTCTGTCTCTCTATCTAGTTCACTCTGTCTCCAAATTCCACCGTGTTCCTGTGTCTTGTGAAAACCTCTGCGATGGCCATTCTCTTCTGAACACTCTTCTCAGAGGTGTGTCATGGCACGTTGCTGGAGTTCACACATGCGTGTAGCAAATCCAACCCTGACCGCCTAATACTGGTTACACTATATAAACTTTGTTGGTGAAGTCTAAAGCTGGGTAAAAGGTGTGTTATGCTAACAATGAACAATTTTTGTTGTGTACATTTGTATACTATTTTTTCTTTTTGAGGAAGATTAGCCCTGAGCTAACATCTGCCACCAATCCTCCTCTTTTTGCTGAGGAAGACTGGCCCTGAGCTAACATCTGTGCCCATCTTCCTCTACTTTATATGTGGGATGCTGCCATGGCATGACTTGCCAAGTGGTGAGATGTCCGCACCCGGGATCCGAACCAGTGAACCCCAGGCCGCCGAAGTGGAACGTGTGCACTTAACCATGCACCATTTGGCCAGCGCCCCATTTGTATACATTTTTTAAAGTTACCTTGTTTTGAACCAGAGGCAGGCTTATTCCTGTTCCAAATGAAAGCACCGAAAGTCTCAATTATGTCCTGTTCTCTTGCGTCCATTGTGCTTTGGTCTTAGCCTCCGCCCGTGAATTGTTCTTTTGCTTTCTATGTGGAATCCCAACTCAACAGCCACTCCAACCCAAAAGCATTGAGAAGTTACGGAATTCCAGAACAGACATTAGAATGGAAAATGAGTTTAACCAAAAGAAAAGAATGGCAGCAGTCCCATGTATAAAGTCCATTAACTTTAATGTGTTTATTTTTGCTTTGATCTTGTCATCAAGGGTGAATTTTTAGCTGTTCATTTTGTACAACAGAGAATCAGTGATTGCATGAACACAGGAGTGTCTACAAGGCTCGAATCTACCCCCAGCACACGTCAAAGGGACCTGAAGGACATGCCATGTGTCTTGAGTGACCGTGCACTGCCATCTACTCTGAGCTCTACACCAAACCGACATTTTAACTTTATTTGAAACATCTCTTAGAGACAAATATAGAATAGTGGATAGAAAGACCTCTGAAGAGCACCAGGAGTAATGATTTTGCCAAAGTTTGGTGTGTTTATTACGGATAGTTTTCAGGCATGAACTTACCAGAAAGCCTATCTGATCTGAGCAGTCCTTTTGACCTGTGATTTGATCACTAAACACATCCTGAAGTCCTAACAGAAAGCATTGTCTGAAAATTATGGATCCTGGTATCTTTTTATAAACAAACAACCTATTCTGATCTTGAAAATAGCAAGAAAATGCTGATGGAAGCTTTTTCAAGATGTTGAAATAGGTGCGCTAAAAGCTTATACAAAGTCACGCTTTCCAAACGCGGCAGGGAACGCGATCAGAGCCTCTGAAATACACCACTCATGAAAAAGACTACATGTTTAAGTGTTGTTTTCTCTTATTCTCTCCAACCTCCTTTCCTTCCTTAATAACTGGGCTCCACCTATGGTTTTAATCGTACCTAATCAGAAATTGGTTTGACTTAATTTGGATTTCCTTTTATATGATTAGAAACAATAACTCCCCCACTTGTGATCACAGTGAGATATTCTGTCTCCTATCACTCATTCTCTATTATTTTAATTCAGTAGGATTCTAATGCTACTTGGCAATAGCTAATATTACTTGGATAAAGAAAGAGATGTTTAGGTAAGATAACCAGGCAAAGAATTTAGAAAGAAGTGATGGCCTCTGTGGTTAAAAATAAAAGTCTGGCATTTAGTTTTGCTTTGCCATACCGAAAATGGATGTTGCTATTCTTGTTCAACATAGAAAACTTAAATTCCATGCCCGGGCTCTGGAATGTGTAAAGTAACTATGGATACCAGATTTATGATTAAAAAACAAAATCTGGCATTTAGTCTTCTGTTCATATTTAAAATCAAGAAATAATTGTATTCCTGAAATATGTTAATTTCTATATAACAAATCCGCTAGTTTATACACTCAGGGTCACTGATGATAAACACTCTCAGTTCTGGGTTCAATCTGAGGGCATGAGGTTGTCACACTATATGGCCTCTTGGGAACACAAATAAAAGCAGGCCATGGAGAGAAGTTCTCTCTGTTCCCTGTCCTCTTTTTCTGTAATCCTCTCTTCTTCCAGAAGAATCCTGGAGACAGAGACACCCTGGCTTTGACTGTGCTACTGCTGACCGCTTGCACTGCTGCTGTCCCCCGTGGGCAGAGGCTCCCAGTCTCACCTCCCCACTCCAGCCTTGGGAACTTTAGGTGACCTCACACGGAGTAATTAGCTGACGCAATCTGCCTGGATGTTCCCCATCTTTTACCACTCCCTCTCTATTGCGTGCAGGAAAGAATTACTCTAATTCTGCCCTGTTCTCACAAATCTAAGCCCATTGGGGGAATAAAAGATGCCAATTTTCACCTCCTTCTGCCAATACTGAGGTTATAGTGTCTGCGAAGCCTCCACTGGGCCGCAAGTGCCAAAAAGGCAGGGATGAAGCCTGAGTGCTCAGTGCTCACCACTAGATGCACTGGGTTAGACTCTGTCTGCTCGGCACGTGGCGGGTGTCAGGAAAAAGCATTAATACAGGAAAGAATAAAACACACAGCAGATGTCCTTATAGCAAAAATAGAGACGTTCCCAGTGAAATCTGTTCATAAGGTAGACCAGTGTTATAAATTCGATCACGCTTATAATAAAAGAAACACTTTGTGCATTTGGCATATAGAAATTACGTATGTGAATATAGTCCACATTGGGGTGTTCCGGAATTAATTCTTTACTATTTTCCAGGCTTGTCAGAATAATCATTCTTCTGAACTCATTAAAATTTCTCCTTTTTTCTTTTTGTTTTCTTTTTTCTGGCTGCTGGGAATGTTGAGGCATTGCAAAAGATTCCAACTCTGCGACCTGAAGTTGCCACAAACCAAAACCACTTGCTGTGGCGACTGCAGACTGACGACGATGCTGGGGTGTGACTGCTGCAGTCTGAACATGCTTCAGATACATTAGAAAGGGCAAACACTGCTTGTGAAAATAGAAGCAACAGTTATTGGATTTTCTCCATTTTTGTTATTACTCCATTTTCGGAATACATGCCTGAGATAAAAGGGGAATCAAGGTGGTCAACACATAAAGACCGTTTGGTTGTCGTCTTGGAGCCTGAAGAGAGGGAGTATTCTTGCTTCATGTCCCACGGTTCTGGTTTTAACCCATGTGGCAGGATTTACACCTTTTCGTTATCATACTAACCAGTCACTGGTTGTCCTTGCACATGCTAAGACGGATGGGAATTTAAAATTTGCACAAGACACCATTCTCTTGGGTTAGAGATGGCTAATGACGTCATTCCTACAGGATTTTTTTTTTTAAAGATTTTATTTTTCCTTTTTCTCCCCAAAGCCCCCTGGTACGTAGCTGTGTATTTTTACTTGTGGATCCTTCTAGTTGTGGCATGTGGGATGCTGCCTCAGCATGCCCTAATGAGTGATGCTAGGTCAGCGCCCGGGATTTGAACCAATGAAACCCTGGGCCGCCGAAGCACAGCTCGCGAACCCCACCACTCGGCCACGGGGCCGGCCCAGGATGTGTTTTCTTTATTATATGGGCAAACATGACCCTTGGCATTCTATGGATCAGAAAACCCTCCAAGAAGCAAGAGCAGGAAATCACCCTGGAGTCTGTTCTCATGAAACTGTTTTAAACTGAATACTCACTGCGTTCACACTGGCATTGGGAAAATTACCAGCATCTTAAAACTCCCTCTCCTTGTAGCTGTGACTCTCTTTATCTGACTTCAGTTTTATTTGGGCACTCTAAAATGAAGGTCTGTTATTTAGCCCATCTTATTATTTTTTACAATTCTAAAAAGGGGTATTTCCTCCTCAAAAATGCAAAAATTCTAAGGATTCAGGGTAAAACCATGTCTAGGCTCTGGAAAGTGAACAGAACCAGGACAGTAAAGGCGTTCAGGACAGCAGTAAATAAGGCCACATGTGTCCATTTTCTTTGGGAAAGAATGGAATAGGGACTGTAATTTTACTAACTTTACAAATAACGCAGAATGTTCATTTTCTTACTTCAGTGTTACTCCACTTCAGAAAGAGCACAAATATCAGAAAGCATGATTCATGATGTAATATAATGTCACTTTTCTTAATGTAAAACATTTCATTTTATATTCTCCTTTGACTTTATCATTTCTTAAAAATGCTTTTCTTTACATTCTGACTTAGACCACACTGGAAATTAATTTTGCAGTTTTTGGTGAGGAGATTGGCCTGCGTTAACACCTGTTGCCAATCTTCCTTTTTCCCTCCCCAGAGCCCCGGTACATAGTTGTATGTCCTAATTGTAGATCATTCTAGTTCCTCTGCGTGGGATGCTGCCACGTGGCTTGATGATCAGCACACAGGTCTGCGCCCAGGATCCGAACCGGTGACCCCTGGCCGAGGAAGCGGAGCGCACCAACTTAACCCTCAGCCATGGGGCCGGCCCCAAATTCTGCATTTTGTTATTAAAAAATGTTCTAAACTATTTTTCTTAAATGTGGTTCCGCCTGTGCCATCAGCCCTATGAAAAGGAAGCTTTAAAATTCTGCCTTCAGTAACATGTAAGCACTACTCCAGAGGGGCAGCCCGTGTCTGAATAGGGGAAAGGCGGGGGCAGCCACCTTCCACTGATCTGTGCTGGCGTCAGCGACCGCCGTTAAATAGACGTGGGCATGCGAAAGGTCTGACCCGCCAATTCTGATAACCTAAGTTTTCATTTTTCACGTGGCAGCATCCCCAGAGCTCCTCCCCCGCAATTCCTTGACTATCTTCTACCTCTGCTTCCGCATGAACGCAGTTTCAACTATGCCTTGTCTGACTGATACAGAAATATGCTGAGACAATGCATGATGCCGCATGTAACCTCTGAACTTCCCCATGACAGAAGGCGATGTGAGAGGGTGGCCGGTCCCTCCAGAGGCAGTGAGCCACCAGAGCAGATCGTCCTGCCCCCGTCCCTGATCACCATCTGCCACCAGAGCCTTCCCAGGAACCCGCCTGTGCCCAGAGCTGGGGACACTGGTCCCTTGAGGTTTCTGAGATGAATTTGGATTTGGCAAATGTCAGAGGGGACTTTGTGGTTAAATACTGCCAGAGTAGAGAACTTACAGGGAACCACCATCTCTAAACAGAATCTACGCCTTTGCGGCTTGCTTGCTTTTAGGTGGAGTTTTGAATTGTGAAAATGCCTGTGACGGTTTGTTAAAATGAACAGCTACTACGTGCTCTCTTCAAGGTCCTTAGCTTGGATTTATTAAAATGATGGTACAGATGGTGGGGTGGTTATTACCAAACACATAAAAATCATCATAATCAACCCTTGGTTAAATAGTTTGCAGCTTAACAGTGGTAAAAATAAAAAATAATGGACAAAGCATCAACGTTATTAAGAATTAGCAAAGAAGTTTACATATTAGAAAACACTTCAGAAGCACATACCTAACGGAAGCCCTGTGGTGTCAACGGTTGCTTGCCCTTCAAAATCTGCCACCTAGCCTAAGTGACTTTACTTTCAGTTTTTTACTATTTTGGATAATGTCCAGAGGGCAAGTATATATTAAATAGGATTTTAAGTTAATGATTTTACTCTAAATTCCCTTTGTACCATGTTTTCAACTAGATTTGTTTCATTCGTTATTTTGGGGTTCTCGCTCACAGCTTCCCAAACAACCCCCCAGGCTGAGTGATGAGCAGGGAGCGGGAGTCAAGCCTCGCATGTCAGGCAAGAGGTAACTTGCCAAACTCAATTAGTCCATAAAATGTGAAAGGTGGGACCACGCGGGATGGGAGTTTAGAACGAAAGAGCTTTGATTTCAAATCATTTCATTGAATCTGGAAAGAATGACAGAGGAAAGAGAGTAAGTGTTAATAGTTTACATTTCCATTATTATACAATGGATACATAATTTTAAAAATCTACTTAAAATTTAAAAAATGAATTAAAACCAAATATGCCTTTTCCCTCTTTCCTATTATTTTCAATTTTTTTCTTCACTCTCACATAGTGATGAAATGTAAAAATATTTACTTCGATTCAATCTTGGAATGAATTTGAGAAAGCCCTAGCTATGGCACGGCTCTTGCTTATTATTACTCACATAAGAGGGGAGACGGCGTTTAGAGCTTCAAGCTGGATTGCTGGGCTCCTGCGTCCACGTGAGGCCGATGGGCAAACTAAATCATAGTCTTTCCCACCACGGCTTTCACAGCAATCGGCCTCTTAGTGAAAGGCTCAGTGCTTCTCACTTGCACGCTGTGCTGCTACTATCAAGAGTCACAGTGAATGAGAAAACAGTAACGTTGCCATACGCCAGAATTTCCCAAAGTGGGGCGGATGGAACACGAGCTCCTGTCACTAGGTGTCACTCAAAAAAGTTTCTGTGGTCATATTAATCTGGAAAACACTGAGCTAACTGAAATGACATTTGTGATGTGTTTTTTCCCTCTTTAGGACCTTTAAATTAGAATTTTCACTGTGCTTATATGCATGAACTTTCTAAGATAATATGTTTCCCAAAGTCATTGACCCTGGAACTCTATATTTGGAGGAAAGAGCATCTTTAGAACTTGTGTTCTGTGGAACACACTTTGGGGAACACTGGATTCTATCACTCCTGCGGTGTTCAGCCAACTAGCTCAAAAAGTCTAGATATCAACAATTTAATCCAGAGGCAATTAAATAGGCCCCAGCATGGCATCTAACAGTCACGTCATTTCTGCAGAGCTGGGTCAAGAATGCTGGTGTGACAAGCTAAGGCAGTTTTGGGGGAATATTAAGGGAAGATCAGTTTAATGATGGGTCAAAAGGAGGAAGAAAATTTCTGAAACCATTGGAAAATAAAGCTTTACCCAGAGTATGTATTCCTATACTTTCAAATGAAATGTTGCCCTTTCTAAACCTTCTGCATTGACACAGTTGCAAGAGTTAGACTTGGCAGCTGAGAGGAAAACAATCCAGAAGATCCAGGTGTGCCTGGCAAAGGAAAAAGGGAGCCCTGCCTTTGTGAATCCCTCATGTATTAATAACCAGATTCCTCAGGGATCAGTTCAACAGTGTAATCAATCTCCTAGAATCACTTCAGATAGAACTGAAACGCAATGCTGTTTGCACAAAATGTACGCAGGTTGAATGTTCGTTACAGGTGTATGAGATTAGGCCTGTTTTAAACTACCCAGATTTCATAAGCTCCTTCACTCTATAAAACGCTCTCTGTAATATTCTTGTTCCATAGACAAGATTCAAGAGGCCAGAACCTTGATTCACAGCGAGGAATCACCAGTAGCCACTGGTGACCAGTAACGTCTTCACACGGGTCAGTCACGCCATATTAGAACAGGACTTCAGAGTTAAGTGCCTTGGGCAAGTTGGCCACATAAAATAAATGCAGGTCTTGGGAACTAGCTTTGGAGTTTCCACATAAGTACTGTTTATTCCTTTGATTAGAGAATTGCAAATACAATGAATTTTTTAAAAGATTTTCCTGCCTCCCCCCCTCCCCGCTAAATCCCAACCTATTTTAAGAGTCCACATTACCGGGGAGCAGTAGCAGCAGCGCAGTGCATTATGAGGACCTGGGCTGGCATCCTGCTGGGGGCTCATGAGCACGGCCTGTTCTTTCCCAGCTTCGCTTCTAAAAGACTGTAAAATCATCCCCAAATTTGGCACCATGGGGGCTATTGGCAACTTGAACTCAGGTGAGGGAGTCTAGGCAGCCTCGGGCGACAATTCCAAAGCTTTGGCAGTGCTGTCTAGGGAAGCCTCAGAGGCAGTCTTCTCAAATCATTGTCCCTACAGCCAGACTCCACCTGCCCGAGGCCACAGAACCGGGCAGTGGCCTGCGCTCAGGGCACTGAGCTGAGGCCTGCAGACCGACAGCTGGACGAGGGGCAGGGAGAAGGCCCAGGGGACAGGGGAAGGCAGCAGAGGACTCGGACTGTAGACCTAACTACTAATCAACTCTACTTCTCAAACTTCTATCTTCAAAAAATCTACAAGCCAAAGCGGGAGGAAAAGAGGCAGAAAGGGACTAGGAAATACCCACAGTACTTGGTTAAAGTCAGAAATGGATTAATTCTACAAAGCAAAATTTAGAAGATGCCTGTGAGCCTGAACTAGAGGGAAAGTCAGGCGCCCCTGCACTCAGCACCGTCTGTTAAGACATTTTGCAGGGTAAATAAACACTAATTTACTAATTTAGTAGCTTCGCTTTTTCAACTTCACCAGAACATTACTATTTTCATTTTAGACAATAACATTCATCACAGGAATTTAAAAATGTCTTTCCCTTCTTATGGATTTTGGGGTTAAGTTAAAAATGAAGAAGGAAAATGACTGTGTACCATGAAATGCTGAGGCTGCTTAGTCCTGAACGTCAGTTAGATGTGGGGTTTGGTAACTCCCCGAGTCAGGATGTCCTGAATCCCCAGGAACACTCAGGCCACCAGGCTTGACTGTCCCATTACTGATCACAACCCCTATGTTCCCCACATTCCCTCCCAACCCCCACCCCAAATGACACATCCCAATGTTCAGTGTCTTTCGACAAACACTTCAATCTAAAATGGTGGCAGATATCTTGTCTAGAACATTCTATGGCTAAAAAAATAAATAACCAGGGTTCTAATTCTAATATTGGAAATCCTAATGTCACAGTTTACAAAAGTAAGCAAAGTTCTTGGGAAATCATTGTTAACTCTCATTACAATCAAACAAAATTAAGTGCTTGGAGGAATCTAAACAGACTGCGGTCCTCGGCAGCCACAACGGAAGCTTTTCATCCTCTCGCGTTCTCTCCTGGAAGCTGCTTCTGGAAAGCTCCACAGCTGAAGAAGGGCAGGGGAGGGACAGCATGGGCAGGAGGCGGCCAGTGAATGGGGCCTTCAAGAAGGTCTAGCGACAAATGCCCACCCCAAAAAAACAAAACCAGGAGGACACCCTGGCATTTCAGACAAGGGAGCTGGGAATGCAAAGAAAATCTTGTTTGGCTGTTTGAGCCACTTCAGTCAGGCAAACAGGCTGACCCAGCATTTCTGTCAATTAACTGCTAAAATACTGAGATTGGAAACATGACTTTGGTGATAGGAAATGGAGAGCAGCAAGCCTGGCCCCAAGATAACTCTGGGGGGCTTAACAATACAGGTTCAAGCTTGAGTTCCAACCCACTCTGCCGCACTGAGCGCAGGGCAGGAGCGGGGGAAGCTGCCCGGGGCGGCGGGAAATCTGCGACCAACAGTTAAAGGCTGCGGCCCGTCCGCTGCAAGAGCAGCACATCCCAGCAGTTCACCACTAAATTCCAACCTGCGCTGGGCACTGGCCTCGGCGGCAAGGAACAAACCTACAGCTCCCGGCCACTGCTCCCCAGATCACTGCTCAAGAGACACTCGAAAGCTGCTGGGCTAGGAGAAAACACCCTGCACGAAAACTGGCAGCTGGAGCTCGGCGCAGGGGTCACCTCACCAGCTTTCTATCCCAGTGCAAAGAGCAGACTTCCCAAGGGGCACTGGGACTTATTCAGCCATTATTTTCCTCTATCTGCCCTTAAAGATGGAAGGGATTGTGGTATAGTGATTTGCTTTTTTCATTTCCTCTAATAGGTTTCTTGGTAACGAAAGACAAAACTCATGGTGTCTGGAGGTGAAGTTAACAGCAGCCTCGTCTAAGGTGAGGGTAAGCCAAAGGTTAAGGTCATGCACAGTTAGGATAAACGCGCAAAGACTGGTCGGGTGGTACACAAAGTCTATTTAACTAATAAAGGGAGGGAGGGAAAAAGGTTATTTCTGCTGTGCAGGCAGCTTTCATCCTCCCCACTTCCTTCAGTCTCCAAGAGAGGCTGCGGAATAATAAACCATCCCAAATCTGTCTGGGCTGCTGCTGAGCAGAAAACCTGGGCTCGGGCAGATAGAGCATCCTCAGACAGCTGCCTCTCGGCAAGGGCACTGCCACACAGGCCCCAACTCACAGGTGACCTGTGGCCTGTCTCCCACAGCTCTGGGAGCCTGCCCTGCTCACTGCTCCAAAGAGAGGACACAAAGTCTGCTGCCGAGAAGGCCCTGTAAGGGATCTTGAACAGAATCTTCAAATAGAGACTATATGGCACACATGCCATTCACTTCATACGTGTGCATCTACAGCTAGATATTTATATATTTGGAACATTGGATGAAAGAGCTGGGAAAATATGAAGAAACCATTTTCCAGCCTCTCAACTACATTGGCCAAGAGCACCCTCTGTTCATCACTGCATACAGACCTAAGGCTGCCAGGGAGGGGGCCCATGTCTGGGATGGATGATCCTACTGCAACTCCCACACCTTGCACTACATTAAAAGAGATCAGTGTGTTGAAAGTCCTTTAGTCTAAGGCAGCTGAGACCCCAAAGGGTTCACTGCTCTTCTGTTTTGCTGCTATTCCTGAACTTCACCACCATGACTGTTATATTGTCAGGGCAGCCTCTGTAAAATGACTGCAAAACTATGCTCTTGGCCCCAAAGTGAGGTTCATCCAAGCGCTCCTTGATGAATCGGACAGCTTCTTCATTGCTGAAAGCATCCCAGAGGCCATCTGATGCCAAGATCATGAACTCAGGCTGGAGCTTGTCCAGGTCAAAGGTTAGGATATCTGGGTCTGGGATGACCACGTTGAGGTTTTTCAGTGGATAATCCCCCAGGGATCGAGACATGGCCAGGATTCCCTGGACCCTCCAGGAGCCATTGAAACTGATGAAACCTCCTGGAAAGAGAAAATGAACCTATTAGCTTGACCAACTGAGATCTCACCCACCTGGTAGAGTTCCAGTGTGTACAAAAGCCTGAGCCCACCCGCACACTGCAAGAAGGAGCAGCATGCCGGCCGCATGGCTGGGGGCCTCAAGCGACAGCAACAGATCCTCATGTCCTTATCCTTGGCATCTTAAAGAGCTTCAAGAATATATCAATAAGAATATTGAGGCTAGGAGACACGTATGGGTGAGGGCATCAGTTCTAACTCAACAATACCTTGGCAGCTCAGTGACGGACAGTGGGGGGCACTAGGGTGGGAGTTCGAGGAGAGTGGCAAAGGAGTGCTGAAAGGCAGGGGGATGGGCACTGGAGACAACCACCAGGGTACCTCATTTAGCTGGAGGCTGCCCCTGGGTGTGACCATGTAGATCCCAAAACCGCTCCCCAAATAGGATCAGATTAAAGAACGGCGTATTTTAGCACAGCGGTTAAAGGCTCAGGCTCTGGGTCAGACTGCTTGGATTTGATTCTCGGCTCTGTCACTTGTAGCTAGGTGTGACTTTGGAGGAGAAACTCTCTCTCATCCTGGGTTTCCCTGGCTGCAAAATGGGGATAACAATAGCACCTATTCCGCTGAGTCGTTGCAAGAAAAAAAAGTTATTCCAAATAAAAACTTAGCACAGTGCCTGACTATAATATGCACTTGCAACATTATCTATTATTATTTTTTTCTTTAAGGGAGCTAGAACTTCCATCAGTCACATATTATTTGTCAGATATTTATTAAATATATACTCCATGTAAGGCCATTTGTAGGCTATAAAGTTATACAAGATCCAGACCTTTCTCTAAAGAAGCAGACAGTCTGGCAGGAGGGAGAAACCACATGTACTAACAGCTGCGGGCACAAAGCAGTCTGCTTCCGGGGAGACTGGTACCCCTAAATGCTGTGGGTGGAGAGCAGGGATGATTTCTGGCTGTGATGATCAGGGAGGAGTGAGCATTGAAGCTGGGCTTTGAATGACGGGGAGCACTTCCATGGGCAGAGATGTATGAGAACATTCCAGGAATGTGGTCTGGTGGCAAGAGCAAGGCTCTGGAGCCAGGCTGTCCTGCGTCTCAGTTCTGGTCTCATCATTCACTAGCTGTGTGTCTTTGGGCACACAGGCCTCTCTGAGGCACCATTTTGTTGGGTGTAAAATGAGGATAACATTACCAACCTCAGAAGGAAGGTAAAGAGAAAGCATACTTGTAAAGTGCGAGGCTTGGCTCCCAGCACAGAGTGAGCACACAGTGTAGGGCAGCTGATATCACTGTTGTTGGAAACAGCAAAAGGGGTGGAGGCAGGACCAATGTGTATGTGGCCCAGACTGGTTGCAGTGTATTGTCATGCTGAGTAGGAAGGGGACAGAAATCCTGAAAGGAAGGCTGAGGTCAGAGAAAATACACATAAAAAATAAAATCAATCTTTGTCCCTTAAGCTTTGCTATAAAATACAGCCTTGACACAGCAGGTTAGGTTGACCTCCTCGGAGAGGGAGTTCAAATTTGCTTCTGCAAAGAATGACTGCAGGGCAGGGTGTGGCAGGGAAGAGAAGGGAGGCTGAGATGGGAGTGACATTCCAGAAGAGAGTGCTGGATGCTCAGACGACACTTGCAGGTGTATCACAGACTCATCCCTGCCTACGCTCACACAGAGCAGGCTAACTGTATCTGAAGTCCAGGCCCACAGCTGACTCACGGGGACACGGTGACTTCGCACAGAAGCAGCCAGGGTATTTTGCTCATCCTGCTTGCTGCCCATCAAAGCTTGACGGATGTTCCTAAAACATCATTTGTCTCATCCCATCAACCAAAAACCTGACCAAAGCTTTCACCAAAAATTATTCTGCGTCTCAAGCAGTCACTGAAGCAGGAGGTTATAATAAAATTCAACACTTTTTGACTCAAAAGTCCAGCTTTCTATTGCGAAAAGGCAATGTTGATTAGGACGGAAGCTGACCATAGAGACTGAGTCAACAGGTGGCAGGGACCCAGCCTGGTCAGAGCCCCAGGGGCACGAGCTCCCCTGGCAGCTGGGCCTGGTGCGTGGTGGGTGTGCGGAGCCTCCAGGCTGCAGCCTTCAGTCTGGGGAGGGGCAGGAGGGTCCTAGAAACGACCCCCCCAGAGGATCGTGCAAATGTAATCATCAACTGTTAACCTTCCTTCAAGTCCTCTCCCAATGCGCCTTAATGAGGCCCGCACTCACCACCCTAATTATAATGGCACCCGACACTCCCGGTTCCTTTACCTGCTTTACGTAGCTCCACAGCAGTTACCACCTCGGAATATACTGGATAATTCACTTATTTATTTTATTGTTAATGTCTGTCTACTCCATTCCCCACCCCCATCCCAATTCCAGAATGTAACTTTGTATCCCCAAGCCCCTGGATGTTGAAAAAACGAATGAAAAAGGCACCCTCTACCCTCTGGAATATTAATTTATGCCAGGCTCTGAGTCAGGTGCTGCGAGTAGAGATATGAACAGACCAAGTGCCTGCCCTCAAAGAGCTCACAGTCGGGAAGGCAAGGCAGATGAGAGAGCCAGGTATGTCCATATGTTGTGAAAGAGGACTCAAGAGGTCCACTAGGATGCTAGGGAAAGACTAAAGGGGTACCTAACCCAGACTGGGGGAGCCTTTGCACAGGGTGACAGGAAAGCCTTCCAAAAAAGGACTCCCTTAAACTGAGTCTTAAAGACCAAGTAATTGTTAGCCACTAGACAGTGGGGATGCACTTGCAAAGGCACACCAGTATCAGAGACATGGGTCTTTCTGGGGACTGGTTAGCAGTGTGGTGTGGCTTGAGGGAAGCAGAGTATGGCAAGAGGCAGGAATGAGGCAGAAGGCAGGGGCCCAAAGGTCTCATTAGCCTTCAAACTAATAAAGGGCTATTTTTAGCCCTTCTGGAATCTTTGGCTAGGAAGAAGGGCAAATTCAGTGGCCCCTGATTTGACAGGAGATGTTACGAAGCGCGGTCTCAGCCCCCTCAGCAGCACCCAGTGATGCATCTGCTAATCACTGGGTAACTGCACCCCCTGCCCTCTGCCCCCTAGGGTCATCCAGACGAGCAGCCTGGCACGGAACAGGACGGCAGCCCATCCTCAGAGGCCTTCACAAGCTCACCAGCTCTCTTGATCCTCTTTCTTTCCTTCAGTTGGTAAGGCTTGTGATCATGAGACAAAGGAATGGCATTCCCGTCCTTGTCACACAGGACCCCTCTCGAGTCACCCACGTTGGCCACGGTGAGGTCTTTATCTGATAGGAGGGCAATCAAACATGTTGTACCTGAAAAATCGAAGAAAGAGGCAATGTGGGAGGTCAGCAATGCTTTGAGGTTAGGCTGCGTCTGTGGTTACTGGTTTCTTCAGTCATTAAAACCACTCCTGCTGGGTGAGAATCTGACTGCAGCCGCCCCGGGAATGACGGCTGTTCACTTCAACGACACTGATCGAATCCGACAGACAATTTTCTTAACCATGTTACAGTGTCACTGAAATAGGCTAGGATAACACCATCATTTCCCAAATCATTTTGTCTCTGCTGCTCTTAATTTAAACACATACCACATTTAAAAGGATTAGGAGAGAATCAAAATCAGTTTGAAGCTTCAGACAACTGATACATATTTTCTGCTTCTCGTCGGTGCTGAGTTTCTGGGAAGTCGAAGGTGAAAGTGGGAAGGATGGGAGTTGGGTGGGCACCTCAGCTGGAGAGCCTGGAAGAGCCAGTAAATGACAGATGCCAACAGCCAGACCCTATGGAGCCACTGGGAGCCGTGAAGGGGCTGTTATACAAACTTGCCTACGTAACGTCTGACAGCAAAGACTGGTCACAACCAGCTCAGCTCCAGGGTGGCAGGGGGGGACTACAAACATAGAAGCAGAGAAACCTACCTGGAAGACAGAAATGAGGCCTAGGTAGACAGGAGGTGGGGCTGGGAGGTCAGAGTCAGGAGGGGAGCAAGACGAAGACCTGCTTGCCTGGAACCTACACGAGACCCAAAAGGACACGCGCTCCTCAAACCCTCCCTGGAGTGAGAGTGCACACAAGCACGCAGAGTGGGCCGGCCGCTCTATGTGGAGACTGCCCTCAGGACCCGCCTCGTGCCCTCTGTCCACCGTGTCCCGCCATCCCCACCCCAACAGAGCCACTGAGTACACAAATACCCGCTGAAATGCACCTTACACTCCTGCTTCAAACTGACAACACTTTTACTTGCTAAAACTATTTATCAGTTAGTCTTCTTTAATATTTCCCTCCTCATTAAGAAGGTCATGTTCCGTAACAGAATGTAAACTGCACCTAAACAGCTCTTTAATCTTCACAGAAAACAAAAAAGACTGAATTCTTAAACAGACACAAAGAATAAATACAGGTCAATATCATGAGCAAGGAGAATAATTAGCATACTCAGTTATTATAGTTTTTCTTCTTTGAGGAAGATTAGCCCTGACCTTAACATCTGCCACCAATTCTCCTCATTTTTTTTGCTGAGGAAGATTGGTCCTGAGTTACTATCCATGCCCAGCTTCCTCTACTTTATATGTGGGACATCTGCCACAGCATGGCTTGATGAGCAGTGCGTAGGTCTGCACCCAGGATCTGAACTGGGGAACCCCGGACTGCTGAAGTAGAGTGTGTGAACGTAACTGCTGCACCACCAGGCCAGCCCTCAGTTCTTGTAATTTTGTTTGAAATTAAGACAAAAACTTAAACCTGCTTAACTCAAAATTGCCTTGATCAGAAATGGAAACACATGAAATGTTGGTTAACTTAAGATTTCTGATACGTAAAGTCTTGTGAAAGAAAAAGAAAAAGACATCTTAGAGATTACCAAAGCAAATCACAGATCTTTTACCTAAAAAAAATCTGTAAGAATGACAATGTTAATACAAGAACATTCATATGATTAGAAATTATTCTGTTCTCGGTATTAGTTGCATTTTGATCTTCAACCACCTCACTGTGTCCTCAAGCATCTGATTGGGTGAACTCGGCTAACACAGAGCACAACTTCTCCTACAAGGCACATTCTTAGAGTGTGAATGAAAGGTGAAACAGGGGCGTATCTCTAGATAACTCTTGGAGCTGTCTCTCTGTGGGGCCCTCTTCCCTCTCACTCTGCACACTCTGCCAGAACACGTTCCTGACCTTGGCTCCCACCACCCTCTAAGTCTACGCCACTAGCTGACTGGCACGCCTGAGGTCCATATTGCTGTCTAGTAGGTGTTTCCATTTGCCTGTACTGCATGGGATCCAGGGAAAGGCTTTGGGGTCCCATGTGAGGGAAGTGGAGGGATCTACCTGGCTGAGCTATAGGCCCCTGCCCTACTCCCATTTCAGCCATGGCACCTCTACATGCATGGTTAGCAGTATTGAACTGCATGTAAGTTTTTTTTGCTTGAGGAAGGTTAGCCCTGAGCTAACATCTGTGCCAGTCTTCCTCTACTTTATATGTGGGATGCTGCACACGGCTGACGAGTGGAGTAGGCCCACACCCAGGATCCGGAACTGTGAACCTGGGCCACCGAAGCGGAGCACACGAACCTACTGTAGGTTAAATAATCTTTGACCCATTAGACTAATAGCTTCTTTTAGGGCCAGGGTGATGCCTTACTCATTGCTGTTTTTTGTTTTTATTAGAAAGTCCTTTAAAACAAAGTACTTCTTATTAATACTCATTGCTATATTCTTATAATAGTGCTTTGCACACGGCACAGACTCCTTATGCTGGGGAGGGGTAAGGATTGGGGTGGCGGTGAGAAAAGTGGGGGTGCTTTTCAATTTACAACTTGTACTAATTGTAGTATCTGGACAAGTCACACCTTTGTACTGTGCAAATATATATACTCTAACCGTGTAAGTAAAGAGACACTTATTTTTTAAAAAAATATTAACAGGGTTATCTAGGTGATGGGATTTTAGACCACTTTATTTTCTTCTTTATGCTTTTCAGTATTAAGATGAATTTAACATGTTATTTAAAACCACAATTTATTCACAACATTTCTGGAGCACATCTACTGCATGAAGCAAAGTATGCAAGATATAAAACAGAAAAACAGAATCGACAATCGTAGTAGTAGGACGGCACAGGTAGAAAAAAGGCCCAGAGGAACAGCAGTGACAATGATCACAGCAGCACTGTCCACAGTGGAAGATTCAGACTCGACCATCAGCGACCATTTACCCATCAGTGACTCGGTGACAGACAAGTGAGCTTCAGCTGCCTTTAGGCTCACGCTGCACAGCCTCACCTCATCCCTGAGCAGGACCATCCACAATGCCTACTCGCAGCAGAACACCCTGCCCTGGGAGCCATCAAAACACACCCTGCACCCTCACACCCACTGCCCCCTCTTTCTGCAGGCACACAGCCATGATTTAAAAGCGGGAGTCACGAGAATCCTTATTGTATGAGAGTTCACCCTACTGCAGCATTTTCTTATAAGTGACCCTGCAGCTCCCTGTTTTCTTGGGGTGGAGGTGGCAAGCTGGGCAGAGTGGAGAGAGCTGGGTGGAATGAACATCTGAGGTGCCTTGCTTCATACCGCACGTGGACACCCTCCCATCCGTGTCACACTTCTCGTGCTAACAGTGACTCCCTCTGTGACATACAGTCTTTTGTAAGAGAGTAAGGGAGGTGCCGGCCCCGTGGCCGAGTGGTTAAGCTCGGGCGCTCTGCTGCGGTGGCCCAGGGGTTCGCTGGTTCAGATCCTGGGCGCGGACATGGCGCCGCTCGTCAGGCCATGTTGAGGCGGCGTCCCACATGCCACAAATAGAAGGCCTACAACTAGAATATACAACTATGTACTGGGGGGCTTTGGGAAGAAGAAGAAGGAAAAAATAAAAAGAGAGAGTAAGGGAAGGTGCCGGTTTTTTTTCTTTAGGAAAGAGAGAAAGAAATTGGGGGTGGGGAGAGAAGGGGTGACAAAGGATAAGGAAGGGAAGAGGGACATGGGGGAAAAGCACACACACAGACAAAGAGAGACAGAGAGACAGGATTTCAGTGAAGGTGTTACAACAGCCTAAAGGCCATTCCTTATACACAGCATAGGAGACTCAACACATTTATAGGATGAGGAGAAACAGGTTTATCTTGTAAAGGTTTGACAATGAATGTTAGTTCAATAACACAATTTCAGGGCCTAGATGACATCAGGGCCTGGTAACTGACAGAAATTATATTGGTGTGCAACATATTGGAAAAAGAGCAGGCACAGCCAGTCATTAAGGCAAGGATCACGGGGATGATAGGATCCCTGTCAGCAGGGCTGCCAGCCCACCCCCAGCCCCAGCGCTGTGAGGAGCCTGAAACACAGCCAAAGAGCCAGGCAGCCGGCAGATAAGGCTCCCCAGCCCCCATCCCCTGTCGGCACAATCTCTAAGTTCGCCCAAGTCTGACCTCCTTAGAGCTTGTTCACCAGTCTTGTAATAGGTAATGCCACTGTGGGGCAGCCCTGTCAGGGACGATCCGTTGTCTGGAAAACTAGAGTGAGCTTTCCTTCTTTATTCCTTTTCACTCATCTATTGCCCGAGTCCGTGCACCTCCTGCTGTACATTTTCCTGGAGGCAGGCCCTCCTCAGAGTTATGTCAGCGAGCGTGGCTGGGCTGGGAGAAAGGAGAGTTACCTGACACACTAGTCTAACTGTGTGCAAGCTAGTGAATTAATACTAATGAACCATTCCTACCATGAATCAACAGCTCCACAGTAACGAGTCTTGTAGTAAGAGTTTCAAAGTTATTTTATGCTATGAGCGCCTTGAATGGAAAGTGACTGGAAAGAGATCTATGTGTGCACAGAGATAAGCACGGGCCAAATTAGGGGAGCTACGATATGCTGACCATTCACTATGTGTCAGGCACTATGCTCAGTCCTTGGCATATGTACTTTCTTTAATCCTGACAGCCTCTGAGGTACTATTATCCCCATTTTACAGATGATAAAACTGAGATTAAGGGATTAGCCCAAGGTCTCGCAGCTAGTGAGGGCAGACCCACCCAGTGGGTTGCCAGAGCGTGGCTTTCAACCTTGCAGCAGGTTGTCACTGGCCTGTATTTAATGTTTTTGTGCAAATCAGAGAAAGGTATCTCTTCCTTAGGATACTTCACTACCACCTCCACAAAGTGGCCACGATACGTACTCAAATTGGCAGTGACCGCAGTGTGAATGGTGCCTCCTAGAGCTGTGCGATCAAACGTGCACGATACCGGCAACCCTGCTTAAAGGCCCTACCCTGCCCCCACCCGCCCCAGGAAGAAAGATGCCACAGAGAGGGTCACTCAATGAGGAACTTCAGCCCAACAGCACACTGGAGGGTTTCTACTGCACACAGAGACTGGTGGCAGCTCTCAAGCCCTTGCTGGAAGAGTGAGATAGCGACAGCAACACACCAGAGGCCCCATGTGAGTGTGACCGATAACACATCAGAGCCTTCTTCCATCAAGACCTGAAGGCCTGGGACGGCCTCTCTTTGTGGGCTTCCTGACAGAGGAGCAGGGTGGGGCACTCCCATGGACACAGGCAGGCTTATGTGAGTTCCCCAGACTGGGCACGGACAGACGGCCCCCCACAAATGGCACCTCTTTCGGTCTTCCTTCGCAACCGAAGCTGCCTCAATTTCCCCTTACCACATGCTGGAGGGCAGAGTGGGAGGAAAAACATTTTGTGAGAAGAAGGTCTTTAAAAATTATAATTTTCTTTTCCTCTCTCAGATATTTGCATAAGCAAAAATATCAGCCACTGAGTTTGACATTGGCTGAACGTAAGGTAGTCAAACTTGATGACAAATTCTATTATCTTAAACCCTGATGCTATGTAGTTTAATTCTAGATTTAGGTATCCTTGGGCTCTTCCTCGGCACACATATAGAAATTAATAAAATGACTAGAAGAAATCACAAACAGTGCATGAGTGCCAGAAAGGTCTTCTCCACAAACGAAGTGTGCCACCCTAAATAAGAAAAACAATCAATTAATGGGGGGTGGGTGGTGAGGTCATAATTCAGGCTTTTAGAATGTGATGAAGTATTCATTTAATTTTCCCACTTCACCAGAGTTAAGATGTGTCCTCTAATGCTATTGAACACCATTTTGAAATTGAAATGTTCTTCAACTTCACATTTCAACTGCTATAATAACAACATTTATTTCACACTTGATTGTGGCCTGTGGACACCCTTCTAATCTTTTTTCAGTTAAGAATGAACACGTTAAAGAGAGTCACCTCCTACTGAACTGGTCACACGCACTGGGGAGTCTCAGAAAACCACAGCAGGTCCTTGGTGCAGGAGCCGCCATCTGTACTCGGGGCATGACAACTTTGAGGTACAAGGAAGCAGACAAGCTTTTGTGATGCTCATTAACAGACTTATAACTATTGCTGACATTTAGTTCAGATGGTAGCATGCTACTGAAATTAATTTATAATTACATAATTACAACCTGGATTCTAAGGCCAGTATCTTTTAGTGGTAAATAAAATTAATTTCATGGTTCTTTGATTCTTTCTACATAAACCAGGGATGCACTGGGTATAATTTTTCATGTCTTCATACTATTCGAGAATCTTCAGTGAGATATTTTACTTCTCTTTAGGGTTCCCAGCAAATTACAAGTACAGTCTCTGCTTCTTTATGAATGCTATGGGAGTGGGGTATAATAGGAACTTCTAAAATTGAGCTCTATTAAAAGGGGCATTTGCTTTTTAATAAAAGGCTCAGAGGAGAAAGAAAGAGAGAGAAAAGGGAAGAAGGCTGGAAACAAGAGGCGCAGCCTGATGCATTCGGTGCTTAACAAAGAATTACACTTTCTTCGACCTTTTTTCTCAGGGTAGAATCAACCCTCTTCCCTATTGTTTCAATTAAAAACAAACCTAGTCTCTGAGGTTATTAAGTTATCTTTATTTAAATTACCATACAGCTATAAACCTATTTACATATGCACGTGTTGGAAGGACGACCTGTGGAGATATTAATTGAAGTTCCTGCCCCTCGAGTGTACATAACTCTCCGTCACTCAGTCTGAGGCCCTCGCTGTCCCAGGGAAGACTAGGATTGCTCTGGCTGAAGAGCAAAGAGAAAGAAGTAGTCATGTTTACCTTTTGAGATGCAAGGAGACTGTGGAAACTCACAAAAACAATGTTCTCAAGAGAAAAGTCTTTTTGAGCATTCATCAGCCCAGTTCTGCACTGAACCACAGGCACATGAAGATGGAGCAGCGAGTTTTCCTGCCCATGAGTCTTCTCTTCCTGCTCCCCCTGACAAGTGAGGCTGGCCAGGCAGAGGGCCGTGTTGTGGGGTGGGCGAGATGGAGGGAAGACAAACAGGAAAACAAGAGGGAGTCTTTGATGTGTGGATCTCCAAGAATTATATGGAGCTCAAAGCATAGAAGACCCAGACCTCGCTTTCCAGGGCACAGCCCAAAAGACCATAAACCTTTGCCCCAGTCTGGAGAAGCCATGGATGAAAGAGAAGCTCACTCGGACAGCCTACTGTGAAGCAAAGAGAACAGCAGACAACTGCTGGGCTTCCCTGAGAGAAGAATGGCAACTCAGGGGCTTGCGAGCCTTCCAACCTCAGGTCCTGGAGACCTTGCGTCATGCCAGCAGATGCCAGGACAGTAACACTCACCCTGGAGAAAAGGGAGATGAAAACATAAACTCAACTTGGTATTTACACATAAAAATCTGAGAAAAATCAGAAAATTATGGAATATACTTGGAAGAGAATACAGCAAGATTTTAGTATCAGGTCCAATATGAACTCAAAATCTAAGTTACATTCAGTTCTAGAGAAATAAATTAAGTTACATTTCTACATGTGTTCATTTTGTAGCTATGAAATGTGTGTGTGTGTCTGTCTGTCTGTCTATCTATCCATCTATCTATTGCATGTTGCACATTTTAAATTTTACCCTGGCCTAGAAACTATGAAATTTAATTTTAAAAATGCTATAGCCAGTACCAATACTGTTTGATAACTAAACGTGACTTCCCTGGCCACTGAGTTAGTTAGCACATCCATATTACTGAAGAATTCCAGCTGGAAGGAGAAATAATTTCCAAAGCCAAATTTGCCCTTGCGAAGCATGCCACTGGCAGGTTCTACAGTTACACACAAATTATTTCCAGATGATCTTCTCCATCCAAACAGAACACAGTCATTTATATCCTCATTTAAAGGAACAAAATAAAGGTTGTACAATTACATTCATTTGGGATAAATAAATAAAACCAAATCTGATTTTGGGGCCATTTGATCCAATAATCATTAACTCTTCAGCTTGATTTGGGCTCAGTGGACTACAAAACTCACTCTAAAGCTATGTCTTCAGGAAGACTGCTGCCCCAAGGATCTGATAAAATTCTGACTTTAATTCCATCTGGCCCATCTGGAAACATACCGAAAAGTGATATCCTATCTATACATCTACAGCTGAGAAAATACAACCATGTTACTTCATGAAAATGAATAACATTTTCTCCTCTCTCCATCTCATACCTCTATCTCCTGTACTTAATAATAATGTAAGATTAGGGGTGGTGTGTGTGTGCGCATGTGCGCGTGCAGGCTGACTAAACAGTCTTATGTTTTTCATTCCCTCACTTAGTGCCTACTGTGTGCAAATTACTAGGCTTGGTGCTGGGACAATAAAGATGAAGAAGATAGAGTCCTCAGCCCCAAGGTGCTTACTGCCTAATGGCGAGATGGAACCAGACACTTACGAGTCCAGCGTGGTAAAAGCTATGACAGCGCTGAGAGCCTGGGTGTGCGGATGGGGATGATGGCAGAGAGGGGGCTGGGCTCAGTCTAGGGAGAGGGAGATGGTGGGTGGTGGGGAGGACCACTGGGAGGAAGTGAGACCGCAACTCTCTTGAAGATACAATAGGGTAAGAAATTCGCACAGCCTAATATGGTTCTTGGCACAAAGGAGGAGGTAAATAAAGACTCTGTAGAATAAAAATGAACGAAAGCAGCAGCTTTTTAAAAGGGATTTCTTTATATTTCACTTGCAAAACAAAGAATAGAACAAACACTTGTTAATACTCTTTGACTCAGTAATACCAATCCTTGGAATTTCTTCCAAAGGAAACAATCAGATGTTCCTTCATGAACAAGGATTGACCTCACAGAACTAATTAAAACAGCAAGACAACGGAAATAACCAAGATGGAGTAGATATAATATGCATCATGAAATATGCAAATAATAAGGCATTATATGAGTATTAAATACAGTGTTTCTGGAGAATATATATTGTCATGGGAAAGTGCTCATAAGTGAAAAATGGAATAAAACTGTACATAAAATTTTTTAAATATATTTAATTAATTTATTTATTTCGAGGAAGATTAGCCCTGAGCTAACTAGTGCCAATCCTCCTCTTTTTGCTGAGGAAGACTGGCCCTGAGCTAACATCTGTGCCCATCTTCCTCTACTTTATATGTGGGATGCCTGCCACAGCATGGCTTGACAAGCGGTGTGTAGGTCTGCACCCGGGATCTGAACTGGTGAACCCCAGGCTGCCGAAGTGGAACGTGCGAACTTAACCACTGTGCCACCAGGCTGGCCTCTAATTTAAATTTTTTGAAAAAGATTTTTCTGAATTTTCCCAAATTTCCTACATTTCATGTGACTCATTTATAGTAATTATTTCACTTTTACCAAATTCAGTGCTTTTTACTTTCATGTTCCTTGATGTCAGGCATCTTTTTCCTTCTTACTCAGGGTCTTCTGCCATGGTCTACAATGATGACTAGATTTTTCACTGACTTGTTTTACTTTCCTCACTGAACCAACTTGCCATTTCAATAACAAGACTGAGGCTATGCAAGTGAAATACTGATAAACCTTACTGCCTCCCCTGTTTCCATTTTGGCCAATGCAGTTCCAGAGAGAGGGAACAGTGTCAGGGGGAATGCTAGGTGCCAGGCTCATCATGAGTAGGACTCAGAAAGCTCTGGGTTTGCTGACACCACACTTTGGTGACACCATAACACCACACAATTTGATGCTGCTGCCCAGAAAGCAGTAAGGGATGATGACAGAGGGTGGAAGCCACCAGGAACAGGCTGATTCCGACACACTTGCTGCACAGGAAGCCTTGACCAGGGAAAGCCAGTTCTCCAAGGCAGCAGGTGGTGAGTCTCTTCCTGCTACAGGCCATTGCTGAGTGGGTGTCACATTGTAGGAGGTGAGTGTGATGGGGGCAGGGGCAGGAGACAAAGCAGGAAGAATTACAGGATGCCAGTATCTCAAGCCACGAAGGGAAATGTCATTAACTAAACAAGCTACAATGGGCCAGGCACTCTGCACACTGCTTGCTGCTCACAAATACCTGACCTCTGTTAGTTTCACAGAAATCCTGCAAGGTGTATATTATTATTATTATCGTTATCATCATCATCATCATCCCTCCATTCTACAGGTAAGGAACAAGAAACTCCTCAAGGTCACATAGCTTTTGAGTGGGAAAGCTGGAATTTGAAACCAGGTCTGACACCCTCAATCAGGCTTTTAAAATCTGTGGCAAGGAAGCAGTCAGCTTTGGCAGCAAATTGCTTTATTTAAGGATTCTTTAAAGTTTATATTTGCTTCCACTAAAGAACAATGGAGGACAACATACAATCTAGATAGTCAGAGAAATCTTTCTGGTACAGTGTGCACATAATATATAAAGAGTTTTTAAGAATTGCTTTTTAAGTCATAGCTGACTTGGAAGATAAATATATGATTTTCTTCTAGGCCAGGAACAATAAGAAAGTAAAAAGCCCAAGAAATAAGTGAGGGAGAGGAGCTGATCAGCTTGGAAACAGCCTCAGACACACCCTCTCCCAGGCTCCCGATGCTGAGTCACTTTGGAAGGAGCTCTGGGCATCCAGAAGGTAATGTGCGGAGTGCACTGGAGAGAGTTCAATAGTCTTCAGAATTTGAAAAGCGCTAGCAAATACTTCTTCCAATGACCCTGAGGGATATTATTAATTTCCATTTATCAGATAAGGCAACAGGCACAGGGACTAAGACCTGCAGTGGAACCAAGACTTGAGCTGCACCTCCCTAGAACTCGGGCATATTCCAGGCTGCTAGCCTGAGCCTCTGCTGAATACAACCTAAACGCTCATATTTTCCAAGTGGGAAAGAAAGCCTTAGCTGTTAGAGGCCCAAGGGTTTAAATGGACACTTAAGGCATGAGCTTCCTGCACATACTGATAAAGGAGCTGCCAGGTTAGTTAAGAATGAAGGGGACTCTATAATTAAATGGGGACCACTGTGCTCTAAGTAGGTCTAAATCCCCTCTTGACCCCCAACTGTTTCATCTGTGACCTGCAGGAGACATCTTTCGACCTGAAAAATAAGAACACTTGAAGGGGCAGACGCTCCACTCAACGCCGCTCTGAGGATCCCCGGAAGTACTCCTCTGGGCGACAGGTGAGAAGTGAAGCTTCTCACAGCCCCGCTGCCCTTGTGGAGCTACCCCAAGTTGAACTGACCTCTGAAGGTAGTTATTTCACTTGTCAGCAGTCTATTTTCCTGGCAAACGTAATGAAGTCAACCTCCAACTTGAATAGGAAACAAGGTTTTTAAACATTAAGGATAATTCACATAAATGAATTTTGTTCAGGGCTCCACCAGGAGAATGTTTCTCTCTACCTATTTTACTTCTTGGAGTTCTGTTCCTGAATAAGCTAAAAGTTTGCAGCAGCCTCACTCACACAGAGCTGGTACTGGGCTACAGACAGGGCAAAAGTGCTAGGCAGCAGGGATCCGGGGTGGGAGGGCACCTCAGCACATCATTTCCGTGTTGGTCTGGCCTCACACAGCCCCTGAGGGAGCTACAACCCCCAGGGCAGCACTGTCCTTGACTTGCTGGGCTCCTGCCATTCTGGCCACAAAAAGGTTCTGCCTGAGCTATTCATGATGCTTATATAGCCTCTGAACTCATCGCTAGCTAGTCTGGAGGCTAAAGTTAGTCACTCGTTTAGCAGGCTTTTAATAAGCACTTTCTGCTATGCTAGGCATTCTAATAGGAGCTAGGGACTCAGAAACAAAAGGTGTAGTCCCTAAGTGAAGAAGTCACAGTTTTAATGGGGTGCCAGAGGGGAGAGAATAGAAAAACAATTCTATTGTGGTTAAAGTTGAGAGAGGCAAGCAGTGGTATGAGGAGGAGATATCTGAGCTGAGTTTTGACTGATGAATATGAGTTAGCCAAACAAAGTTGGTGAGGAGAAAGGCTTGGATTGCGTGTGTGTGTGTGTGTGTGTGTGTGTGTGTATTGGGGGGAGTTGAATAAATATATGAATGAAAGGGGATTATTTTTTCTGTTCCATACTTGAGAAAGATTTTTTTAAATTTTTGGTGAGGAAGATTGGCCCTGGGCTAACATCTGTGCCTATCTTCCTCCACTTTGTATATGGGATGCTGCCACAGCATGGCTTGATGAGTGGTGTGTAGGTTTGTCCCCAGGATCTGAACCCACATATCCTGGGTCACCAAAGTGGAGCATGCAAACTTAACCACTATGTCACCAGGCAGGCCCTGAGAAAGATTTTTTTTTTTTTGAGGACGATTAGCCCTGAGCTAACATCTGCCACCAATCCTCCTTTTTTTGCTGAGGAAGACTGGCCCTGAGCTAACATCTGTGCCCATCCTCCTCTACTGTATATGTGGGATGTCTGCTGCAGCATGGCCTGACAAGGGGTGTTAGGTCCACACCTGGGATCCGAACTGGTGAACCCTGGGCCACCGAAGCAGAATGTGTGAACTTAACAGCTGCACCACTGGGCTGGCCCCCTGAGAAAGATCTTTAAAGATATTCTTTTAATTTGATGATAACTACAACATCTGATTTACCATGAGTCCAAATATATGCCAAACCTCAATATGGAAATTACTGACATTAAGAAATGTCAAAGCTCTTAAACACTACTGAGTTGCAAATATGAATACAGATTCACACACTATTTAAGAAAATTGTGCCAAGAAAGAAAACATGAAAAAGAACCAAATTCCTAACCCGACTTTAGAATGTTCACAAATCGTCCACATGAAATCTTCTTGCTTAATTAACAGTAAGTGCTTTGACCACATGCTGCAGCGCTGAACTGCAGCACTGTAGAGAGTAAATTATTGTACTTGATTTTCTCTTGCTCTATCTTCAGTTCTCATGTTTAACCTTACAGGGAGTTAGTGAACAGTGCTCTTGCCTGCTAGCAAATTTAGACTAAAGTGCAAAGGGAAATCCCCAGCCTTAAGGCTCTTAAATTAACACATGTTCACATGTTACATCAGTCCCTTGTTCCAATGGCTGACTGACATCCAGCTGAGGAGTTTAGAAGATGGGAAGGAGTGTTTTAGAACTACTTAAGAATTAAATCTCTAAGGCTACAATTTAGAAATAATTATAAAATTATGCATGGTACTTAAAAATTCTGATTAAAAATGCTGAACTTTCACTCCTTGAAAGAAATATCTTAACGTAAAGAAGAAAGTAAAGGGTTATTCAGAGATAAAAGAGTGTACTATTTCATTAAGACCAAGCAATTGGCCAGCTAATCCTTTTCAAAGCATGACTATGAATCTGGCAAACTCCTGTGGCCTTAAAGAGGGTATACAAATGGAATAACCCATCTTAGACCCAACCCTGGTAGATTTCCATAGGGCCTGTATGCTGCCTGCGATCCAGCACTACCTTTCCAGAAGTCAACTTTGAAAGATCCAAAGGCCTGTGGAAATGAGACTTTAGCATTTATATTGGAGAAGTTTACTTACGTCAGGCTCCACTTTGATCAGCAGATGGGAAGCAGGTTCATCCAATGCTTTCTACTTAAATTTGCTAAATGGTAGAAGCTAGGGATTATAATTTAAAATATGTTGAGGTGTGAGTTTCATAAAATACCAGAGAAATTGAACATTGGACATTCCAATACTAGAATAGCTTCGGACAAAAAAAATACACGCTGCCCCAGCAGTCAGCCTGCTTTCTAATGGGGCAGAGCACTGAGAACCTGGGTCATTTTTCCAGAAGGAGAGTCCCCAGGGCTATTTCTTCCTTAATTGGTGAGAGGCAGAACCACTGAAGAAAATGGGAGAATTTTCACGTGATTTTCAGACTACTGAAGAGGAGAGACTGGATTATAATATAAGCCAAGGAGATATGCTTACAACAACAAATGAAAAACATGTCAGGATGGAGTCAACTTTGCTTTTTAAAGAAAAATAACACTATTGACTACACTTATTGTTATATGCAACCTATAACTAGCCCTCTGCTGTATATTTCTATGAGGCAATGTGACCTCATCTCTTAATGAAGAAATGGACATAAGATAAATTCATCATAACTGCAGCTTAAAACAACAAACATTTATTATCGCACATAATTTCTAAGGGTCAAGAATCCTGCAACAGCTCAGCTGGCTGGTTGTACCTCAGGGTCTCTCATGAGGTTGCAGTCAAGCTGTTCAGTCACCTCAAAACTCTACTAGGGGAGGGTATGCTTCCAAGCTCATTCACATGGCTTTTGGCAGGCTTCAGTTCCTCCGCCTTGGTCTCTCCACTGGGTGTTCAAGTGACCTGATGACAAGGCAGCTGAGTTCCCGCTCCCCAGGGCTGCCTCACAATAGCAGCTGGCTTCCCCCGGAGCAAGTGATTCAAGATACAAAGGGAGAGCAAGAGAGCCCAACCGAAACAGTAGCCACAGTCTTTTTATGACCTAATATCAGAAGTGACATCCTGTCACTTCTGCAATCTTCACTCACTAGAATGGTGTCACCAAGTTCAGGCCACACTCAAAGGGAGAGGAATTAAGCTCTACCTCTTGATGGAAGAAGTATCAAAGAATACGTGGACATATCTTTAAAGCCATCTCAGTAAATGTTTGCTAATGGTTACCAGAGTCAGATAATCTGGGCTAGCAAAGCACAGATCAGAATATCAATGATTTTTGAATACTGTCCTTTTAGGATTCAAAACTGGGGAGCTTCCTAGAGAACTAATCTTCATTAGATGAAGAAATATAGTCACAGGGGATTTCACGGTGGCAACTTTAATTCTTGGCAGGAAAAATGGGCTTGTCACATATCTTTTTAGCCTTAATGGGAATCCCTTAAAATCATGGATCTCTGATCTTGAAGTGCCCTTGAATTTGAAGTATTAAATACAAGTGGAATTCCCTGACTGGTGACCAGAGGTTGATGATGACTAGCCAGGAGACTGAAGGTAACATTAAAAAGGAAGAAAAAATAGATAAATATGAAAGAATGTGTACTCTGCAACAAAAACTCTCCCACAGCTCTGCCATGTTGTGAAGAGCACCTGACTTGGCTTAACCAAACTCTATGACACTATATGTAAAACTCTCCATTTACTGAAACATAACCACAATACATTTTTGAGCACCTACTCTGTACCAGGCATTGTTCTAAGTGCTTTACACACATTAATTCATATAATCCTCACAGCAACTCTATTAATAATACTCTCATTATTCCCATCTTACAGATGGAGGAACTAAGACACAAAGGGGTTGAGTAATTTGCCCAAGGTCACATAGGTATTAAAGAGAGAAGATGAGACTTGAACCCAGGCACCCTGGATCCAAGGTCCAGGCTATTAACTTCTACAGGGCCTGATCTTCTGTACTTAACCCCAAAACTTTAGATTCTGGTTTCTCCCTATACTATTCCATAATTACACTTACAATCGGCCATTCCCCAGAGGTGAAATAAAGATATGTCAAATCAGTAAGTATAACCTATACACAAAGGATGATCAGGGAAGATCTATGCTATCTCCACTGACTTGGATAATTAATGCTGCCCCCAAAGTGGTTCTGTATTTAAGATAGAATAGGTCAAAGTAGATTCTGATCTTCTCTTTCTTAGGAAATCTGAGCCACAGCTTGATTCAGACTTGCTGGTATACTGTTTCCTCTTTATATCTTTGGTGTCTTGTGCTGAAAATAAAAGAGGACATCACACATACAGCCTATGAACTGGACACTAAGAACTGGAGAACCATGAAATGTTGAAATCGGCAAGCTAGCTGGACTACCAGGACCCTTTCTGAGTATGTTAGGTTATAAATCAAAAAGCACTGCAAGAAAGATCTGACGTGTTCCAACCTGAAGGCTGTTCTGAAGATCACAAAATCCTCTATTAGGAATGGCTTGGAACTGGGAAAATTGGAACAATCTGTCATGTCACTTTAACTCTAGTATTCCTAACAAGACTCACCATTTATACTCATCCATAACATGATTTTATTTAGTTGGGAAACAGACCAATCATTCTGACATGAGGTAGGTTTTAGCCTTATACTTCTCCCATTTATGTCATTTTAATCTTGCATCTCCTATTCTTTTTATTCATTCTTTCAGCAAGTACTTCTATATCAAGAACAAAGAGAAGCTGTATCTCGCCTTCAAATATTGTTACACAAGCCCTCCACACTTTTGAATACATTCCAAACCACTTTCTAGAGACTTAAAAGCAATGGTTACTGCTCTCAAAATTAGGTCTTTCCTCTTTGGCCAACGAGCCCTGTACCACATAAACCATGAAAACTACATATTTTACATCAGGTTTGAGAGCTTCCTGCATTGCTTGCCACTTCCTTTACTTAGGTCAACTACCTATTTAATAAGCAGAAGCAAGCTTAGGCAAAACTGTGCAATGGCCCCATTTTGTCTCAAAGAATCTCATACTCTATCTCGTCCTGGGGAGTGGGCTAGGGGGCTGACTCCATCCCTTAGCATCCAATACTTTAAGGCTTTTCTGTCTACTGAGGCACTCTACTTGTGTCTGATCTTCACAAACAATGCTCCAAGCCTCCCAAATCTCCCACTTCTACCCCTTCCCTCTCTACCACCACCCCCTCATTAGGATTCCTATTTCCCTGGTTTGAGGATCCTAGGTGTTCGGTGAACACAATAACAGCAACTTGATCTATTAACACAAGGTCAGTATTCCGCAATGGTAGGAATGTCCCACGCAAGTAGGAGATATATATTTGAGTAAGGAAGTCTTTCCTAAGCTTTTCAGAGTTATCAGGTAGGTGATGACTAACTTCATTCATGTGTAAGGATAGCCCTTGTAATAAATTTTTGAGTCACTTTGAGTGTTCACACATTACTCAGGGGTGACCTATTGAATGATGGAGCAATGAACTAAGGTTAGGGTAGGATCTCTCTTTGAAATACTAGAATACCCAGCCCTAACAGGATACAATGGAGGCAGTTTCATTGCTGCCACTTATGGGGAAAAGAACTGGCTCCACTTTAACCATCTGGTTAAATCTACTATACTTAATACTATTACAAGGAAGTACTTTAAAAATTGGCCTCTTGTGTTCAAGTCCTAAAATAAAGTGGTCTGGGAGAAAATAGGAGGGGGGAAGGAGACAGAGGAGGAAAGGTCAGCTCTGTTAGACTTCACTCTCTCCTTCCCATTTCTCCCCCTAGGCAGAGGAAGATGCCACTGAAGCACCCTTGTTGCCTCATTTCATGTCCTGTGGCCCTACAGAAAAGCTGTTTGGGATTAAAAAGCACCATCAGCAGGTGAGCTAAATCGGCTGCACCCATATCACCCATAGACTATTGCTGTTGCTGCTTCAGGATGCGGAACACACGGCTGCCATCCAGAAGGGAAGAGCTGTTCCGCCAGAGTGTGATGGAAAGAACAGGAGCTTTAGATCAAACTATCTAGCCACACAGTCTAGCTACACGTCTTAGGCAAATGACCTAAGCTCTGTTGCTTTCAGCAATATATATTAAGGCCTAAGAAATTATCTGCCACATAGTCATTGCTCCAGGATTGTTTGTTCCCTGTGGTTTTCCTTCCGGATCAGTACAAAGTCACTATAACCCCTACCGCCAGCTTGTACCTGTGTTATCTTCCTGAACTTTCTACCTTAACTACACCTGACCTCTTGCCTGCTTAGACAGATAAAGGTCATCTGATGCTTCCTTCATAATTATCAGCAATACAATCTTCTGACCTGCCTGCATTTCTGGAGGAAGAGACCTTAGCTGTCATCTAGCCTGTGGTGGCAGCTTATAAAGGTAATAAAACAGCATGGGGTGAATCATTTGGGGTCTCCATTTTAAGATGGAGGGTGGGGAGCAGTCTTTAGGGTCAAGCCTACTTGCCTAAGATTTCTTTCTCCTTTTGTTCTCTTACTTAGAAGTCTGGTCTGACCTCCTGTTCCTTTTCTAAGGTCTAGTGGATTATACCAAGGGAATGGCCTCCGGAAAACTTCCTTTTTAGCTTAAGGCAAGTTGTTTCTAAGACTTGTGTTGTGATTAGAATATTGTAGGTACATCAGAGACTCCTTTCTCTTATTTCATATAACTTAGGATTTTGAGGTATGGATGCTATATATGCAGAAGGACATATGTATCTTTGAAAAACACATTTGGAAACAAAAGTATTAGGAGCCGGGGCCCATCTAGAAGTCTGACTTTAACTGGTGGTCCTCTAAATATCCAAGTTCCCACTTTTGCACCTCTTAATAGATGTGACTGTATGGGTGACAGGAGGAGTCTGCTGACAGGGAAATGATGGAGAGGTGACTGTAAAATGGAAAACAGGAGAGAGCCTATAACATTTTGTCTGAGCTCAGCATGAAACAGCCCAGTCTGCTCCCCTAGCATTGGCAGTCATGAGGTCAAGAAAGTTTCCCAAGTTCCTATGGGCAGCTTGGGCCCAGTCTTTTCTCTGTGGCTGCCCAGAACCTCAGGGAGGCCATAGGGTGGTGGCAGGGGGCTCTGATATCAAGAATATAATCAAGTCACATCCTTTTATAAAATAGCCACCCAGGCAGAGAGGTTAAAGGCTCGCTCTCTTTTGGCTCGTCTCACCAGTACTGCTCTATATCTTAGCAGAAAAGCAAGGAAGGGAGAAATTCTACGGGGTGTGTATATTAAGGGTGATGGGAGAGGGGAAGATGGTTCCACAAAGTGGTATGTATAGAATGAGCTCTTGGAGACAGGGACAAACAGCAAAGTCAAGAGAAAATGGTAATATATTAAAATTCTCTTTTTGGGGACTAACAAGAATGTACTTTTAGAGATAATTTTGAAGCATCTTTTATATTTTCAGATACCACTTCTGATATTAATAGTGGAAATTAAAAATATCCTGTCTGCATATAGCTTTCTTCTCAAAGTTTAAAAGTGCTTTCACATAGCTTATTTATTTGAATTTTATGACATACTTATAAGGTATGCAGGCTGATTTAATACTGATTCCATTTTGGTATCTGGTATCATCAATGGAAATAATGAGCTTTGGAGCAAGATGGGCAGGGCTTTCAGATCTTAGCTTCATACATACCAGTTGTATGACCCTGGAAAGTTATTAGCGCTCTGAAACTCAACTTTATTTGTTCACTAAGTCTGGCTCTTTCCAATAATTGCCTCAGAGGATAAAATGAGATAACCTATGTAAGATGATGGTCATAATGAACACTCAGTAAGTGCTATTTCCTCTGTGTGAGACTTCTGATCCACACCTGCCCTTTCACACACGACCTGCCAGTCAACTATGCAGTTAGGGTTTTTTGTTTGCGTATATGCTGGCTCTGACACTAGAACTGAGATGAGAAAGCAATAAGCATCATGAACACTGTAAGTGCTTAACGGCACTGTGAGGGTGATAACAAACCTCAAGTCCATTAACTGTGATGCACCAGGCTTCTATTAGTACAGATGACTTCCCTGAATCCACACTGACCAGAGTTCATCAAGATTACTGCTATTACACAGAGCTGCATGTTAAGGAGTACAATCTCACCAATTAAAATTCCATGGGGCATGCACACTGGCATTCTGTCAGCATCCTGATAAGTTTTTATTAATGACTGCCTCAGGCCTGGGGCACTCTCTCCTAACATTCAGCCGTTGGGGAGAGCCTTTTTGTCTGTGCTGTCAAGTATCCCTGTTGAAGGGATGGTTATCAGATTCTGTCTTGCAGCAAGGCTGCAATTCTCAGCAACTGCTGATGCTCACCCAGTTCCCTTCATGCACTTTGAGCTGATTTTCTACTGGACTTCCAGGCCCTTCCTCTTTTCCTTTTCTCCTTTATTTTTGCTCAGTGTCTTTTTACAGTCTACTTTGCAGAAGCTTCTTCCTCCACCTGTTCCCCTGGGTTCTGCCCTTGGTCCCCTTTCTTGCCTCCTGATGTACTTGCCCAGGATGGTCTCACTTGATCCACATCTTCAGCCACACCCACCTGTATACTTATGCAGATCTCTGTTTCCAGCCTGAGTGTCCAAACTATCGCCCCCTGCCCCCATTCTGTTTTCCCTATAGGATGTCAAACTCAATATACTAAAAAAAACTGTCTTTGCTTTACACTTGCTTCTTCAATCCTGTAGCCTGAATCAGAGAATGGCATCAACACTAATCCAAATCCAAAGACCTGGGAATCAACATGGACACCTCCCTCTATGCCCATAGCTAATCATCCAGTAAGTCTTGCTAATTCCAGGAATTTACCATCTGTGAAATTCCCACTTTCCTCTCTGTTATGTTCCGATTAGGAGAAGAAGAGCAGAGTGGTTAAAATCATCGGCTTTGGGTCTGATTCCTAGTGTTACCATTTATTAGCCGTGTGGTAATGAGCAAGGACCTTACTCTTTCTAAGCCTTGGTTTCTTCATCTGTAAAATGGGAATAACATCTGATTTCTTATTTAAACCAGTTCATGTTTCATACCTGGGGCATGGGGAGCCCTTCATATGTTTTATTTAATTTCTCATTTCTTCTCAGCTAGACCAGTGATTTGTAAACTTGACTGCACATAAGATTCACCTGGAGGGCTTGCTGAACGGTAGATTCCTGGGCACCATCCCAGAAAATGTGCATTTCTAACAAGTTCCCAGGAGATGCTGACTGCTGCTCCTAGGCCTACACCTTGATTGCACCCACAGCCTAAAGACCTGTTGGCCCCCACCCCATGCCCTCTCCACAATGCTGCCAAAGCCATCTTTCTGAGACATTATTTAACCTTTACATTAAAAACTGCTTGAATTTCCTAGTAATTGCTAAGCACTTACTATGTGGTCAGACATAGTTCTAAATGTTTAACATGAGTGAACTTATTTAAAGCTGAGAACAGCTTATGAGGCAGATAATATTATCTCCATTTTACAGATGGGGAAACTGAAGCATAGAGAGCTTAAGCAACTTATCCAAGATCACAAAAATAGTAAGTTTCAGAGCCAGAATTTGAGACAGGATCCCAGCCCTTGGCTCCAAAGCCCAGGATCTTAACCACTGTGCTCATGGCCCTTCCACGCTGCCCTTTCCTCATCTTAAAATTCTCCAAAGAGAAAGGAGAGTCTCTTCAATAAATGGTGTTGGAAAAACTGGACAGCCACATGCAAAAGAATGAAAGTAGACCATTCCCTTACACCATGCACAAAAATCAACTCAAAATGGATTAAAGACTTGAATGTAAGACCTGAAACCATGAAACTTCCAGAAGAAAACATAGGCAGTACACTCTTTGACATCGGTCTGAGCAGCATATTTTCAAGTCCCATGTCTGACCAGGCAAGGGAAACAAAAGAAAAAATGTACAAATGGGACTACATCAAACTAAAAAGCTTCTGCACAGCAAAGGAAACCATCAACAAAATGAAAAGACAACCTAACAATTGGGAGAAGATATTTGCAAACCATATATCAGATAAGGGGTTAATATCCAAAATATACAAAGAACTCATACATCGCAACAACAAAGAAACCAGCAACCCAATTAAAAAATGGGCAAAAGATCTGAACAGATATTTCTCCAAAGAAGATATACAAATGGCCAACAGGCATATGAAAAGATGCTCAACATCATTAGCTATCAGGGAAATGCAAATCAAAACTACAATGAGGTATCATCTCACTCCGGTCAGAATGGCTATAATTAACAAGACAGGAAACAACAAATCTTAGAGAGGATGTGGAGACATGGGAACCCTCGTACACAGTTGGTGGGAGTGCAAACTGGTACAGTCACTATAGAAAGCAGTATGGAGTATCCTCAGAAAATTAAGAATAGATCTGCCATATGATCCAGCTATCCCACTGCTGGGTATTTATCCAAAGAACTTGAAAACACAAAGGCATAAAGATACCTGCACCCCTATGTTCATTGCAACATTATACACAATAGCCAAGACTTGGAAGCAATCCAGGTGCCCATCAAGGGACAAATGGATAAAGAAGATGTGGTATTTATACACAATGGAATACTACTCAGCCATAAGAAATGATGAAATCCGGCCATTTATGACAACATGGATGGACCTTGAGGATATTATGCTGAGTGAAATAAGTCAGAGGGAGAAAGTCAAATACCATATGATCTCACTCATAAGTACAAGATAAAAACAATGACAAACACACACATAGCAATGGAGATTGGATTGGTGGTTACCGTGGGGGAAGGGGGCGAGGGCAAAAGGGGTGATTAGGCTCACATGTGAGGGGATGGACTATAATTAGCTTTTGGGTGGTGAACATGATGTAATCTACAGAGAATTCGAAATATATTATGATGTACATCCAAAAGCTATATAATCTTATAATCCAATGTTACTGCAATTAAAAATAAATAAATAAAATTTAAAAAAAACCCAAAAAACAAAAAAAGAAACAACAGCAACAAAAATTCTCCAAAGAGCAACACAACTCCAGGATTTAAGCTCAACCCTTAATATGAACTATGTGACCCTCCAGCCTCCTTTCTCACCACTTACTCCTTTGTCCCCTGAGCTCCATCCATTACAAACTGCTGTGTCAAGTACACTTTTCTCTGTATGAAACATCTTCCTGCCAACTCCTATTCATCTTTTATAAAGCTTGGCTAAGATGTCACCTCTTTTGAGAAGTCCTCCAAGCTCTTCCCCACCAACTGTGGATTAAGGGTCCTCCTTTTGTGGAAGTTCCCCTAGCACCTAGGACCTAGCTGTCTCTTGGAGCTATACCATGCACACCAGCTTAGTTGTCCAACCCTTCATCAAATGGTGACCACTCCTTTCAGGACGGTGTAGACTCTGGCCACTGCATCTGGGAGGCAGTTAATGACCATCTGTTAATGAGCGAATGTAAAGCACATCTAATGGCACTTTTAGGCCCTCTCCTCTTACCTCCTCACCGGGTTCCTTCTTTGGGCTCCTTCAGGACTATATGCAGAACCAGTCTTGATTAGATTTCTTTAAAAAATATTTTATTTATGTTTATTATTGAGAATTTCCATCAATAAGTGCAAAATATTTAAAAAGTCTATATACCTACCATGCATTTAATAACTTTTAAATTTTTACTTTGTTTTTGATCTTTAAAATATCACATTGCAGAAAAACACCTGCAACTACCAATTTCCTAATGAATTAGAAAAGAAACTTAATCTCAAGAGATTTCAGTTAGATTTAAATTATATTTTAAAAAATCTACACATGGGGAATTTCTGGAATTGTGGAGTAAGGACTTCCAAAAATCTGCTCTTCCATGAAGCAATGAGAACACTTGCAAAAACTGTCAAAATCAACTTTTTCAGAATTCTACAAGTTAACAAGGCTTTCAATAATCTAAGGAGTGTTTCTGTTGAAGGCAAAAAATGAAAGGCTGAATCTTGGTAAGAAGAATGAACTTTGTGTATTTTAACTCACCCTATTTCCATTCCTCTCCCCCCAGCTCTGTAGTTAGCCTTGAAAACGAGCAAGCTTGCAACCACGGTAGCTGTGAAAATTAGCAGCCTAACAGCCACTAGAAGGGGCAGAGCAAGTTTGGAGCTTCTAAAAAAGCTTCCTCCCCAGAAAACTGTCTGGCAGCTCCCTGGAAAAGCCCGTTTGCAAGACTAGATGTTATTTGACCTGATTCAGAGCTCCCTCAGTGGGAAAGCACCATCCCCAGGGCATCAGTTAAAAACAGTGGCAGCTGTTTAACATCACAGTTATCTGAGGGACAAACAAGGGACTAGCCAAAAAACTTAATAGGAAGATTTGGGGAATGAGATCTCCATAGTGGGCTTTGAGAAATTCCAACACATTCCTGGGGGTGTAGAAAACCACATGCATGTGTAGGACTATGTGTCCAGGAAAAGACCTGAAAATGTATTACCTCTACCTGATCCTAAGACCCTACACAAGCAAGAACTGAAAAACCATTATGATACATACAAAGAAACAGGAAAGTATGGCCCATACACAGGGAGAAAATCAGTCAAAATAAAAATAAAAAACCGTCCCTGAGGAAGCTCAGATGTTGGACTTTGTAGAAAAAGACTCCATCTGCTATCATAAATATCTTTAAAGAAATAAAGGAAACTATGTCTAAAGAATTAAAAGAAAGTATGAGAATGATATCTCATCACATAGGAATATCAATAAAGAGAAATTATGAAAACCCAAATAGAAATTCTGGAATGGAAAGCATAGTAAAAGAAAAATTCAATAACAAGTTTGAGCAGGCAGAAGAATCAGAAAATTTGAGGACAGGCCAATTGAAATGATCCAGTCTGAAGAACAGAAAGAAAAAAGAATGGAAAAAAAATAGAGCCTTAGAGACCTGTGGGACATTATTAAATGTAACAACATATGTGCAATGGGTGTCACTGAAGCAGATGAGAGAGAGAAAGGGACAGAAAGAATGTTTGAAGAAATAATGGCCCAACCTTACCAATTTGATTAAAAACATTAATGTACACATCATAGAAGCTTAATGACCTCCCGGTAGGATAAAAACAAAGACACTGACACCAAGACACATCATAATCAAACTGTCAAAAGCCAAAGACCAAAAGAGAATTGTGAGAGCAGAAAGAGAGACACAACTCATCATGTACAAGGCATCTTCAGAGAGATCAACAGCTGATTCTCACCAGAAACAATGGGGGTGAGGAGGCCATGGGATGACACATTCAAAGTGTTGAAAGGAAAAGATTGTTAACCAAGAATTCTACATCCATCAAAACCATCCTTCAAAATGAAGGAGAAATTACGAAATTCCCAAATAAAAACTAAGAAAATTTGCCACCTGAGACCCTGAACAAACAAAAAATACTAAAGAGACTCTTTCAGGCTAAAATGAAAGGACACAGACAGTAATTTGAATCCACACAAATAAATGAAAAACACTGATAAGGATAACTAAATAGGTAAATATAATAGACAATATAAATGTATTTTTGTTTGTAACTTTTTTTTCTTCTAATTTGAAAGACAACTACATAAAGCAATAATTATAAAACTGTGTTGGGCTTATAATGCATAAAATGTAATTTGACAATAATAGCACAGAGAATGGGGGAGGGAATGAGCTATACTAAAGCAAAGTTTTTGTATAAAATTGAAATTAATATGAACTATATACTTTTAAGATGTTAACTGTAATCTCTAAAGCAATCACTAAGAAAATAACTAAAAATATATAGTAAAAGAAACAACAGAGGAATTAAAAGAGAAAATACCTAGTTAATGCAAAAGAATGTAATAATGATGAAACAGGAACAAAAAGACATACAGAACACAAATAACAAATGGCAGACATAAATCCTACCTTATCAGTAATTACATTAAACATAAATGAATTAAATACTCTAATCACAAGGCAGAGATTGATAGAATGCATTTTAAAAATGGTCCAACTAAATGCTGTCTAGAAAATAGTTTAGACTTAAAGATACAAATAGGTTGAAAGTAAGAAGGGGAAAAAGTATAGCATACAAAAATAATGAAAAGAGAACTGGAGTGGCTATATTATTAATATCATACAAAAGAGACTTCAGACAAAGATTATTACTAGAGACAAAAAAGCATGTTTTAAAATGACAAGGGTGAATTCACCAGGGATATATAACAATTATATATATGCATGTAACAACAGAGCTCTAAAATACATGAAGCAAAAACTGACACAACGGAAGGGAGAAATAGAAAACTCAACAATAATAGATGGAGACTTCAAAATCCCACTTTAAATAACATATAGAACAACTAGGCAGAAGATTAACAAGAAAACAGAAGACCCGAATAACATGTAAACCACTACACCTAACAAATATCTATAGAAAACTCTACCCCACAACAGCAGAATGCACATTCTTATCAACTGTGCATGAAACATTCTTCAGGATAGACCATATATTAGACTATAAAACAAACATCAATGCATTTAAAAGGGTGGGAATCAACAAAGTATCTTCTCTGACCACAAAGGGATGAAATTAGAAATCAATAGTAGGAATAAATTTGGGAAATTCAACACATATTAAAAAGAAATGATGAGGGGCAGTGGGGGGGGAGGGTGAAAGGGTAAAAGGGCACATGTGTATGGTGATGGATGGTAATTACTCTTTGGGTGGTAAACATGATGTAGTCTACACAGAATTTGAAATATAATGATGTAACATCTGAAATTTATATAATGTTATAAACCAATGTTACCTCAATAATAAAAGAGTAATGAAGACAATTCTAAATGACCAATGACCAAATATCCTATAATCAAAGAAGAAATCACAACAGAAATTAAAAATATTTTGATATATATTAAAATGAAACACAACACACCAAAGTCTATGGGATGCAGCTAAAGAGTGCTATAGCTATAAATGCCTATATTAAAAAAGAAGAAAGTTCTCAAACCAAAAATCTAAGTTCCCAGCCTAAGAAACTAGAAAAAGAAGAGCAGACTAAACCCAAAAGAAGAAAGAAAACAATAAAGATTAGAGCAAAAGTAGAGAATAGAAAACCAGTATAGAAAATCAACAAAAACTAAAGTTGGTTCTTTGAAAAGATCACCAAAATTGACAAAACTTTAGGAAGACTGATGAAGGAAAAAAAAGAGAAAAGACGCAAATTACTAGGATCAGGAATGAAAGAAGAGACATAATTAACAATCTTACAGAAATAAAAAACATTATAAGGGAATACTATGAACAATTGTATGCCAACAAATTAGATAACCCAGATAAAATTAACAAACTCCTAATACAAACTGCCTAAATAAATAAAGAAGTAAATAAGGAAAGATAAGTACTAAGTAAGAAATTGAATTAGTAATCAAAAAACTTCTCACAAAGAAAAGCCCAGGTCTAGATGGATTCACTGGTGAATTCTAAGAAACATGCCAAGAATTAATACTATCCTTCACAAACTCTTCCAAAAAAGAGAAGAGGAAAGAACATTTCCAGTTCATTCTGAGGCTAGTGTCACCATGATTAACAAAACCGGACAAAGATATCGTAAGAAAGAAAACCACAGACCATAATCTTCTATGAAAATAGTGTAAAAATCCTCAACAAAATCCTAGCAAACATAATCCAACAACATATGAAAAGGATTATATCTTATGCTAAAGAGCAATTCATTCCATATATAATAGTATTAAAAAGTAAAATACATGAGAACATATTTAACAAAAGAAGTATAAGATTTGTACACTGAAAACTACAAAACACTGTTGAAAGAAATTTTGAGATCTAAATAAATGGAAAGATATTCCATGTTCATAGATTAGAAGACTTAACATTGTTAACATGGCAATACTTTCAAAATTGATCTACAGATTCAACTCAATCCCTGCCAAAATGACAGCTGTGTTTTGGGGGCAGAAATTGACAAGTTGCTCCTAAAATTCATATGGTAATGCAAGGGACCCAGAATAGCCAATGTCATCTTAAAAAATGAGTAAGTTAGAGGACTCAGACCTCCCAATTTCAAAACTTACTAGAAAGCTACAGTAATCAGGAGCCAGCTCAGTGGGATAGCAGTTAAGTTTGCATGCTTTGCTTTGGTGGCCCGGGGTTCACTGGTTCAGATCCCAGGCGTGGACCTAGGTGCCACTTATTGAGCCATGCTGTGGCGGGTGTCCCACATATAAAATAGAGGAAGATGGGCATGGATGTTAGCTCAGGGCTAATCGTCCTAAAAAAAATACACACAAAACCCAAAAAAGCTACAATAATCATAACAGTGTGATTTTGGCATAAGGATGGACACACAAATCAATGGAATAGAATTGAGAGTCAAAAATAAACCCTTACATTTATGGTCAATGGATTTTTGACAAGGGTACCAAGACAATTCAATGGGGAAAGAATAGTCTATTCAACGAATGGTGGTGGGACAACTGGATAACCACGTGCAAAAGGGATGGATCCAAATGGATCCCTACCTCACACTATATACAAAAACTAACTTAATTGGATTATAGACTGAAATGTAAGAACTAAAACTATGAAACTCTTAGAAGAAAATATAGAAGTAAACCTTTGTGACCTTGTAGTAGGCAACTGCTTCTTAGCTATAACACCAAAAGCACAAGCGATAGATAAACTGGACTTCATCAAATTAAAACCTGTTGTGCTTCAAGGGGTATCTCCAAAAAAGGAAAAGATAGCACACAGAATGGGAAGAAATATTTGCAAATCATATTGTCTCATAAGGGATTTGTATCTAGAATACATAAAGAACTCCTACAACTCAATAAAAAGACAAAAAAACCCAACTAAAAAATAGACAAAGAATTGAAAAGACATTTCTCCAAAGAATATGTACAAATGACCAACAAACACATAGGAAGATGCTTAACACCATTAGTCATTAGGGAAATAAAATCCAAAATGAGATACCACTTCACACCCAGTATGACAGCTAAAATTAAATAGACAATAAGAACTGTTGGCAAGGATGTGGAAAAACTGGAATCCTCACACATTACTGGCAGGAATGTGGAATAATGCAGCCACTTTGGAAAGTAGTTCAGCAGTTGCTGAAAAAGTTAAATATAGAGTTATCACAAGACCTAGCAATTGTACTTGTGGGTATATACCCAAGAGAAATGAAAATATATGTCCACACAAAAACTTGCACATACTGTACATGTTGTATATTCATCACAATACCCAAAACATGAAAACAACCTAAATGTCCATCAGCTACTGAATGGATAAACAAAATGTGGTATATCCATATAATGGAATATTACTCAGCTGTAAGAAGGAATAAGAGTACTGATATATGCTATGATATGTATGAACCTTGAAAACATTATTCTAAATGAAAGAATGCAGCCACGAGAGATCACATACTGTATGATTCCATTTACAGAAATGTCTAGAATAGGCAAATCTATAAAGATAAAAAGTAGTTTAGTGGTTACCTAAAGCTGGAGGGTACAGAGGTGGAGGAACAGGCAGTCACTGCTAAAGGGTATGCAGTCTATTTTGGGGGTGATGAAAACATTCTATAGTTAAATAGTGGCGATAGCTGCACAACTCTGTGAATATATTACAAAATTCTGAATTGTACACTTCAAAGGCATGAATTTTATGATCTGTGAATTATATGTTAATAAAGCTGTTTTATATATACATATCCTTAAAATTACTCTGGCATCTCCTGAGACCCTGAATAATCCTTGCTAAGAAGGAAAAATCAGACATCCACATTTGTTCCTTTAGAAAACAAAATCTGGCAGGAATAATAATTATAAACTAGAAGCTAAGCACCCCACCTGGGAGTCTGTGATGAGTTTCATTTCATTACCTCATCTTTTCTGCAGCTGTTTACATGGACCCTTTGGATGGTCCCCCTTAATCTGGACTGGATGTCTTGTGCAGAGGCTGCCTCTCTCTCCCCTCCATTCTAGCCTCTGCGAACACAGTAGCGCATGGCCACATTTATACAATGGAAGTCAAATGGAGAAGGAGAATGCAGAGGACTGCAACGTGAGCAGCAGAGTGTCTATAATTAAAGCATGGAGAGCAGAATGATCATTGTGAAATGAAATGAAAGGCTCCACATAAGTGGACCTTAATATGAAATCTTATGTAGCACAGTCAGGAAAGCTAATTCATAAATAACAGAATGCCTTTGGCAGCCTCTTCATCTTCTTAATGTTCACTCCACAGAGGCATCAAGCAATTTATTTCTGAACATTGGTAAAAGGACAGCAATAAAAACCAGTCCTTGAGCCAAAGGCCAAGATTAAGCTCTCTTCTACAGCTGTTTTTACATTTTTTTAAAGAAGTTTTTTAGAAATGCCACCTATTAGCAATGGGACATCCGTTTGGGATTTAGAAGAGGAGAAGAAATGTCTGGGTTTGCTTAGCTCTGTGCTTGCTTTTCCTCAGTTGTCATCCAGGGATTCTGATTGGACTCTATTTTTACTTGAAAATCTAAGCACTGTAAACAAATTCCTTTTGATGGCAGCAAGTTATTTCCATCCTATTCACCTAATTTTGTCTCTGGGTAAAATTGCCCAGGTATGCTGCAGCTATCTAAAGAACCCAACTGATTATCACCCTCCTGTTTAACACGGCCATTTCTAGATAGGAGACGTGGTGCAAGCGTAAAACACTCTAATTATAAACTCTGGCAGCGTCAGCCACAGAAACAGCTGCAGACATTAGTGACGAATGGTTGTTTTGTACCCCTGCCACTTTCAGTGTTTCAGGATGGTGTTTCTGAAATCATACTCAACTGACTATTAGGACAAACAAACTCCACACTTTAAAAATAAAACATGAACGATATCTTCAAACTTACAGGGAAACGCAGGCCTAAAAACCAAATCAGCTTCCTCCTCTCGCTGCATTCCTCCTGCTTAACGATTCATAAATCCTTTTTAAATACCTCGTCATTTCTGAACAGCAATTTAGTGATTGAAACAGAGAACCTCTACTGAAACCAAAGATTTTATTTATATAGGATGCTAATGAGTGTATATGAGAGAATGGGCGTGTGACAACAGGGAAAGGAAGAGATTCCAGCATAATTACCTCCTGCTCTCTCCCACTCTTTAGCTGTTGTCCAAGAGCAGAGAAATTACCATGTGGTAATTTGTCTCCACCATTAACTAGCGCGCTCCATAAAGAAAAAGACTGTGTTTTCTTTATCTCTGAAGCATGGGACATAGCACAGCTGCTGCTCAAAACATGTTTGTGAAAGGAAGGAAGGAAGAAAAGGGAAGAAAGGAAAGAAGAAAGAGAGGAGCGGAGGAAAGAAGGAAGCCAGCTTGACTTGTCTTGTCTAATGACCCATGTTACAGTATGGGCAGTCTGTCCCTGGCACATGATGAGGGCTTTTCTTAGGGAGAAAGGGAGGAAGGACTGTCTGTAGTGCAGGCTTTAAACTGTGGCAATCTTCTTTCCTTTTCATGATGAAACAGGGTATCAACTCTGGCTTAGATCCTGAAAATGGTAACTCTTCAGAAATGTGAGGAAAGGAAAAAAGGGAGGGGCCAAAAACAGGTTGGCAGCTCAGGCTGTTTAGCAGTTAGATACAATAATAGGGGTTGTATGTGCTAATTTTCCACTGCTGCATAACAACTTACTGCAAATTCAGCAGCTTAAAATAACACAAATTCATTATCACATAATTTCTTTGGGTTCCAAGAGTCTGGGCTCGGTGTCTCCCAAGGGTGAAATCATGGTGTCAGGAGAGCTGCAGTTCTCATCAGGACCTTGGCATTCTTTCCAACCTCATTCAGATTATTGGCAGAACTCAGTTCCTTGAAATTGTAGGACTGATGTCCCCATTTTCTTGCTGGCTGTTGGTAGGCAGGTCCCTCTCAGTTCCTAGAGGCTGCCCTTAGTTCCTAGCCACATGGCCCTCTTACAGCATGGCAGCTTCACAGCCAGCAGCAGTAGTCTTATATAACATCATCGGGAGATGACTGCCCCATAACCTTGCTCATAAAACATAATCCAATCAAGGGAACCAGTGGCCCAGCATATTCCCAGGTCCCTCCCACACTTAAAGGAAGGAAATCATGCAGGGTGTGTACACTAGGGGGCTGGAGTCGTGGGGCATCCTAGAGTTCTGACCACCAGAGGAGGTTTTGGCAAGTGTGAAAAGAAGACCGACTCATTCATCATTTTAATAGGAAAAGGTTTAGATTTTTCCCTTGTGGTTGTTCCACATTTTTATTATTAGCCATTCAAAGATGGTTTCTTTGGCTGTGGGTCAGGAATCCACAAAGTAATTTATGGAAGAACTCCAGGTAAATGAGAAACTAGAGTGATGGGACTCCAGGCAGTTGACTGGAGGTTGTGGGATGTGAAACTTCTCTTTCCATACCAACAAAAGAAAATCCTTTCTTTTTCCCTATCAAGGACATTCATATCCAACAAAATATCAATTAAGTGCCACAAAAGTGAAAGGCAACCTAAACATTATGCGCCACCAGTGCAGTATGCCAGTTACCATTGGGGCTGCAGGCCAGAGTGCCTGGGAAGCCTTCAGTGTGCTGTGCCTTTCTCTGTAATTCATTCATTTTTCACTGATGTATGTAGTATTCTATTCTTTGAATACACCATGTTTTATTTATCCATTTTCCCGGTGATGAATATTTGTGTTTCCAGGGTTTTTTCCCCTAATTATAAGCAAGCAACTATGAATATTCTTGCACATTTTCTCATAGAAATATATACATTTCTCTAAGAAATACACTTAGGCATGTATCTGCTGGGTCACGGCATATGCACAGTTCCAGCTTTACTAGACAATGCCAAGTTGTTTTCCAAAGAGAGTCACCAAATCACACGCTCAGCTGTCGCTTCACATCCTCAGCAACAGGTCATATTGCTGACTGTTTCATTTGCTAAGCTGATGTGAAGAAATGGTATCTCATGGTGATTTTAATTTGAATTTCCCTGACTAGAACTGAGGCTGAACATTTTTAAAAGGGATATTCCTATTTCTTCTTCTCTGAAATATCTGCTCATGTTAAAGTCAGATTCCTGAATCAGCTTTATCAAAATAAAGCTGTTATTTTGATTGCTATTTGACTGTCTCCTATGCTTTATTTCTCAAGTGCTCATATACTTTATAGGGAAAATAAGGATGTTATTTTAGATCTCCTACTGAAGAAATACACAATGAACAAATTCGACTATGTAAGAGTTCAGGACTTAAATACATGTTTAAATATTCTGAAGTGCCAGAATACATTAGAGTATAAAACTGAGTTACGAGACGGCTTGTTTTTTCTAGGCTTACCACAATTTTTTACAGTTAGCTTGGCATAAGATTTTAGAGGTTAAGGCCAACTTGCTATATGACGTATCATCTTGTTAATGTGTGACTGTGATCCTAGTGGACATACATCAGGCAGTAGATGCTCAGCAAATATGAGCAGACTGACTGATGATACAGCACTGGCAGGTAACACAAACCTATTCGAATGTATTTATTTGTGAATTTATACTATACACAAAACTCTTACTGTTAAATGGTGCTTTGATTCCATTTTGCTTCTGAATGAATTTCCTTATGTATGAAATATTTAAGCTATTGACCTCACCAAAAAGTATCTAGAACCTACCTTAGTAGTTTTAAAAAAAGAGCCAGAATTTCTCAAAGTGTCTGAATTTGGATTAAGATTTTCAGCATCATATACAGTATTATCTAAAATTGATAGTGCTGTAACTAAACTCATCAAAAAATCTTACCCTCTACTTGAGTATTTCTCAAAGTGACTTCCATAGAGTACCAATTCAGCTAGATGTAAATAGGGGTTATTCAGTAAAAGCATTCATACTTTAGTAAGTCTGGGAAATAATAAGTTATCAAAGTTAAACTATCAGTCTTTATGGAGCCTTTAATGTACTGTCAAATGATGGATCCCAAAAAGGGCTACAGTATGCAACACACTCCCAAGTTTTAATCCCCAGAATACCTGGGTCCCAAGGAACATACACTGGAAAACGTACAGCTCTGCTTTGATTTTCTTGTCACCAGCTTCCTACAGTAATAAGATTTTTTGTTTTCTTAAATTTTTTTCTATTAACATTTTTTAAGAAATGTTATTCTTGTACTTAAATTTTATGTCAGTTTTATAGTAATTAGACAGTGTGTAATAAATATTTATACTCAAGGAAAAAAAATCAACAATCCTGAAACTCTACAAAATTTCTTTAAAAAAATAATCCAACTTCATTAAAATGCTAATTAAATCTAATCCTAAATAATTAAATGTTCTTTTGTCATCAAAGTGTGGTTTGACATTTTACATAATATGGTATATTAAAACCAAAGTTTAGAAAGTCCCAAAGCAATAATATTAGAATTTCATATATAAAAATATTTAGGCTACCTTTCATATTAATAGAAAAACAAGAGAAAATATGCAAACTACTTGATACTATTACTGTTGAATAAACAAAATACATTTGAAGATTTCTACTCGAAAAATTCTTATTTAGAATCAATTTATCTGTAAAATGAAAAGAGCGCTGTTAAAAATCGACTTGTCATGGTCTTTTATGTGTGAATGCGAATCCTGTATTTGTGACGTGCCACGGAGCACTCGTCTATAAAGATGGCCCTTCCTGATGAACTGCTGCAGAGAACAGGGTTGCCAGCATTTAATCTATGAGGAGGCAAACACATTCATATCCAGTCTGCATGCAAATTTAATTTGGTTTATAATCGGTTCAGTTTCTTTTAAGATTGATAGCTGAATGAAATAATGCCAGGCTCTCTAACTCATTTACTCCTATAAAGACAGGTGGCACCTTTGTACCAAGGACAGAAGGGAAAGAGGATTTAAATGAGCTAATTACCCTCTCTCTTTGACCACTGAAATGTTTTCAACCTTCCACAGCAATTCTGAGCTTAGTAAAGTTGTAACACAATCGGCATAATGGGGACTTACTTCTGAGGTTGGCATTTACTTATGAAGATGGAACCCAACAGACCTTCAATAAACACCAAAATGAAGGCAGTCATTAAGCTATGTGCTAGAACTCTGAAGGGCTTTGGAGAATAGGAAAATTGGTGAAGAAATGAACATACAACTAAAGAGCCAATCAGCATAATCCGCTGAGTCAAGATGCTCAGGCTCCATTATTGGGCTAAAAAGAAAAATGTGTCACTGCTCTATATCTAATCTCCTTCAAACTCCTTAGAGTTCTGACAATTTGCTGTTTATTGTATTCTGGGACATTCCCTTTCCTCTTCAATTTTGACCATCGCATTGATTCAAAAATGTTCTTTAACTTGGGGTTATTTGGGGGGGGGCGGAATTTCGCCATGTTCCTTAAGATGACTGGAGAGACACTCTCAACTTCCTCTTTCTAAGGAGTCACACATAAAAATGAAGACTATGAATCACCTCTATTCACAGTTCTACTTTAAAAGTAATGACATGTTTCATAAATTCATTCATTTCCAGCTAGAAATACCAGTTGAAATATTTCACACTAGTTCTTTCATGATCTGGTAGGACAAAAAGAAAAAAAAGTGATTTGCCCTTGGTTCAGACAACATTCCAAATATTATCTTCTAAGAAACTAAAAAACAGAATCTTCTCCAAATGAGCACTCAATCCATGAGCATATGCTGCTCTCTTAAAGACTCATCCACTGGTTAACCTCTCAGAAAGTTTCCAAATCATGGACATACTGTTATAATCAGGGCCCACTCTAAATAAAATTGCAAATTAGTAAAGCTGCTCTTGACAAACATATTGTTCCCTAACCTCCTGTCCTATCAGTGGAGCCTCTACTCTCAACCTTTTACTTCCCTCTCTCTCCTCTATCAAAACTTATTTGTACTATGCCTTACTTCTCTGACAGGGCCATGATGAAATAAGAGTTTCCTGCAAGAAGCAATTTCTCATTCATCTCCTAAGCCAAGTTTAGAACTGCCCACCAGACACTACAACCTGGATGCCCCGTGAGCCCCTGAAACCCAAATCAACCTGGATGCCCCGTGAGCCCCTGAAACCCAAATTAACATCTCTCTCCATCTCTTCCCCCTCCCTCAACCTGTTCCTTCTTCAGTTTTTTCTATCTTGGTTAGGGCATTAGCATCCACTATTTACCTAACTTAGAAATCTCAGAGAAAATTTATCACATGGTAGTAGAATTATTTGTTTGCACAGCTGCTTCATCAACAAGACTGTTAGTTCCTTGGGGGAATATGATGGGTCTCTCTCACAGCACAGCGCCACACAATCCCGCATAGGTGAATAAACGTTTCATGTTGAAGGAGATCACGGTCAAGTGCAGTTAACTGGGACAATATTTGTGCACCAGCCTCCTAGAGTGCCCCTACTCAGCAGAACTGCAGTGCTGGCAAAGCTCCCATAACTGGTTATCCACCTTGCATGAAATCTTGATAAACAAGAATAAATACCTAATTCCAAAGTGCTTCAGGGGGCCAAATGTCATTTGTGATAGAGCCACATCTCTGGGTGACCTGGCTAACCACAAAGTTAACAGAACTATTCTCAGGAACACTCAGGCCACATCTCTCCTTTCCATGGGATTCTTCAAAGACTGGGAATCCTGGGTTCTCCTGTTTTCATGTGGGGATATGTTCCCACAAGGGCATGCAATTAACAAGCAAAGACTGGGGTCAGATTGGTTGGGGGTAACTCACAAGGCCCATGTGTTCTAACGAATAAAAAAGGCACTTGGGTTCTGTGCAGGGCCGTGTTTGGCTTGGAGGCTGCCTGCACACACACTGAGCAAGTTTTAATTAGTTAGTCCAAACAGAAGCTAGCTTAGTAAACTCATCCTGAAGAAGTAAAGCAAACCAACGAATCCAACTGGACAAAAAGAATCAGAGGTAAAATATTTCCTTGACATGAAACAGAAGGGTCCAGACCTGGCTCAGCTGCTGCTACCAGAAAGCCTTCGTCTGGAGACGGGTCCCAGGTGGTAGGTGCCTGAGAGAACTCAGGGGAATTAATTAGTGAATGCAGCCCAAGCATATAAACAATGACCAGCTTAGAGATGAGGCTCACACCTTCTGACCGACCCAGTCAGCGCCAGCATAATAGAACACATCTGCTGGAAAATTCCCTTTAGGATTTCCCATCACATGTGACAAACTGTTTTTACTACAACTGCATTATCTCTGGGCCCCAGCAGTGAGGTTTTATGAAGAACTTGCACATATCTGTGGCAAAACTCTACTTCAGTCTCTTGCTAATTTCACTGAGGTACCCTGTAAATAACTACTTAGCTTTCCAGCTCATTTGGAAGCACTGAAGCGAAAGAAGGATTACCAACACTATCTCACAAATGAGACAGGCTCTATAATGGGATTCTAGGGTCCAAATGCCCAAATCTGGAAAGTAGAACCCAATATAGTGGATGCTTATTAACTAAAAACTAGAGTATGTCCAAATAAAACCATATATTATGAAGCTTTTGGTGTGTGTGTGTGTAGGGGGAGGTTGGAGAATTAACAATTTTCCCCATTCACTCCCCTTTGCTCCCCCCACTCCCCGCCAACAGCCCTCTTTCCACATACCTAGACTTAATGCTCCTTGATTTACAAGTGTGACCTTCCCCACAGAGCAGCTCTCTCCTTTGCCAGCTCCTCATATAAGGAAGCGGAGTTGCCCGCACACAGTACCAGGGAAACAAGGGCATGCTCATTTCGCTCATGAGTAGTAAGATTCAGCTGCTTGGAGATAGTACAATATAACCCCCCAAACATCCCAAACCAAAAGATGAAGGCAGGGACGGAGATAGCTGAAGACTTAGTGCGTCTACTACTTTCTATTACTATTAAAAATCCTGATCTGGAGAAAGAAAGTGATATTGTTCGGCTTCATGAGCTGATGGCATCAATTCCTTCTTCCCTAAATTAGAGAATGGAGACATAAAAATCACATGGATCTTTTACATTTTGGGGGATATGTTAGAAACAATTATTTCTGTTAAATGACACACTGAATATCTTCTATAATATACTTTTAGGAAAAGATAAATCATGGCAAGCACTGCTTCCTGTGCTTAACTAATACAGTGCAGCAAGCCAAAATGTTTGCTTTTAAAGTACAAAGGATGCAGTAGGACGCATAGCTTGTAGCTGGTTTTGAGCTTTGTTTTTGTCACCTTCTAGTTCAAAAAGAAAAAAAAAGCCTTTTTGGAAAGTACAGAAAAGGACAGTCTATAAATAGGCTTTTTAACTCACCACCTTTTCTGACTCAGGGACTAATTTGCGGCCAGAGGCAAGGGAGGGAGGTGAAGTAACAAGTGAAATCAATAGGTTACTGCACAGCATCTTAAAAGGCTGCAGAAAGGCTGCATTGACTGCAGAGGGTGGAGATGAATGAGAAGAGGGCTGAGGTAACAAATCTAGATGGACTGGGGTTTCAAAGCACTATTTTCATTGAGATGATGTAGAAAATCTATTTGCATCCTATTAAAAAAAACACTGCATCTCTAAATGGTATGGGTAATATGTGGTCATGTATTTTTTTAAACTTCTGGATAAATTTAACTTTCCATATGGAAGCTTACATAAGTGTAAATGTTTCATTCCAAAAAGGAAAACAAAAAAACCGCTTGTGGAGAAAACACTGTGGGTAAACTATCCCCACTGGTCTTAGCTTCAAGAGTAATCCAAGATCACCACCACCCATATAACCAGGAGCAAAGATCCTACCGACAACTTATGGAACACTGCAGAAATAGGTATTAGCATCGACTAAGCAAAGAGTCACTCGCAAAGGGCTATTTTCTGAGACAACAGTCTCCCACCTCACTGGCTGCTCCTCAGCCCCTGCAGCTTTTTCCTTATTTCCTCCACCCTGGGGCACCCTAGGGCTCAGTCCACAGAACTCTCCCTCAATTACACTGACTCCCTAGCTGGTCTCAGCCAGTCTAATGGCTTTAAATATCACCTATCTGCTTATGATTTCCAAACTTTTATTTCCAGCCCTGATCTCTCCACTGAGCTTGATTACTTGACCTAATTTACTATTTCAGACTTAATACGCCCAAAACTAATATCCTGATATTATCCCAACAAATGTGTTCCTCCTGTGGTATTCCCTGCTTCATTATACAGTAACTGCAGCCCACAGTAGCTTGGGCCAAAACACTTGGAGTCATCCTTGACTCTTCCTTCTGTCACACTTCACATTCAATCCCTCAGAATCGCCACTGGCTCTACCTTCTCAGTGTGTCCACTTTTCACACCTCTGTTGCTACCATTTGGTCTCAGCCATCATCATTTCTCTCCTGTCTTGCCTCTCTGCTTCCCTGTTCTCTCCCCTACAGTCTATTATCCGCCCAGCTGCCAGAAAGACCATGTAAATAATAAGTTAGAGCATCACTCCTCTGCTCAGCATCCTCCGAAGGCTCCTCTCTCACAGTAAAAACAAAGTTTGTATTATGGCTGACAAAGTCAATGCCCTGTCCCCAACTACTAACCTCCCATTCCTCTCCTTGTTCACTCTCCTCAAGTCACACTGGACTCCTTGCTCTTCCTCAAACCCATCAAGCTGTTCCTGCTTCTGGGCCTTTGCTGTCTATGGTCCCTCTACACGAAACAGTCTTCCCCCAGATATCCACAGTTCATCTTCCTTTTCTTCAGATGTATCTGCTCAAATGTCAACTTGTACGTGAGGCTTCCTCTGATTACACTATATGTAACAGCATTCCTCTTATGCCCTGGCATTCCTTTCTCCTCATTCTATTTTTTTCTAGAGCCCTTAACGCCATCTGACATACTATATATTTACTTGTTATTATCTGTCTCCTCCCATTGGATTATAAGTCTATGGGTGTAAGGATTTTGTTCTGTTCACTGCTAAATTCCTGTCTAAACAACACCTAGCACATAGTATGTGCTCAATAAATATTGAATGAATGACTGGGATGGTAAGAGGAGTAATTAGAAGTGGCTCATTTTCCTAATGGCAAAAGGGAAGGAATCACATTGGAGAGGGTAGAATTTCAGGAGCTATTATGTGACATAAAAGCTTCAAATACCAGACTGAAGAGAAAAAGAATGGAATTTTTAGGAAATCAAATTATTTATTAAAAAATAAAAATTTTCCCACCTCACCTTCAGCATTATTCAAAATTTACTTAAAAATTAAAAAAAAATTTTGGGGCTGGCCCCGTGGCCGAGTGGTTAAGTTCGCGCGCTCCGCTGCAGGCGGCCCAGTGTTTTGATGGTTCGAATCCTGGGCGCGGACATGGCACTGCTCATCAGACCACGCTGAGGCAGCGTCCCACATGCCACAACTAGAAGGACTCACAACTATGAATATGCAACTATGTACATGGGGGCTTTGGGGAGAAAAAGGAAAAAAATAAAATCTTTAAAAAAAAATAGAGAAACTTTAAAAAAAAAATTTAAAAAAAATTTTAATTGTGGTAAAAAACATACAGCATAAAATTTACCCTCGTAACCATTTTTTTTTTAAGATTTTATTTTTTTCTTTTTTCTCCCCAAAGCCCCCCGTACATAGTTGTATATTCTTCGTTGTGGGTCCTTCTAGTTGTGGCATGTGGGACGCTGCCTCAGCGTGGTCTGATGAGCAGTGCCATGTCCGCGCCCAGGATTCGAACCAACGAAACACTGGGCCGCCTGCAGTGGAGCGCGCGAACTTAACCACTCGGCCACGGGGCCAGCCCCCATCGTAACCGTTTTTAAGTGTATATTTCAGTACTGTAAACTACATTCACATTGTTGTATAACAGATCTCTAGAACTTTTTCATCTTGCAAAACTGAAACGCTATACCTGTCAAACAACTCCCCATTTCCCCTGTCCCTGACCCCTTGCAACCACCATTCCACTTTCTGTTTCCATGCATTTGACTACTCTAGATATCTCATAAGTGGAACCATACAGTATATGTCCTTTCTGAGACTGACTTATTTCACTCAACATTATCTCAAGGTTCATCCATATTGTAGCATGAGATCGGATTTCTTTGTTTTTAAAGGCTAAATAATATTCCATTCTATGTATATATCACACTTCCTTTATCCATTCATCTGTTGATAGACATCTGGGCTGCTTCCACTTCCTGGCTATTGTGAAATGCTGCAATGAACATGGTTGTGCAAATGCCTCTTCAAGTTTCAATTCTTTTGGGTGTATACCCAGAAGTGGGATTGCTGGATCATATAGTAATTCTACTTTTAGTTTTTGTGGAACCTTCCTACTGTTTTCCATAGTGGCTACAGAATTTTCCATTGCCACCAGTTGTACACAAGGGTTCCAATTTCTCCACATCCTCACCAACACTTGCTATTTTCTGGTTTCAACCCTTTCTATTTTTTTGTTTTGTTTTTTTGACAGTATCCATCCTGATGGGTATGAGGTGATATCTCATTGTGGGTTTTGATTTGCACTTCTCTAATGATTAGTGATGTTGAGCAGCTTTTTTCATATGCCTGTTGACTATATTTCTTCTTTGGAGAAATGTCTATTTAGGTCTTCTGCACGTTTTTTAGTTAGGTTTGTTGTTGTTGAGTCGGAGGAGTCCTTTGCATATTCTGGATACTAATTCCTTATCGGATATATGATTTGTCATTGTTTTCTCCATTCCGTACGTTACCTTTTCGTTCTGCTGATTGTTTCCTTTGATGTACAAAAGTTTTAAAGTCTGATATAGTCCCATCTGTCTGTTTTTGCTTTTGTTGCCTGTGCTTTTGGTGTCATATCCAAGAAATTATTGTCAAATCCAATGTCACAAAGTTTTCCCCCTATGTTTTCTTCTAGGAGTTTTATGCTCTAAGTTTACATTTTAAAAATAATCACATACGCAGTTAGTTAATACTTCAGTTTATCTTTGTTGGTCTTTATTCAATTCTGCAAAATTTTAGTGTTATTTCTGTATTTTTAATGCAGTTTTTATTTTAATTGTAAATTTATCAGCTCTTTCATTTATAGCTTCTAGATCTAGAGCCATACCCAGGAAGGTCTTCCCTACCCTGACATTCTAGGTAAAAATTATCCAGATTTCTTCTATGATTTAACTTTTTACATTTTAATCTTTGCTCCTTCTGAAATTTATTTCATTCTGACTCATTTTTGCATGCTAAATCCTATTTGTCCTATCTTTCAAGGTCCAGTTTAAAGAAACAGCTAACCTTTATGGAGGACTTATATTGTGTTTTATATGCTTTACATGTCATTTAATACTCAGGAGAGATGCATGAGGTAAATACTACTATTCTCTTCCTGGATGAGGAGACTGAGTCACAGACAGCTTACTGGGTAACCTGCCCAAGGTCATTCAGTAAGAGAACCAGGATTTAAACCCAGGCAAGGCTGGTAGCAGATCCTGTGTTTTTAATCCTGATGCTGTGCTACCCTCTCACCTTTCATCCTTTTCCTAACACCTTCCCACCCTGAGCTGGAGATGGCCCCCTCCTTTCCCTGAACTCTAGAAAACCTGTACTCCTCACTTTTTAACAATCTTAGATCACAGTTCATTGCATACATTTCATGCTACTTTAAAAGGGAGCTTTCATATCTAATTCACCTTATATTTCTCACAGAAACTAGTATTATGCAGAAAGCTCAATAAATATTTATTGGGTGAATAAATAAATAAATTAGAAAAATGCTTACAATGTAAATACCTTGGGAGAGTGCATATTAAATTGATATTAAGTTATAAAGGAGTGATAAAAGATCCTTTTCTAATCCTAAATTCTAATAGGATGGAGAAGAAAGAGAGCTTGAGGGCACTGCTGGCTAGCGATGTTTTGATAGGAGGAAACAAGAAGGCCTGAGGACACATATTTAAGAAATAATTTTTTTATGGCTGGGTTGATATAAACATATAATACAGAGTTTCATATATTTTCCTATCATTGGGAAAGTTGGTTTTGTTTGCTTTAAAACTACAGCCTCTTAGTTCCTGTGGTGTTTTCTTGCAATCTAGTCTATAACGATGCTTTGAGAATGGCCAAATAATTGGTCTGTGATTCTTAGAAGAATAACGACGGAGAGGAACAAATGACACTGTTATTAGACTTAATCAAAAATTACAATTATTTATAGAAGATCCTTAAATCTTAATAGTTTGTAGTAGACTCAAGCTATGTTCCTGAAATTAAATTCCTAGGAAGAGTTTAACATACACTTGAATCTTAGAAAGTAAAATTAATTCTTCAGTGATCTGATGTTCTTACCATTCCCTGAAAAAAAGCACCAGCACAGCCTTGAATGTGGTCACTAATGGATTAAAAAGGTTTTAGTCAAATGTACCTTTGAGCTGTGTAAAGTATTTACAGGGGGAAAAAAAAAACCCAATGACCTATTAAAGAATGTACTCTCTACACAGGGCTACTGGGGAAAAATTCCTAAAATGCTTCCTGTGAACCTGGGATCAACCCAAATGATTATTTAAAATTGGCAAATCTCTTTAGTATATCTCATAAAAATGACAAAAGGCTACAATTGTGAAATAGTTTTTGTTAGAAATCAAGGCAATCAATATAAATAACTCCGAAATGTGAAAAACAAACTACTCCACTGGAAATGTACTTTTCGAGGCCTCTAATAACTTTTTTGTTGTTGCCAAATTCATTGCCCTCCCACATTTTTCTTGTTGCCTTACATGGCTAACCCTGCTTACTGGTCATGCGTTTCATTTGTTTGTTTTTACTGGTCACCTTTTGAAACTCACTCCTTTCTCAGCTTCGGATACATGCATGTTCCTGAACTCCCTCTAATCTCTCCGAATGCGGCTTCACCGAGTCCTCTGCAAGATCATGTTCTCTATATTTGCTGTGTGTTCTTCAAGGTTCACTCTTTGCTCCCCCATCCTTCACTGTTTTCTCTTTAAGGCCTATTTTGAATTTCTGCTTCAACTTGGAACTCTTTCTTGGAAATCTGAGTGTCTGTGGAGCTCTGACCTCTTCTCCAATTTCTGGCCTCTAACCTCTAACTGTTTAAAGCACATGAATATTTGACTGTTTCACCATCAACCCGCTGTACCAAAGAGCTGTTATTCAATCATCTCCTCACATAGCACACTCAGACTAAATGTCTATTATTTGCTAGAATCTGAGGACATGAAAGTGAACACAAGAGATCCTGCTCTGGAGTCCCTCAGAGTCTCAGGAAAGAAAAATACCCGTAAATCAGTACTTAGAATACAAATACTCAACAGATTTTGAAGCCATAAAACTGCCATTTTAAAGGCTGCAATTAGAACTGGGTTGCACAGCCTCTTGATTCTGGGAAGGACACTTTAGTGAGCCAAAGGTAAGAACCTTTGCTTTGTTTTTGCTGAAGACCTGAACGAAGCCAAGTGACCCAAATTATAGAGGCTTCAGATTGAGACACTGGCATTGTAAACCAGGCATGTGAGCAGGACTTTGAAAGTCACCGGGTGATCTCAATTGAACTCTGAGGAATTGCAGGAAGCTGTGTCCTTCCTGAGGTGAGGGTTCAGGGATGAAGGTGGTTGCATCCCCAAAATGGTTACTCCTGGCCGAGCAGCAGTCTCCTGAGGCGGTGTGGCAGCAGACACCACAGCAGCGAGCTGAGAGGGCTGGAGAGAGCACACTGAGCACAGGCGGAGCAGCACCCGGGAAGCAGTGTCCTGGGAAGCCAGTGCTGCGGTGCGAGAGGTTCCTATCCCGCTCTGGCCAGTCACAGTTTACAGTCCAACAATCTGGATTCCAAATATACACTGTGAGTCACAGGCAGATTACGGCAGTGAAATACGGCTTACTAAGTGTGATCACAATATGATACAAAGCTTTACTAACTATAGGCTCTGGAATGAGACTGTCTGCAGCAGAAACCCAGCTCGGCCATTTACATGTAATGTGGTCTTGAGCGAGTTAGTCGATCCTTCGGTGCCTCAGTCTCTTCATCTATAAAATGGACATATTAATTATTCATTATTAATTATTCTTTCCTTCGAGAGTGGTTGTGAGGATTAAATGAGTTACTACACGTAGAATGCATAGGAAGTGCTAAAAAAATCTAAGCTTTTATTAGGGTTTTTACATTTCACCCCATTTTGCACCAAAACTGTGTTTATTTTGCCAGGAGGTAGCAACCATGTCATAGTTCGAGTGGCCTTCACTGAGAAAACATGGCTCCTTTCACAAGCAGCTTTTTAAAAAAATAAAAAATAGAGTCATAAAAACCGAAACCCATTCTCTTACCAGCTCAAGTTCTTTATTAAAAAACCATGTACTTTTGTAACTATTAACAAACGCAATTATGAAATAACTTTCAGGACAACCCTGTCAGTTCTGGGCTTACTGGGAACATATCCCTTTCCATCCAGTGCTTTATAAATGATCCTGGTGTTATAGTGACATAACTTAACAGTCAGTATTTATTCTTGCTTACAAAATCTTACACTAAAGACTTCTAACAGTCTTGCTAATACTGCCAATAAATTTATTCATTCTTGCTCAATTTCCTAAAATGTCATCCAGGGGCTCCAAGTCTCTCCAGACATCTCTTCAAAGATGCCTGTCAAAACTCTCCCTCGAAAAGTCCTTTTGAATTCTGTGACTGATGAAGGTGACGACAAAGTCACCTTTATGATTTGCTGTAAAAGAAAAAAAGGGAGGGAGGGGGAAGGGAGGTACGAGAATAATAATGGTAAGAACCACTCAGGTTAAATAGTATTTTATGTGTATTGTTCCTGTTATATTAATTTATACATAATTTTTGCTATTTGGCAAATAAATACAGACTCTAGCAAGGTGATCTTAAAAACATTAACAATCAGCAAGGCACAGATGCTAAATAATTAGAACAGATGCCGGCTGTAAACAACTGGAAGAGTGAGTTCCAGGTGAAAATCAATCCTGGTGGGCCTAAGGATGGTGTTGGTGGTCATTTCAACATAATTTTAAGCACTTGCATTATGTTGTTTTTACTGTGGAAATGTCTTCCAACAGAGATAAATTTTTCCAGTAATGTTATTTGTTTTGAATGCAAAGCTACTTGTATATCCAAAGTAATTTGCATGATCGGAGCTTTGAGTTACAGATTACTTTCCTTCTATTATATTTTCCAAATAGATTTTGTGATCTGCGCCTCCGAAATTTGACATCAAACCTATTTCCTTGTGTAGGGACCTAGGATCCTGCTTCTCGCGGTTCTCAGCTGTTCTAAGTCCTGGTAGGCTCTTTAGAACACACATAATTTTATTTTGAGATTGTTAGCAATAGGTTGTCCTTATTTAATCTAGAAGAGAAGAAGCTATTTATAATATGAGAACAACAAAACTGAAAAATATATCTCCTTCTTTGCTTCCTGCTTATCCAACTGACTTTTATCTTAATCCCATCAAGAGAATTTTAGAACCAGAAAAAGACCAGCTATCAACACCTGGAGTTACTCAGTCTTGTTCAAGCCTGACCTAAGATTGTCCTTAAGTTGACAATGAGTTAGTCATTAAACCAGTCCATCTGGCATCTGACAATGTGACTGCTTGGAACTGCCCAGATTTCCTATGACACTTACATAGCCATAACTGACACATGTTAAAGAACACCAAAATAGTATCCCAATCTGGTTTCCCCCAACAGAATCCAAATTTTTGCCAACAGCATTATCATTCTCCCTTTCACTCAAGGTGAAAAACTCGAAAGTCATCTCCAGTGGACATTTAACATATTTCAGGATATCCTCATCATTTTAATAACTGGTGGGAGGTAGAGTCTATCTTCTACTACAGAAACTGAAAAGCCCAGATACTCACTTTCGCAGCCTTCCTTGCCAGCCAGGATGCTGCACATGAGCAAGGCCTGGCTGATCAGGTCACCTGGCCTGACTCTAAATCCAAAGCTAAGCACGAAAAATTGTAGCGATGGGGGAGAATCCTTTCAGGCAGCGGTAATATCAGCCAGGTTCCAGGAGAAACAATAACAGTAATAGTGTCTAGCACCCACTCTTGGTGATATAAGCTGTGGAAGGAGAATCCTTATTGGACAAGTTCAGTTGTGATCCAGGACAAGTTAGCTACGGTTCTGGTATGCAGCCTCCTCTGTTCCAGCGTAATTTTCAAGCCTGCTTCCCCAGCCTCTCCAGCAAATTTGCAAATCTACCCAACTGCCTTCCAGTAAATTCCTTTTGGCTTAAATCAGCTAGAGGTTTTTTCTGTTGATTGAAACAACTAACAAAAACAAAAACCCAGTCCAAGGTAGCATCTGTGACTCTTTCTTGACACCGTCTCCCATACTTATCAAATTCTAAGTACAAGAGAAACTCCTTAGATGGCATATTTGAGATCAGTGGTTTGCCTGATACCTAAGTTCGACCTTGTCTTTTGGAAAAAATCACATCCATCAGGTATTATCTGGGACAGTTCTTCTCAAAATGTGGACTCTGGACCAGCAGCATCAATATCACCTGGGAATTTGACAGAAATGCACATTTTCAGGGCCCACTCCAGACTGACTTAATCAGAAACCCCAAAGTGGGGCCCAGCCCTCCAGGTGATTCGGATGCGTGCTAAAGTTTGAGAACCACTGATCTCAAATGTCCAGTTTCAGATGCTGTAAGCAGAGCAGAGTGTCATCCATTTAAAGACAAGTGCAAAAATTTGCAAGCAGAATCCTTCTTGATTTTTATATATGTCTCCTTATTTATTTGTTCATTCAGTCAAGGCCAAGTATGTTTTAAAGCACTTAAGATACATCATTAAATAAAACAAATAAAAATCCCAGCCCTGGTGGAGCTGACATTCCAGCAAAGTGTGTATACTAGAGAGCAGCCATCTCCTGTGACAGTTCAGCTCCCATGGGTGTCAGTCAGCATGCTTTACACAGGGACCAGAAACAGTCAGTTCAGCTGACAAATCAGTTAAGTGGAGGCTGGTTAGGAGAACCTCTAAATAGAGTGAAAATTTTTTTATCTTGTCTTATTTATTTTTGTTCTCTCCTATAATTCCTAATTCATGTTTGACCAATTATTCCTATTGTCAATAGTGAAAAGTTAGGACAATCTAAATGTCTAACAAGCAAACGAATTTGATTAATTAGAACAAATTAAAGGACCATAATAGGGATTAGTTGGAATAACTGAAATACCCAAAATTAGTGGGTGGCTTCAAAAGTTTTGGTAAGTTATAAAATAGCATGTACAGAATGATTCCATTTTTACAGAAAAAAATAGTATACGATTATAGATGCAAAGAAAAGGGGTTCTGGCAAAAAATACATACTATGCTAGAAGCAGTATTGGTCTCTAAATAGAATTATGAATTTTTAAATATTCTTTTGCTTGTCTGTATGTTCCAATTTCTATAGAAATAAACATCCATTGCTTTCATAATAAATAAGATGAAATATCAAAAAGTAAACCACATCCCCCCAGAATCTGAGATTACAGGGGATATGTGGTATGTTTTCTATTTTAGAAGTTTTTCTAATTCATTTAAGGCAATTGTTTGGGGTGAAGTACATTTAGGTCATTCTAGTTATTAGACATATTTTTCTATCTAATCTCTTATTTTGAGGCATTAAAGTTGTTCTGACTAATCCTCAATGGGCAGATTTTTAGATTATCATTGGTTATTTGGCAAATTTAGCTTACTTCAGTCATCCCCTACTGATGGGCATGTAGATTGTTCGACTTTATGCAATTGCGAACAGCCCAGATCCTCCGTTTCTCAGCTACCCTTGACAGCTCCTCTATAAATTACAAACGTTGATCACAGCAGTTCTCTCGTCTAGCTGCACATCAGTCTTACCCTGGGACTCTGGGTCCCCGCCCTTTACCAGGTCAGTCTGCAGGGGTTGGGGCCTGTGAACTCTAGTTTTACAAAGCTCCTCAAGTCACCCAAAGTGGGTAGACTGCTGCTGCTGGTTTAGAATCATCCCCAGAACAACGCTTTCCACTGGCAGATCTGGGGCAGGCAAGAGGCAATTTGTTACCACCTTATGACCATTTCTACTCTGACTCTCTCTAGTATGAAAGTTTGTAGTTCAGTTTCCATATTTTCTTATCTGACTGCCTTTTCCCCTCCCCAACTCTGCTGTAGAGAATCAGATCATTTATCAAACTCAAAAGGAAACTAGATTAGGAAATCCAGCTCCATAATTCATGTAGCTGCTGACAAGCCTTGGAATACTGTCACTAGGCATCACTTGCATACTACAGTATACACTGTGATAAGTTTTTGTTAAACATTCATTATTGAGGCGATAGCAGAAATATCATTCTTACTTATAAGCACAGAATAATAAGAACAATAATATCAGCTAACAACTACTGAACTATTATTACCCTATGCCAGGCACATTTATAATTCTATATCCTCATGTATAAAACAAAACAAAGGAAAAAACCCTCGTTGTAACCAGTGCACACTGTTCCTGGATCAAGAATTCAGTTACAAGTGAGAGATGCAGTGGCTTGGCAAAGCAGAAACAGCAGCAGTCAGGTCTGGCTCAGTTTGGGTCCTTGAAGCACTCACTTATTTTTACCTGTCCAGCACTGCTTTCCCCGGGGAGCCACCTGTCTTCCAAGCCATGAGGTTCCCAGTGCCTGCCCACCCTCCTGCAGAGGGATGAGGCAGATGAGCACATGGCTCAGGCTGGCCACTCAGAGTTCCTCCTCCTTGGCCACAGTTCTTGGTTCAAAGATGAGCATGTGACTCACATTGGCCAATTAAAAGCTTCCCTGTGGATACCAGGAAAAAGAGTCTGTCTCCTCCTCTGGAATCACAAGCTGTGAACATCTTTTGTGGCTCCAAGGAGGAAGCTATTTGCAATGGACAAGAATAAGGTTAACATGGAAAGAGAGGCAGAGCTCAGGGAGGGAGAGACAGGCCTTTGATGTTATTTGAGACTTGAATCCAGCCATTTCTAAACTGACTGTACCCCCTGGACTTTACTCTTACGGAATCAATCTCACACTCCCTTTTTAGTTTTCTTTTTGCTTAAAGAAGTTAGAATTGAATTTCTATCAGTTGGCATGGAGAGCCCTGGGCCCAAATTTTGATGACTTGAGTCAAAGTTACCCTTGCCATTTTCTCAGTTTTACAGATAATGCTGCTCATGTGCTCCTGGTTACATGGGAATTGACACTGGGAGTTCCCTGTAGACACTTAAGGAATAAAGCTGTAACAGTACTATCAGTTTTCTCAACCATTATCACCTCCAAACATTTAGCTTGCTTAGACTTGGGAGCAGGATGGTATTTAAATAGGTACCTTATTGTGTATTACGAATTGCCAACCCATATCCTTTACTAAGCTTTGTTATTTCTTAAATACATGTCGCACAAAGGTTAAGAGCTCGGGCTCTGGAAACACAGACTTCCTGGGTTCAAATTTTGGCTTTGTTACTTACTAGGTGTAGAACCTTAGGCAAGTTACTTAACCTCTCTGTGCCTCAGTTTCACCATGTAAAATGCAGATACTAATAATACCTACCTCTTAGGGCTGTTGAGAGAACTGAACGTGTGATGTGCTTAAAACAGTGTCCAGCAAATAGAAGTGCTCAATAATTGTTAGTTGTCATTATTAATTATTATTATAGGCTCTAGGGGAACCTAGAGATTGAGCTCTCTTCATAAATTTACTGAGAGGTATATCCATATGCAGGTAGGTATAAATGCATACACAGAATGCAATATAATGAGATGACAGTTAAACCTGTAGACATTAGGCTAGTCAACTGCTAGTTAGGCACTCTGGACTCTCCTGAGCACACGAGCGGTTTCAGGTTCCTCCTGCGGGTCACACCCATAAGCAACAGCCCTGGGACTACAATTAAGGCCAGGTTTCAAAGACTCCAAAGAAAATGAGAAGTGTGACCTTCAGGAGAGTCTAACAGACTTACAGGTGATCTAGATTAATCCTAGAAACAATAATTTTTTTAAGTTTCCTAAAATAGTTACACAATTGCCCACATAGAACTGGCTCCATTTTCTAGGCTCCTTAGGATGTGTTCAGACTTAACAAATAACTTCTAATGAAAATCAAATGGTTTTGTGAAAGCTCTAAGTCTAACGTGCCATATCTAAACCATCATACCATCCTTCTTTCTCCTAAGAAGATCCTAGGATCTTAAGGTTCCAATATTTGAAAATGACACAATGGCTTTAATTCCTCAATACTAAAGAAAATGAATCAAAAACATTTAAAATAGACTCAGAAAGAGTCCTGAAAGTCCTTAATCTCCCTCATCTAAAGACAATTCTTCAGCTCCTAGACCACTGGTTCTGCGTGGGGGTGTTTCGAATATTTGTGGGGGCAGTTTTGGCTATCACAATGAGTCTGGGTTCCACCCCCACCCACACCCACACAAAGAGACAGGAGTCTGGGACATTAGAGATTCTGCAACGCAATGGACAGTCCTGCAAAACACATACTTTTCAAAGAACAGAGGTGAAAAACCTGTTTATAATCACAGGAGCCAGGACCTTCTGTTTTACACGTAAACAAAAAATATTTTTGGAACGGCTTTATCATACACTGAATTTTCCAGGAATGAAACTGCTGTGAAAATTGTGAAAAGGAGCCTGCACTTTGTTTTGTTAGAACTTTACAAAGACTTACATCTTGGAAAAATCACTTCAACAACAACAGCACCACTCACTGTACTTGAGTGTCAGAGTAATCCGCTGTCAGTCTGCATCTGTAGCTGTTGTGCTTACCGAGATACCAGGAGCATCTAAGTGCAGGCATCTGGCAACTCCATTACGACTTCTAATGTATTGGTGTCTGAACATTTACATATTGAAATATATGTAATTTTATCATACATTACTTTCCCTTTGTTTTCCCCTTATATTATTAGGGCATTTCACTGAATTTCTGAAAACATCACACATATAGGTAGATTATATTACCTATGAATTTCATTTCAGGATGGGAAATACAGTGTTAAAAATATTTGTTATAAAAAGAAAGTGTTGGCTCTTTAAGGGTGAAAACTACTGCTTTAGAGTTTAATAGAGAGGAAAGAAATACTCAGCTGTTTTGCTCTACGACTTCCCACTGCAGAGGAACTTATTCGAGGGCAATCATCATTGGTTTTACAAGACTAGGTGCTGTAAATATAAAAGAAAAAACAAGGAGAAATGGGCAGGTAAGTAAACAGGTAAAGAAGTGTTGACAGGAAGGGCCAGGCTTCAACAAAAGGCACTGAAGTCCTCATGCCAGTCAGACATCAGACTGTCCTAGGGGATCGCTGAGTCCACTTCAGTCTACTTCCTCCTTTCTTCCCCTTGACATAAGAAGTGAGTAACAACATTCATTTTAATCAATACATCAGGTTTTTCATCAGCTGGCTCTGGCTTGATACTGTCTACAAAAAAGAATCATATTTTGTGGCAAATATTGTTTCTAGTAAAGGTTCTGATTACCTTAAAATCTGCTGGTCATGAGATCCACAGAACTAGTTTACGAAATCACAGACATTTCCTGCCGTCTTCTCAAGCATAAGGAATCGCACAGACATCTTCGGCTAACTGCGCTACCACTATAAATTCTATCTGAACAGAGGAAGCAGGTTAGTAGAGCACAACTTGTGGCTCCCAGGAAAGCTTTGGTAGTTAAGGACTGGCTCTTCTATTCTAGTGAATTTTTCTGAGACCCTGACTAAGTCACATAACCTCCCCGTGAATTAGTTCTGCCAAGCAGAAAGGAAGATTAGAAAACGTTCTATTTTGTTTTTAGTGCCTGCTCTACTAGCCCGCACACCAAAATTGGAGCCATATTTTCCCTTTGCTTACTACCCCAGGATGCTTAACCAAGCTAAGCTGATCAGTTAAGCGGCTTGAAAACTTCAGAGGGAAGATGTTTTATTCGGTGGTGTTAATTACTGACTGCGACTGACAGACTAAAAGCCAAGAAAATCTGATATTCAACATCTGCTTCTAAAAGTCGAAAATCTATAGCAGCTGTGAAGTGGTTCTATCATTCTTTGATTTTGCTCAAGGTCAAACCTGTTCTCATTTCAACAACAAGGTTGATTTTCTCATGTCATTCACTTACGGCTTCACTCGAATGTTTCCAGACCTCACTTTCTTGCGCATGCCATGTAAACATAAATAACTTAAATGCCATGCTCTCGACAGAACCTGTGCCTCCCACGAGCTTCTGTCACCCAGGGCATTTGCCCTAGCCCTTCTCTCTGCCAAGCTCCCTCCATCACCCAAACTGTTTGTGGAAGGCAGTCATAACACTTGCCACTCTTGGCAGTGTCTATACTAGAGATCCTATTATTTCCTCCTCTATGATAAACTCTTCTTAGAGACCTGCCTCTTGCAGAGCCAGGGAAGGGAAGTCGAACTATGTACACCTGCCCCCTTTGCCACAGCTGAGAGGACCAGAGGAACCCATCTACAGAATGAGCTGAGCCAATCCGATTCCCTAGTCCAAGCATTTAAACCTAGTTTCTAGAGCTGCCCTGCTTATATTCTTCTCTAGCTCTGGCTATTTAGCCCTTCCTTAAATTCCAAAAGATTTTCTTCTAATAAATCTCCTTTTGTCTTGAGATAACTTGAATAGGTTTCTTCCTTACAGTCCAACATGCTGTAAGGAATGCGCATCACAAGGTTGTCCATGACAAAGGTGCTATCTCCCCTTGCAAGAAAAGCTGCCACTTCTTGAGAAGCCTGATGGATGTCAGGACAGTCCCATGCAGTGGGGTGAAACTTGGTCCTCTACTCTATTGCACCTTGACTCCTTGGTCCTAAAGCGGCACTAACTATGCCCAAGACCCTCACAAGAAAGAGGCTTTAAATTCCTTTAAATTTCTTGCCCAAATCCCTATTCCCAGTGGAACTCAGGTCCAGTGTAGGAGTTAGGCAGGGAATAGATAATATCTGTGACTGGAGGAGAAGCACTGTCTAAAAGTAACACTGAGGGCTCACTGTGACTGCCTGGATGAGGAGCTAGTTACAACTAAGGATTCTCCCAGCAGGAAGGGCTGAGCCAAACTCAGCTTCCCATGGTATCAGAAGTTTCCTCCTCCAGCCAGAAGGGCTACAGCTTCCCATGGCCCAAGGTTTCCAGGAGCTAGAAGCTGGTATTCTCAGCTAACAACTGTAAAAAGCTGGCACCTAAATTTATATTGCTTGAGAGGTTTATATGTCTTATTACTGAGAAGAATGCTCTCACACTTGCTTGTAGAAAAAGGAAAATAATGTGGGGTGTGAAGGTGTGGCTTCTCCACATAATACAGACATCATGACATGTCCAGTAGAGGGCCCTGGCCACAGACACACCTCTCCATAGGGTGCTAGAGTATGGGGAACCTAGACTTTCTCTTGCTAATCTTGGCCTTGTAAGTTCTCTCTTTCCCTAATAAAGCCTACTTATTACTCCAAGCTTTGTGACATTGAGAAACTTGTCTTGAATTCTGAGATGTGCCAGGTGGTGACTCAGAAGGCATCCGTGCATGACATTATCACATCTCCATTGTCCTTGGGTGCATGTCCATCCTATATGTTAGGAAACCATTTTATGTTTTGTTTTGTTTTTTTGAGGAAGATTAGCCCTGAGCTAACATCTGCTACCAATCCTGCACTTTTTGCTGAGGAAGACTGGCCCTGAGCTAACATCCGTGCCCATCTTCCTCTACTTTTTTATATGTGGGGCGCCTGCCACAGCATGGCTGATGAGCGGTGCCATGTCTGCAGCCAGGATCCGAACTGGTGAACCCCGGGCCGCTGAAGTGGAGCATGCGAACTTAACCACTGCGCCACTGGGCTGGCCCCAGGAACCCATTTTAAAAAGAGATCCATTCCTCTCCCCTTAGCCATAAACAAACAAATATCCCATGCATGTAACCCCTGCACACTGCTTTGCATGTATTATGTCATTTAATCTTAACAGCAATCCTATATTGTAGGTACCCTTCTTTATTAGCTCCATTTCACAGCTGAAGAAACTATTAATTGGAGAAGTTAAATAATTATCCTAAGGTTATATAGCTGATAACTGGATGTGCCAGGATTTAAAGCCAATTTAGGTTAAACTAGGAACACTTATTCTAAAAGTCTAACTAGACTTTGAAATATTATCAAAGGGATTATGATATGAGAGGCTAGTTACCACTATCAGATTTATACAAATTTCTTATCATATTGAGAAATGTATCAAAACAAATTTATCTAGGTAGTCCTTCCCTAAGGGCTTCTGACTGATGTTCAGCCAGGTAAAAAGCTATTGTTTTAGAGTAGACTTCCTTAATTTTATGCCTAGGGATATAAAAAACTCCCGAGAACACACATGGACATAGAGTTTTAATGAAACCAATTTTCAGATCCCATTTCCTAGACTTTTCTCTTGCAACTTAGGTCTGCTTGAGATGACATCTCTGCTGGTTCTCCTTGCCCACCTTCCCTTTCATAAGTGCCTTCCTCCTGTAACAGCTAGATCTTAAGTTAGCATGAGGGAAGCCATCTTAGGAAAGGAAGCAATTCTGTAACCAGGACCCTGACTCACTAGTCTCTGTGAATACCTTCTCGCCTGCACGCAGCCTAGGTGATTAAGCACCTCTCCCTGGTGCAAAATACATCATCTGCTCATTCTGAGACTCTTGCTTATGTACATCCCCCAGCTGTGACAAGACAACTTTGTTCTCTGAGTTCCCCAGGAACATGACGACCTCCAGAAAGAAAAATCCTATGGTGGTACCCATCACAAATGACAGAAGAAAGAGATAATGTGGTGCCCTGAAGTTTGTCACACCAGATAGTCGACATCCTTAACCCCCTCCTTTCCTGCCCATTTCTTTCCCCTATATAACTGCCTCAAGATTCTGTACGATTGGAAGATGGTTCTTTAGGACACTAGTCCACTATCTTCCAATTATACTAGCTAATTGTATAAATTTTCCTTTGTCGACCACTGGCTAGTTTGCAAGTGACTGGCACCAGGTTGCAGCGAGCAGAACGAGCCCCCTTTCACTTGGTTACACTATCACAGTATAAAAGAATAGTATCTTCCACATCAATCAAGAATCTTACTATGTGATATTGCCCAGAGTGTAAAAACTTACTGGAGGACCAGCAAAGGGAGATTCTGAAAGTGCATTCTTTCATCTAGCTGACATACTTATGGCAAGGTGTCACTCAGACGTTATCTATCCATCTAGCTTCCTAGCTCCCTCCTTCCTCCTCCCTTCTCCTCTCCCTCCTTCTATCCATCCACCCATTCATCCATCATCCAGATATCTTAGAATTAGAATTCAGACATAAGATGATTTTTATAGGGAGCTGTTTTAATATCTTTACTTTGAAGTGAAAAATGAAGACAGATATTTTCTGATAGAAAGTCAGTCTAATTTAGCCCTTCTGTTTGACAGTAAGGACTGACTTTGACAATCAGGCTAAATAGTAGCTATTTCCCCCAAATTTTATCATCTAAATTTTTAGCTCAAGATTTTGATTAAAATATTTAAAGCTCATATATAATATGGTAGAAACTACACCCTTTGTAATTATTTAAACTTACGATGAACGGTTTTTTATGTAAATTTATAAATGTGCAAGAAGGGACTGTAGTTTTCAAAATTCTTGTACAAGACAAGTAAACTGTCTTTTTTCAAGGCCACTGTTTTAAAGCACTAATGTGTCTCTTTCCCTAGCTTCCGCTTCCCACAGCTAAATAGGCTCCTGGGACAGGGCTCACACCCGAGTGACTGAGGACTACATTTCACAGCCCAGATTCCTGGTTGCTATGGGCCTCCTACTCCTACAACTCTGCTCTCCTCTAGAAACTTTAAGATCAACTACTGCTTCAATCCTGTTGTCTTGCCGCACCCTTTAGACTCCACTTGTCAACAGCTCTCACTTTTGGACTGGAAAGGGTGGCTGATCATATTGTGATTGGCACTAGATTCTGGCCTGCGCTAAATAAGCACCCTGCCTTCTGTTTGAGTCTTGAAATCAGACATTTACGCTCCTTCGCTTGGATTTTATCAGCTAGTCTAAAATGTAGTCCAAGTATGTCTTTCCTACAGTACTGTCAGCAACGATAGCAACAGCCTAAGTAACTGCATTGAAAATCATCTGTCTGACTCTGAAACTACATAGGAGAGGAAGAGTAAGGCCCCACCAGAGGCAGGTTTACTTGAAGCTAATTAGGCTTAAACTTGAGGGGCCCCTCCCTTACATAAGCCCTGAGTCAGATGTTTTTGGAAAATTTGGCGAAGTAATCTGGTAAGACCGCTGTCTCTTTTCACTCTGCCCTCCCATTGGTCCTACTTCCCCTCGAATAGAATGATGTTAGAATGGCCTCCAGTTGGGATGCAGCTGAGGGGGACCTGAGTTGGTGATACATCAATTTTGGGCATAGTGAATATATTTATGGGGTTCACAGTTACTTTCGCATCTAGTTAATTCTTGCTAGCAAGGTTTCACAGGCCCATCGGGGAAAGAGCTAGGATTCAAACCAGAATGTGGCTGGCTCTAAGGCCAGTGATGTTAACATTTCACCGTGCTGCCTTTCATATGCTTGGTGGCTCACCAATGGCCTTGTACTCCTTAAATTAAAGGTACAACAGATAGTCTAGCCTGAGGCACCTGCCAAGTTTGACACTCTTTCCCACTTGCATCCTTGGCTGCAGCACACCTTCCTAGTCCTGTTGCCCACTGCAGCCATCTGTATGCTTCATCCATCCAAACGGGACACCACGCCCATGCTAGCTCATACCTGTGCTCTTCCTTGACCTGAAATGGCCTCACTCTGTTACATCTCAACAGGTTCTTAGTGATAATTTGACATTCAGTGAAGATAAATAAAACTCATACTGTATCAACTGTAACAACAAATTGGTTAATGAGGGCTACAAATTCAAAGAGTATTTATGACTGCTCACTGCATCAGAAAACTTCAAATGACCTAAAATCTCTTATCTCATATATATAAGAAACTTTGACAGACATTTTCTCAGGTTTGGCAGAAATCCTAAAAATTTAGACAATGTTATCAATATCAAGTTGAAAAGCTGAGACTTTCTAAAGTATCAATTAAAACAAAAGAAACAAAATCCTACAAGTTTTGTTCAACCATTGTAAAGGAGAGATGGAATTATCTTCCTAGCCCTCTACAGGAAATAATGTAACAAACTTGTCATCATAACAAAGAGGCAACCAAAGAGTATGTTGCCAAAAGATGTGAGAAAAACTAGACACAGGTCAGACTAGAGCATGTCAGGCAATTAATTAATAAAAATACTGTTATTTTTCTAGGTTCTGAGATAGTTGGGTATCTGTTAGCTCTTTAAATTTGCAATTTATTGTGCTTTATTTTCTCATCCTAAATAAATCTGTATTTTGTGCATAATTTTTGTTGTTTTTTCTTAAAGAGCCTTCTCCAAATTGTGTACATCTCAGGCCCCAGAAAACCTGAGCCTGTCCCTGTGCTGCCTGAGGAAGCCGACTAACCTACAGGATGCGGAGCCTCTGGGCTCTGCAGTCACCCCACTGCCTGCCTCACTCCCATCCCTTTCGATCCTCTCCAGCATCTACTGACAGCTTGTGGGGTGCAGGTAGCAGAGCAAGTTAAAGAACCAAATATCAAATGCTCTCCATGAGTAACACCATGCTCTATTTCTTTGAAGAAGCTGGATGTTTTCCAGAGTTCAACAAACTTTTCTCTACTGAGGCTTGAGACAAACGTGGAAGAGAACAGTGTTACTGCTTACTGGGCAGGTTTTTATAAATGGAATTGTGTTTACCATCTAATACATCACAAAGAATTGTTCAATCTACCCCGACTATCAAAAGCTTTAGGATGCATTTATGACTTTTTGGGGGGTTCCCTGAGAACCTGTGCCATTAGAGTTTAGAATGACTGTCCGCTCTATTTTAAGATTTAATTTTTGGTGAGAGAAAAAGGTTAAGAAAGGAACGGAAGGGCAAAAATTTGAATAAAATATTCTCTAGACACTTTAGCTCCTTTAAATAGCACGCCAATTCAGGCACAAACAAATGACGAGGCCTGTTCATCAAGGAGTAAAGGACACATGAGAAACCTTAAAGGAAAGCCCATCACCAATGCTTGAAACCCCAAACGTTGTCAGGGAGAACTTTACCAACTAAAGCTACCAGGAAATACTTGTTATCTCCACTCAATAGAAGGAGAAAGAACATATTTTATCGTATAGAACCAGGGGAAACTAAACGTCCAATATAGCACTAAGAATACCAGTTTCTCAAGTTTTAAGCACTGGCATTAGAGAATATAAAAAGTTATCAAAAATTAATCTGAACCTCACTAAAACACTATAATGGGACATTGTCTGAAAATCAAACCACTTTTTAAAGAGACCTGTAAGGACACTATCTGGGATGATGCCTAAGCTCATCTTGCCCCCTACAAAGGTCTGCTCTAAAGCAGCAGTTCCCCAGCTTGGCTGTACTGGAATCACCTGGGGAGAATCAAAAATACTGAGGCCTGGGTCCCACTGCTCAGAGATTCTGACTTAACTGGCCTGGGTGCAGTCTGGGCATAAACCCCTCAAGGCGATTCTAATATGCTAACAAATGTTGAGGACTATTGCTCTAAAGTCGTTTCTCAACCTCAGCACTATCAACATTTTGGGCCAGATAATTCTTTGCTGTGTGGGGCTGTCCTGAAATTACAGCATATTTAGCAGCATCCTTGGCTTCTACCCACTAGATACCACTAGCCCTCCTCCCACTCTCCATCCTCAGTTGTGACAACCAAAAATGCCTCCAGACATTGCCCAATGTCGGAGGATGGAAATCGCCCCTCGTTGAGAACCACTGACATAAAGAGTATTATAGTAAACCAGTTTTAGCATTTTGGGCTGTTAGAAAACAATTCCCAACAAATAAAAAGCAGAGCAAAACACAACCTTCAGACTCTAGTAAGTAGGAGCCAGTGGGTGCCGGTGAACGTACACTGATTGCCAAAGCCCAGAAAGCAACTGAGAACCCCCAAATGCTTAGCAATACAGCAAAATGCTGACAATGTCATAAATTCAGTACAACTTCAAAATACCCCTTTAAACATTAGCACAACTGCAGCTAGACAGGGATTTACAGATTAGAAGTGGATTTGACCACATCTGTCATAGCTGACCTCATTCCATTTTGTAAAGCTTTCATATGATAAAAAAAAAATCTGCTAAAATCTTGTCAACAGGCAACTATTTTTAGACAAGCTGATTTTCTTTGGTGGCTCTGGAATACTGATTTCCCCTAGAGGGGAAGGTTTACAAGGGAGTACAGTCAACCAAAGTGGTTTGAAGTTACTGACATTACAGCAAAAAGGGAAAATTAACATGCCTAATTGTACTCTGAGCACTAGACCTTCCTGCACTTTATTTGCAAATACAATTACACCAGGCCCCGAACACTTTCAGGTATGATTTTTAAACACACAGAGGCCTGCAGACAGTGGGCATATTTGGCTGAGTTTATTTCTTTCTATTTATGTGGGCCAATACTCTTCACAAGCTGAGTCTTGAGTGGAAAAATCAAATGCATCTCTAATTCTGTGAGCGCATTTTCATTTTTCCTAGCTCTTTAATGCTTAATCTCAGATTGAATTTCCTCTAAATCAGAAAGCAATTTAAAGAGTGATAGGTTAAAAATAGAATTCCCTCAAAAATAATGTTTTTCTCAAAACATTAAAAAAAAAATCTAGCCACAATGAAGCAGTCTCTAGGAAACGGGGGAAGGTAACATGTTAGTTCCATCCACAGTCTTCTCCCACTAATGCTGACACAATGAGATGCTTACTTGTTTACTGCAGTTTTCTTTGAGAACAAAGAACCCTAGATGGGGATTTGGTAGAAAGGTGGAAGACCACAAATAAGGGAAATTATGGCACAGTAAAAAGTGGAATAGACGCACAAGACAGTCAGTGACTTCCTCATTTCTGCTTCTTTACTTTTTCTCCACACAATGGAAGAGGCAGCCAAGAAGCAATAAAGATCAGAACCTTTTTTAGTGAAGGCAACTGCTGAGTCAAATATAAAAACAATTTATCTAGTTATTCTACTCATTCATTTTAAAAATTGAAAACAGTATAGCATTCAAAATATTTAATAAGTATAAAAATTTAATATGTGATAAATTTTAGAAGATAAAGGAAAGAAACAGAAAAATAAAGTGAGGGGTAGGGAGTAAGGAAACGATGGAGGAGGAGGAGAGGGAGGGAGAGACAGAGACAGAGACTGTTACCATCTAGAGCATCATATGCCTTAATCTCAAAGCCTTCAGGATATTCCTATGAAAAACTATGAAAAACTGCGATTTCACGACTATAGAGGTCCTGGGCGCTATGGTCTGAATGTCTGTGTCCCCCTAAAATTCTCATGTTGAAATTTTAATGCCTAACATGATGGTATGAGGAGGTGGGGCCTTTGGGAGTTGAGTAGGTCATGATTAGTACAAATACACTTAACCTGAGGAACTGCTTTTCCATCCAGGACAGGGCAAGGAAAGAAGAGGAGGCTGTTGGAGCCAGTATTTTGCTGGGTTCTGTTGTGTCCTGGGCAAGAAGCTAATTTACACAAAGTACAAGTACAAAGTACAATCCTCTCCACTATGAAGGGGACTGAAAAAATACCCTGTATACTAGGCTAAGTACACGCCAAGTTAAGTAAATGCAAAGATGGGTAACAGAAAGGCCATCACTGTTAGTGTCTATCATATGTCTGTGATCTTCCATACATTATTTTTAATCTTCATAAAAAGCCCCTTTAGGCATAATATCATAAGGAATTATCATCAAGTCAGTTTGGCTTCAAAACCCAGGCTCTTTCCACTATACTGCCTTGAAAGAAAATCAGTAGAGGTTTGACTGCAATTCAGGAAAAAGGCCAAGTAAGGCAGTAAATCAGGTAACTTGTCAGACACAGGAGGATCAAGGTCTGGGGTGAAGCGGAGGCAACCAACAGGAAGTGGGATCAGAAACTGCTGAACCTTCCAGCTCACGCCCATGAATCCTGTTCTCTTCCAGATCAATGTTTTTTTTTTTTTTTTTGCCATAAGGCCAGCCCTCCCTGGACTGTAGGACCAGCTCTGGCTCAGGGGAGGAAGACTCCCAAGAACCCTACGGCAGAAGCCCTGAAGCCTAGGTGCTCACTTGGCACAGTACTGAGTTGGTTTCACTACTGACCTTCTCTGACCTTGACATTGCATTTCCATGGTAACTGGCCTTGTGCTGAGTTCCCTTCTTGGCTTATTCCAAGGGTATATATGACTTAGAGGTGAAAAGTTTTATTGGAAACAGGTAGAACGGTTTTCTGCCTTATTATACTCCATTTCCAGCAGGGAAGATAAGCAAAAATGTACCAGGAAGGTTTTATTTAGTTTTATTAATTTTTTGTAAATTAAAAAAAAAGACAGAAAATAGGGGCCGGCCCGGTGGCACAGCGGTTAAGTGCGCATGTTCCAATTTGGCAGCCCGGGGTTCGCCGGTTCGGATGCCAGGGGTGGACATGGCACTGTTTGTCAAGCCATGCTGTGGCAGGCGTCCCACATATAAAGTGGAGGAAGATGGGCACGGATGTTGGCTCAGGGCTGGTCTTCCTCAGTAAAAAGAGGAGGATTAGCAGCAGATGTTAGCTCAGGGCTAATCTCCCCCCCCCCCACAAAAAGCTTAAAAAAAACCCCAGAAAATAGAGAAAGTTAAAAATTCAAACAACATAACAAGAGGATTCAGTGAAAAGTTGTCTCCTTCCCCAGCTTCTCCTCTCTAGAGTAACTACTGTCCTAAGTTATCTACAGAAAGTAATTATTTTTTAGACATATGAAAATACACAACCCAGTCTGAAAGCTGGATCTCACTGTGCCACGTGGGCTGAAGGGCCCAGGGACTTGACTCTATTCATCATAAAAATGAGGATTAGTCAATTATTTTGGTTTGAGCTGGGAAGCTGCCAACTGGTAGATCAAACAAAACTCCCTCTCCTTTTGTCTTCTGCTATGTGTAAGATTTTCAATAAAGTCATTTGAACACTCTCTGCATTGGACATAGCCGCATGCTCTACAGCAGCTTTGAAAAACATGAATAACACAACCTCAGCTTTTGTAGATGGTTGTTACATAACAAATGCCCATAAGATGAACTCACGTATTTCCTGTAAAGTTGTTTTAAGATTTCACCTGTTGTGCTCGTATGGGACATCCCCTAGGTACCATTTCACACTCTCTTGGTCCCACCTCTTAAACCAGCCACTGGCACAGGGAACAGTTCAGCCCAGATGCAGCCTTGGTCTGAACCACTTATCACTTGCTCCCTTTCCCAAAGCTTCTCTGATGCCAAGGTGAGGGATGCCCGCAGAACCCAAGCAGCACTTAGGCATATGGAAGCCAGAAGTGCAGGGAAGCTAATGTCTGTGGAGCTACCCTTGACAAATGAGGGGATGAGACTAGTAGCTACACGCCTCCCCCTTCCCCTCGTGGCGATGGTTCTGGGATGCTATTCATCAGCTCCCTTGGTAGGCCTGAGCAGCGGTGGCCCTCAGGAGAGGCCAGCTCCATAAAGTGTCCTCATAGGAGCTTTCCTTCCCTTGTTTCTCTTTTCCCTTCCTCCTGCCAATGCCCCTCACTCCTGCTCCTTGGGACTGCCTTCCTAAATTAACAATCTGCACTCAGGCCTTTGTTTCAGGCTCTGCTTTTGGGGCACTCAGGCTGAGAGAATGTTGGGCAATGTCCAGTATACAAGGCAGCTTGTGAAAATGTCTCCATAAACTTTACTACTAGAAGAGAAGTTGTCTCCAGTGAAAAACTGTTTTATTTTGTCTATTCTTCATGGTTAGTACATTTGCTTTCCTCTCTTTTTTTGGCTTTGATTTTCTATTGTTATTGTACGTATGGCAAATCAAACTTTCAGGAAGCAAGTAGGGTATAAATTACAAACATGTCAATTGTGTTACCTCTGTAAATGACAAGGGCTGAGGTCAGAGAATGGAAAGCTCTGACTCAGGTAAGGAAGGAGCCAGTTAAGTTAAGGTGCCATTTTGAAGCAGGTCTTAGAAGATGGATTTATGGAGACAACAGTGAAGATCAGAAATAAATTCAAAGTGAAAAGACTACTAACTCGTCTGTCCTTCCCCGTTTCTTAGACTCCCAGCACATGGCCAGAACGCGGTACACAGCACATGCTTGTGTTGAATGAACGGTGTTGGTCCTCGTGATTTCTCCACGGTTGATTTACAGCTCCCTTGGATTGATTACAGAATTTCAGGAGCACATTCAGGTGCTTCTTGAGGGTATATACTGCAGAAACTGCTCATCAAACTAGCCTCATCAGAGGCCAAAACCACACAGCCTTGAGACAAGGACATTAACTAAAGGAAGAACACAGAGATAATTTCTCTGGGCACTAGAAGGTGGCTTGAAAGCAGTGCCTTCAGGAGGCAATTCACCAGATGAAACTTCAGAGTGTCTAGTTGGTCCCAAAGATTGAACTTTCTTGCAAAATGACATTAAACAGCAGTCAGCTGCCTACGATTACAGTTCTTCTGAGTCTGAAAGTTAGCCAGAGGATGCATTTTGCTTACATCTCACTACTACACACGGACAGTCACAGCACATTAAAAATTCTGGCACTTTAAAAACTATCCTATCTTTCCCTATAGACTGATGGTCTCACCGTTAACTTGGATTCACCAAAATCTATTACAAGCATTCCAACAAAGTGTACAGAATCTTGGTTACAAAATTCCAATAGGACAGAAAGAAAGAGATACAGATAGCATGAGCACCCTGTCTCTGGCTAGCCAATGCTGTCTAAATTGTGACCACCTGGTACAATTATTTTCTTTGAAGTGTACACATTTTCTCCAGTCCTAGTAATCAAATACTACTTTACAGCAGGTAGCAAAACTTCTTCCCTTGTGGCAAACAATGACAAACACAGATCTGGTCAAATGTTGTAATCACCAGGGGTGGTACTTCCTGATTCTAAATCTCAGTGTTAGCCTGTGGTTTCCAGTGTTCTCAGCAAAGTTTTTTAAAATTTAAAATTTTATTTGCCCACTGCAAAACTTGGATCAATGTATTTTCCAAGTGCATACAAGAACTTCTCCTAAAAAGGTAAGATGAAGTTGGGGAATGTGATTTTTTTTTGTTGAATAACTCCCCATCATATCACTTTTACAAAATTCAGTCTGAATTTTTTTTTTAATTTTAGATATCTTGTAAGAAAACAGGAAATGCTGGTAACACATTAATATAAGCTAGTTAGTATAAACTACTTAATATTATTTGGAAAGCAACACTTAAGAATGAGGAAGGTGATGCCATAAGCAGAGGGCAAGAAAAGGTCTGTGTGAGGCACTCGCACATAACCACAGTTTCAGAAGGAAAGAAGACAAAAAAACATTACTCACAATAAGCCTGCCTTTAAAAATGCAACTGACATTAAAGCTCAAAATAAACAGTTCAAGAGACTTACAGGATCTCTTGTGATTTTCTGATGTATTTCACAACTCTTTCTTAGTCCCAAACCTAACTCCTTCCTCCTCTACGCATTTACTGGCCTCTGAACAGACGCCCTAGAGCAACAATTCCACCGTACTCTAGTTATCTGTTTCTAGTGGGTGGCCACCCACCACCACACACACATGCACACACATGTATGCACAGACACACATACCTGGGGTGAAGGGCCACGTGGTCATCAGAGCATTTCCAGTGGCAGGCACAGGGCCTGGCTTGTAGGTGCTCAGTCAATGTTTACAGAATGAATAAATGAACGAACCAATGAATGTTAACGTTAAATGAACCAAAGACAGAATCACACATTGTTAAAGCTGTAAGAGACTTAGAAAATACCTAATCCAACATCCTATTTTACAGTTGAAGAAACCAAGCAGAGACGGGTACAATATCTTGCCACAGACGTGGAAACTGACCCCAAGGCTTACGAAGCACATGTTTGCATGCTTTCAAACAGCCATGTGGACGGTTTTTTAGCTTGTAGATGGCAAAGTCACTTTGTTTAGTTACAACTCCCATACCCCTTATCTTTTGGCTTTTTAAATCCATGATAAAAAGGGGGGAAATTTAAGAATTATAACTGAAATCCAAATCAGCTTGGTTAAAATGATTGGTATTACTGGACAGAGAGAAGTTCTCACTTTGTAAGTGGATTTTGACCACCTACTTTCGTCCTCTGCTCCCACTGATATACAACTAATAATTGGCTATCCTACAAAAGTCTTCATCATGTTTTTGTTAATCATTCTACCATTCTCATCTTTTCACAGATAAGAAACAGACCTCCAAATTCAGGGATTCTACATGGTGACAAGAACTGAAACATGGATAAAAGAAAAGGACCATGCTGAAATATCACAAGGTTACAGGAATGGTAACTGTGGCATATCCACTCAATAGGGTATTACATGGCCATTACAAATTACTTTTATGAGTAGTTCATAAGAGCATGGAGAAATAGAATTATATCTCAGTGTTAAATGAAAAAAAAATATAAAATTGGGCATAAATAATTAAAACCCAGCAGAGAAAAATGACTAGAAGTAAATATACTAAAGATGGTAGTTATGTTTAAGAGGTAGAATTAGAGATTATCTTTTCCTATTCTATTTTTCCATAGTTTAAAAATGTTCTAAAATGTATTTTTATTACTCTTATAATAATATTACTCTTATAATGGAAAAATAAAACATTTAATTTTTTACAGAAAGGCAGAAGATGGTGTCAGAAGTGCACAAGTAACATTGAATTTCCCTTTGTAAGTTTCTTTTAAGTCCCTGTTTTTCTCTTCCTTCCAAATCCTTGTCAGCAAGCAAGAATATCTTTTGAGCCCAGAAATGAGGTCTTGATTGAAGATATAACATAAGGAAACCTTAGTGCCACTTCTTCCCTTAGGACCTGTTTGGGAAACATACTGAGAAATTCACTTTATTTGTTAGAGTAAAGAACTTCCTGCAAATACCTTTTACCGCATTTTTTATGTTCTTAGAAAACCTGAAAGGGCCCTAAATAATTTATAGTCTCTTTCCTGGGTTTGGTTTCTTGATGTGTGTTCAATTTTTTCCCCACGACAGTAAATGGCTTTCCTTTTGAGATCACTGATTACTCTGACACTAATGGCTCAATTAAATCGTAGATGTAACTTTTAGGTACCATCCATTTTAAGAAGCATCAAATAAGCTCAACAGGAGGTAACCCTACAGATACTTCCTAAATTGCTTACAGCAGGTTCCCCGACTCTTTTTAAAAGCTACTTCTCCAAAAAGTACTTTACAGTACTTGGTGTGTCTTCACAGCAGGTAGCTTTGCCTGGGCTCAGTTTCTGAGAATTTCTAATGTAGAGGATGCATCAGAGAATCACAAAGCAAAGGCTGAAAAATTAATGCTGCTCCATCTTTCTCACCTCCTCTTGGAAAGTTGTATGTGACTGCCTGACACTTGTAAATGCATGTGCAGGTCCCCAGCTTTAACTGATGCCCACGTGAACACAATGAAAAGCCAGCCAAGTTCTCTCCTTCCCTCATCCGCAGTATCTGGTTCACTTTCTACTTGTAAGTACTCCTTCCACGTGGTAGAAACCTGTGCTCCTTGGAAAGCTAGATGGGTCTCTAGCGAACTGAAGAACAGAAATAAAGCCCTTGCTGGTCTCGGGTTTAACTCCGAGAAGGAGATCGAAGCAGCAATTTAGGCAACTGTCTCAAGGCCTCCAGCAAGATACTACCACAGGACAGTCTACCCAGGAGCTTTTCCCAATGGGAGAAGTAGGCAGCTTCTTACTCTCGTTTCCTGTGCCTTAGGGTTCTTGATTGTGCGACAGAGAATCCGACTCTCAAATAAGTAGGCCTATTCTCCTCACAATTCCCTCAAACACAAGGCATTACAAGCCATATTACTTTATTCTGAACAGGGGACTATGTAGGTTATTTATTCATACCTAAACTTAAAAAAAAATTAGAAACAATTTGAGATTACTTAAAGAAACAACAATAATATACTAGCATAAAATAAATAACGCAAGGAAAGAGCCCCTCGCCTGCTATTTCAGGGCTTCAACTTTTGCCCACTATGAGAAAAAGTGAATGTTTAGCTTAATGATGCTCTTTGAGACAGTGTGAAGTGCTATTTTGATCTCTTCTTCTCAAATCATGCCACTACTTTCCTGACAGTTCTGTACGCTAAGCCCAGTCTGTTGAAATGGGTGTGAACTTGCACTTCAATTTAAGTAAAGACATTAATAGATCAAATGCAAACCATACCTTATTTCTTATCTGGATTGTGCTTAGCATTAGTAAAGGATAATAAAAATATCTTAAACTATCTTACAGAGGATCCATGAATGATGGCTCAGAACCTCTCCTTCCAGAACCTAGTTTTGCTTGACTCATACAGTCTCACTCCCTGTTCCACCAACGAAAGTATGCCTGAGCATATTCATGTACAGATGCCAGGAAAGCTGAGTAATGGTCTTCTTTTTGTCAGATATTATGTATCAATTGGGCTGTGTGAGGACAGAGAAAAAGGCAATAGAGCAGGCAGAAGGTTCAAGATGAAGCTACATACAACCTTGCAGAAACTATGGCTACCTGAGTTTTCCATTGTCAAGACAGCAGAATCACAGTTTGGAAACGGAAGACATCTATGAGATTCTGTTCATGACTTCAATTTACAGGAAAACGGGCTTTACAGAGGTTTGGTGACTTACTCAAGGTCACATATCTGGATGGTAGCAGAGCTAGGATTAGAATCTGAGTCTCTTAGTTCCAAGACCTCTTTCAATTATACCACACAACATCTTTACTCCTGTAATAGTAAAAAATTAAAAATAAACTACTTGGATGACAATCTTTCTAAACTGTTTACACAATTCCTATTTTTATATACAGAGTATAACTATTATTGAACCTTTTCTCTGTGAATCAAAATTACCATTATGAAGATCAATGATGTCAACTCTATAATACAGAGTCTGTAAATGCTATGTGACAGAGTATAGTGAAACAATGGAGATACAATAACTGTTTTTTACACCTTTCTAGGGGTTTACCCTTTGCTCTTATTCCCTGCTGCTGTCAGTGTCTCTGCTGAAGGTGTCAGCCCCTTCCCCACCTCCTAATTCTAATTCTAAACTCTATTCCTTAGAGTAATACGAAATGCAAATGCCCGCCGTATTCAGTGCAGCATTATTCATAACCGCAAAAACAAAACCATAAATGTACAACACAGAAGAATGTTCCATAAGCAGTATTTTCAAAGAATAGAATATTATGCAGCCATTAAAATTATATTCACATAAAGAGGTTTTAATAAAATGAGGAAATGCTTATGTAATAACGTTTAGTGAAGAAAGCAGAATGTAGAACTGCAAGACATCAACCACATTTCAAAAATTCTTAGAGTGAAATATACTAAAATGTTTACAATGGTAGGATTATTGATAATTATTATTCTCTTATTATACCATTCTACTTATTTCTATATATTTCTGAAATAAAAGTGTAACACTCTGAAAGTCAGAAAAAGAATTTTAAAAAAGAAACTATCACATTGGAAAATACAACCTAACTGGTCAGAACAATATAAAATAAAAATATATAGATTCGAGGTGAGAATCTAAAGCCTCTATTGTACGGGCTTGTCCACAAACTCTGGGACACGGTATGGCTGCCTGTGGTTCTTGCTTACTTTCCATTTCTTTGCTGAATTTCAGGTATGTCAGGTTGCTGGACACCTGAACTGTGGATGAGTAAAGCATCAAGGTATGTAGATACGTAAAGGAGAAGAGAGGATGCTGAGAGGGAAAGAGAGAGAAAGAGAAGGGAGGGAGAAAGGTTCTGAGCCAATCCTTTTAGACAAGTGTCTAAATATTTTTTTCATTAATTGGTTTTCAGTAGTTTAGAAGCCACAGATGGTGTAACTGTCATTAAGTCACTCAGGCTGATTTATCAGTAGATGAGCATTAGAGACAAATTAACCTCTCTAGAGAGTGAAACATCTTCCAATTAACAACTAACTACTTCCCAAAACTGGGAGAGCTGAATTAGGAATGTGGGGAAGTCAAAACTGGGATAGCACGGAAAGAAGCTAAGCCAGTCTAAGCAAGTGAGTGTCTTACATCTGAAGGTATTGGATACTATCACTAATAATCTATCCTGATTCCTTGGTATTACAATGAAATATTTTTCCTTTAAGTAGTAACATCTTTTCATATTTTCCCCTTTCCCTGAAAAAAATCATTAATATACAGTAATGGAAGAGGAGAGAGCGACCTTTAGATTTTACAACACGCAGTGACACTCTTTTATTTTATTCATATATACACGCAGCCCACACCAAATGTGTCACTTCACGCAGGAATGAGCAAGGGCAAACAGAGCCCAGAATGGGTGATTTAATAGATGTTGCTTGACTTGTCAAAGCTTCTGAAGATCATTTTTTAAAATTTCCCTCTGCCTCTCCAAATACTATATGCCAAGACAACACTCCAAGAGTCTTTAAATTTGTCTAGAACAGACAAGATCCAAGTCTGCTGTCCTTCAGCATGATCAGCATCTGCCATAGGATTTCTAAGAACTTCCCCCAATATGCTATATTTTATTATCATAATAATCCTGTGGGACATTATTAGCCCAGCTTCACAGATGAAGAAACAGAGACCCTAAGAGATTAATTTGCTAAAGATCACACCAGTATTAAGCTACAGGAAAGACCTGGAATTTAGATCCTCCAACACTCAACCCTGCACTTATTTCCACCGTTTCCTGCTGCAGTTTACTGTCAGATAACTGTGTGCAAAGTATTGGCCCCTAAAGGCCGTGCACAAGTGTTCCTCTGAGGACTAGCACCTGCTCAGCCACAGTGCAGGTGAACAGAAAATGACTCCGAAGAAGGAGAATGGGGTGGCGGGAGGCTGCGGCTGATGTTCACTCCCACCCCTTCATCCACACAGACAGCGTCTCTCTTCTCTCCACAAACCCACGCTCCTCATCTGTCCTGCAGGGGTTAAACTCATGCCCTCCCCTAAAGAATCCTCCGAAAACCTGAGCCACTTTCACTCCTCCTTTACCCCACACCCGCTCAGCTTCTCTTTAGAATCTTGTAGATATTACAAAGTGTATTTATTCTCTGATTCCTCAGGAGTTTTTCTATAGAAGTCATACATCTATGTTTTAGTTCCTCAGCCGGACTTTAAAGAAAATCGATGTTTTCCACATTTCAGATTTTCCCCACCTTTTGAACACTCCTCTTTCTCCCAACTGTCTGGTGTACGGCTCTGCGTCCAACACACACCTGCTGAGTGAGTGAGAATCTAGTGTGGTGGAGCCCAGGCCGGCTGGTAATTAGGAGGTTGGAGCTCCAGCTCTACAACTAAGCAACTGTGTTACTGTAGACAAGTCTGCGGGTCCCAGTTCTTTCCCCACAGAGTGGTTATGGGGATTGGAAGTGGGGGGGCTATACGAGTTCTACAATCTCTAAAATGCTATGAATATTTAATTATTATCTTGATTGGGCTGATCATAGCCTTACTTTATTTCATTAGGGATGAGAGAGGAGACGAACGTGAATTCCGCAGTCAAGAATGTTAAAAACAAGATAAATACAGAGACCAAATAACTAACCACCCAACAGGCAGAAGAAAGCCAATGTGTCTGGAAAATTCATAAAGCAAAGGAGGATCAGAGGGAGTAGAGATGTCCTGGGCAAGGCTAGAAATGTGGATCCTGCCTGAGAGAGCTGTAAAAGGGTCAGAGGATGGAACGTAAATGAGAACAGCTTACCAACTAGAAAAATTGCATTAGTGGTTAGGCATATGCAGCATAATGTTTTGTTGTGTTTTTTTAATTTGCTCTTCTGTTTGCTATTTAAGCTTGAAACGAAATGTTAAGAATATCAGCATTGAGACTGATTAGATCATAATGAAGAAAATAAGATGCATACTAACAACTTTCTTGTGGAAATAAAAACAGAAGCTCCTGGTATTGAAATATGGATTAATGCTACCAACATTTGACCATCAGAAATATATTTTCCTGTACTTTTTTCTCTATTTTGGGGGTTGGGGGAGAGGAGGTATGACAATTTTAATCAGGGTATTGCTCCAGAGTAAGTTTAATTTCATTAAAGATTTTAGGGGCCAACCCCATGGCCGAGTGGTTAAGTTCACGCGCTCCGCTTCAGCTGCCCAGGGTTTCACCGGTTTGGACCTTGGGCATGGACATGGCACCACTCATCAAGCCACGCTGAGGCAGCATCCCACATAGCACAAGTGGAAGGACCCACAACAAAAAATACACAACCATGTACTGGGGGCTTTGGGGAGAAAAAGGAAAAATAAAATCTTTTTTTAAAAAAAAGGATTTTAATAATTCCAAGTAATACAGCACTGGTTTCATTAAAACTGAGTGTTAGTTGACAGACTATGTAATAGATTAAAATGGTGTTATAAGGAGGTCTGTCCATGCCTTCATTAATAAGTTCCTTGGATGGAATGAACTTATGGCAGGTAGTGAACCAAAGTCTGGTAGTCTGGCAGTGTGGTATTAGGGGCTAGGATTCATCTAAGGAGCTAAAAGAAAGTCAAGTTCAGCTTGAAACTTCAAGAAAAAAATAGTTCCTCTTGAGGAAAGAAAATCTTTGGAATTAAAAAAATAATACTTGAAGCAAGTAACAGTTATTAGATTATCGGATGTAAGAGTTTTCAGCTGGAATTCAAAATTGAAGTGACACTTTAAAAGATTAAATCAATGGGAGTACATGGTTGATAAAGGGCCCGAAAAATCCCATTTTAAAAAGATCAAAAATTTAAAAGGGATTTGATATTTAAGGGCCATTTTTAGGAATCTCCTGATGAAATATCTGATACTAAAACTGCAGAGAAGAAACTTACTGTTAATCCATGTTATATGACCTTGAATCCAGAGCGCCCTTCATCTTCTACCTCAGAAAAGGGCCTTTAACCAAGGTCTATGAGGAAATTTGTGCAGGGGAAAAAAGGCTGTGTGTGTGTGCACGCGCCCGCACACGCATGTGTATTAAAGGCAAACATACCTGCTTCGTCATAGGATACAGCCAGTTTTTCTAGCATTTCTCGGTCAATTGACAGAATCTGCTGTTCAAGGATGGTCTGGTAAGACAATACGCTATTTTCTTTGTCTTTCTCATAGTCCTGAAGATGCTGTTTAAGGGCCTCTGGGAGTCGAGATTTTACATATTCAGCTGCAGTCTGCAGATAAAACAGACAGAGAACCCCATTAGAATTTCTCATCTTAGGCTTTTCACTTCCCCTCAGGTGCTGTAGTGAGAACTCAAAGCACTGTGGAGCCGACCCTCCAGACAAGCATATCCTTGTCATTGTCATTTTTAGACTCCACTATGCCAAATAAGGCGGATCCTCAAATAGAATCACAGATGTCTAAGAGTTTTCTATCAGGTTTAAAGGTATAAAAGACGATGGATTGGGTTTGGCATTCTACAGAGTTAGGACTCAGAGTTTCAACTATTCTAGTGAACACTGAAGGCCCCGTGGCAGTAATTTTACTGGATATAAATCTGACCTGCCCTTGTCTAGAATGCAGAAACCCGTCACTCACCTCAGCAGTGCGCCCACCCATGCTATGGCACCCCCATGCCTGCTTTGCCTTGTTGTTCTCCACTCATTAATGTGTACACGGGAACTCTTGTGAAGTGAAGAGAAAGAAGAGGCTCTTTGCTAGGGCTAATAATGGAATAATGGGATAAATGGAAATGACGAAATCTAAGACAATGATAGCCCTTAACCTGAAAAAAGAACTGTTTGCTACTTAAATGTCTTGGCCTTTATAAATATCACTCATTTTTTTCCTGCTTTCATACTATCTGCACAACAGACTCCCAGCTAGTACCATGTGAAAGTGCAAGCAGTGACTTTCACCCAGGCAAGCATGCTGCCCTCGGAGGCAGGAAGGAAGGCATGTCTACTTTGAAAAAGACCTTCCCAAAGACTCTGATATGCTCTTCTAGTGGGCTGGGAAGAGAGCATCCTCTTCTCCCTCCCAGTTGAGAATCACAGTTAAAGTTAAATAGAACTTCAAGGGAGAAATTAACTGATAGAGTGGCATGTGCAGGTCAGGGGAATTTCGAAATTCTTAAAACGTCTCTCTTGAGAATGCCCAGAGTGGGGCATCTCATTGCAGTGCAGTCCTGGACCACATGCATAGGGTCTAAAGTGGGAAAACAACAAATGAAGGCACACACATATTGTTTAAAATTATACTCACAACCACTAGAAAACACAAATAAAAGAAACTGTTAAAAAGGAGTGTCTCTGGGGTATGAGCCTAGAATATGGTGAAGACCCATCTACATAGTTTAATATATTTTTTAAAAAACCCTGTACAGCTATTAATTGTATAACTTAAGACAAGTTTGAGTTAAACAGACACAAAATATATATCCAGCATATGCTCATCAACAGGAGCTCAGTTTTTTTCGTTTATAGACTGGTATACTCTAAAGCCTTTAGAAAAAATGAGATAGGTCTTTATGATCTGACAAGGAAAAATGTCATGATCTATTGTTAAGATTAAAAAATGAAGCTGCACAATACCAGTGATAGTATATCTTTTTTATGTAATGCATACGTATATGTATATACTGCATTTTGTATTATCATATACACATGGGAAAAGATATGGAAGGATATACTCCAGTTGTGGAAAATACTCACTTTCTATTTTCCACATTTCTGTATTATTTTAAACTTCTCATTATTTCAACTTTTAAAAATTATCTTTAAAATTTTTGGGGGGGTAACTTTCATAGTTTTCCTTTCAAACGTTAGCAAAATTTAGGATGCAAAGAAACTTGCCAGAACAAGGACAACTGACTTTCCAGGAAAAGCGGTGGGCAAAGTTCTATTTCAGTCTTCAGAGTAGCCAAATACAGCACATGACACTTTTTGTTTCCAGATTTATATTTAGATTCCCTAAGTCAGCTGCTGATGAAACTACAACTTTTAAATACAACCAACATTGTTCAATTTCTCTGCCAGCCAGCAAGTGCAGAACAAATAAAATTATTCCATAAAATGTAAATGGATTCAGCACATTAGCACAACATATTTAATTCTAGAGTTTCAGAACAAATTTTCTCCCGACACTGGAAAACGAAGAGGCATACTGCAGAATAACTGTTTTTAAACTCATACTACATACACCTTGCTATTCAGTGTAAGACGTCTTTAATTTTTTTCCTTGGAAAAAACTATGGGGTTCAGGGAATAATTCTGTAACGCGCATTTTGCCAGTACCCGTATCACTGAAGGCATACCACAGATTCCCTTCCAGTCATGCCCACTGATTGTATTTGAAACGGACATTACGTTTCTAATTAAAATCATAATATAGTTTTTGAATAGGGCCTATATTTTTTACTATATTGGAGTTATATTTTGGCATTTCAGTTCGAAAACAGTCTGTTCTTAAGAGGAACAGAAAGAAACAACTCTAGCAAAATACTAGATTCTGTCAATATATTTCAAGAAGTCACCTTTATACTGAGGTAGTACTCCAAATGTACTCAGATGGCAGATAAACCTTAGGTTCAAGCAGGAACTATGTTAAAAAGAAGGCTGAAATATTATTAACTGAGATTGGAATTATTCCACAAGTAATAAACAATACAAAGAGCAATTTAAAGAATTTCACTGGAATTCTAAAAATGAAGTGAAAAACAAAATTAAAATATAGGATTACTTATTTATTCTTTAATCTATGATAAATGCTACTTGGAGTTTAAATCCTAAATTGCATATTCTCATTACCTAACTGTGCAGAAACAATATTATTGTTACCGATATTAGTATGTTGCATTGTGTAGTAATTTATACTTTTTGGAGTAATTTATGATATCATTCTGTATCTTCACAGATACAGCTTCTTCTTATCTGTTATCAATCTGTATCTTTGAGTGAAAGTAGACAAATTATTGATTTTGACTAATCCTTCACATCCTTCAAAGTTCAGCTCAAACGCTATAAACACCGATAGTGAACACACCTAATAGCACCCAACAGTCTTTCAAGTATTTATATAGGTCTTCGTATAGGTATAGGTATTTTAGCTCTCCAGTTTGGCTGAGATAAGGACTGTATTTTACACATTCTTGTGTTCCCCCCTCAGCATCTGGTTCAGCGTTTTGCACCATAGAAGCTTAATATCTTGACTGTATCCAAGAATCAGAGACTTTGAGATAGCCGTTGGAGAAAGCTTTCTGACTATTCATAATTCTTTGCCTGCAATAAGAACCTCCTTTCATGATTCCAGATACAGCATAAGGGTCTGGTTTTCTACTGGCGAATGGAACTACACTTGGTCTTTTTTTCCTTCTCCCCAAAGCCCCCCAGCACATAGTTGTGTATTCTAGTTGTGAGTGCCTCTGGTTGTGCTATGTGGGACGCTGCCTCAGCATGGCCTGATGAGCAGTGCCATGTCCACACCTGGGATCCGAACCGGTGAAACCCCAGGCCGCCGAAGCGGAGTGCGAGAACCCAACCACTTGGCCACAGGGCAGGCCCCTACACTTCACCTTTAATTATTATTGATGCCATTATTTTAGGAAAGTAAACAGCTGAAACCCAAATCATCATTCAGATGCAAAAATGATAAATTATGTACTTGACAGATACAAAGCTGTATATGAAGCTTTATTTAATGCTTTCCTCTCCATAATTGTTTGATCGTCCCCATTCTTGCCTTTATTTCTTCATTTGGCAACGCGCTTGATTCTCCTAGAGGCCCCCTGAGGAGTCATGTAGAATGTACCTCAGAATTGTGCCCCTGAGTTAAGAGTTGTCTTGTGGGGTGCTAACTCTGCCTGCACATTCAGGTTTGTGCTCATCTGACCTGCTGAGTAGGTTCCCAAACACAGCCAGGCAGTGACAGAGGAGACTCAGGGCAGAAAGCGGAAGCTGCGTAGTTCACAGGTTCCTCCGTTATACCTGAAAGGACAGTTACCAGCTGGAATAAACAGCTTGTCAGGCAGGGCACAAAGGGTGCCCAATGCACCTTCTTACAGAATTTGCAACCATTTTTATTACCCATGCCCACCTCAGTCTGGAGGACAGTGAAGGGCTAGAGTAGATCCTGCAAAAAAGTACTCAATGGATGAAAAGGATAGAAGAAAACAGGCAGAACGATCAAGGATCTAGATTCTGGGAACCTAGTAGGTAGAAGGCTGATACCAGTCATTATGCTAAAAAATGATTTGCTATCGCAATGGTACGTTCTTTGAGAAATAATCAACATATATGAAAGAATTTGGCAGGGGGAGGAGAGTGTATTTTAAAAGGTGCTAAATGCTTCACAACTCATCTTAGAAAGAAAACCTGTCCGCCAGCCAATTCCAATTTATTGAGTGTCTGTGAGCACAGCACACTAGACTCGACAGTGTTGGGAGAACAAACCTCTGCCACGAAGGGACCTGCAATATAACGTAGACACCGAACCCACACGTGCAGTACTGGAAAACACATCTGACAAGGCAATACAACAATGGGCATGAATCTTGAGAGGAATTAACACATTTACTTAAATATAAGAGCTATGTTAAGTGCTGAGCGGCCTCTGAGGAGAGAAATTAAGGAGAGGGAACAAGAAAAACAGTCAGGAAATCATTCCAGTGGCATTTACAGATCAGTTCTGACGTAGGAAGCACTTACTGGACAAAAGAAAAGCAATCCAGAAAGCAGCGAATATGAGTTCATAGGAGAAATAAGAAGAAGTGAAGCTGATAAAACTAGGAATATGCGAGAGCTGGCAGCTGGAGAAGTTAACTGCCTTTAACAGGTTTAACACCAGGAGTCTGGACTGGCAGCAGTTCGTAACAGGAAACCACTAAACATCTTAAAAAGGGAAATCAATGATCAAATCTTGTTTGAGGAAGAATGTGCCTGGAGCTGAGTTTAAAAGGCTCTAAAATAGAATGAGATAGAAGGAGGGAGACAAGTAACACATCTGAAGGAAAGGAAAACTGGCCTTCTATACTGTGATGGCAGTATAAATCGAACAATCGTTTTGGACAGAAAATGAAAAAGATGTAACAAAAACTTTAAAACAGTTACGCCTTTTACCTAGCAATCTTTCTAGGAATTTATTTTAAGAAAAACGTTAAAGATGAGCATAAAGACTTGTGTGCAAACATGTTGATCAAAGTATTATTCACGATAATGAAAATCTGTTTAGAAATTGATTAAATTATGAGATAGCCATGCAATGCAATACAATGCAGCTATTAAAAATCATGTTATGAAAGAATACTAAATTATGGGAAAATGTCCATAATGAAAAGCAGATTGCAAAATAGTTTGAATACTACATGTATGAGAAAAAAAATTGGCTGAATCATATTAATATGTATCATTAGTTATCTCAGAGTAAAGAGTTTGGGTGGGTGATAATTTTTTTCTCCATGTGGTTTTTTGCATTTTCCAAGTTTTCTAAAATAAAAATAACAGAAAAGCGATTGCCCACTTTCTATGTGCTGGGTACTGTGCTGAATGCTTTATGTGTTTATTGTACGTTTGTTTATGTAATCCTCCCAACAACCATAATAGGTTTTTACAGATGAAGAGACAGTTAAGTAACTTACCCTTGGTTATGCAGTGAGTGGTGGAGCAGAAAATGCCAACAGCTTTTGAAACAGAAAAGAAAAAGAAAGGGAAAACCCACAATTTTTTAAAAAGAAAGAGACGCATGCTGTGGTCACTCACTTGTAAGGTAAAGCAGCGCAGGGCGGATAGCGCCCTTGAGAAGAGAACAGATGAGCACATGAGCAAAGCCTGGTGACAGCTGGGAAAGAAGAACAGTCAAATGGCTTCCATATTGCAAAACCAGAAGCTAAGGATGACAGTGGTGCTATTGAGAGTAAGGGGAAAATGCAGTACGGTGCAACATAATGTATTAAATTTACTTTTGAACATCTACTGTAAGCCTGAAAACTATCCACCTCTCTGTATTTTATGGAATACTCACCACCACCCCTCAAAAAAGAAAAACCTACATGAGAAAACTTATTTCATAGAACTCCAAAGAAAAATACCAGACTAATGATTTTGGTTACAAGTTCCAGGGAGGCAAAAGTTATTTTCAAGAAAACATATTAAGAGATACTGAATTAAATTCTAATACAGCCTCCATTAGAGAAAGATCGCAAGTAAATTAGACCTATGTTCAAATAACTTTTATTATTTTTTCTCTGGGAATTCACAAAAATCAAGTTACTATTCATTTTGAACTTTAATATGCTTAAAGTAAAAACAGGCTTCTGATGTCCTTAACCATGAAAATATGCCTTATAATTTTTATTTAATACTGTATATTTCATCATTGCAGGAGTTTTTTATTTTTTGCCCCCTCCTTTTAAATCAAATGTTCACTTTTATTACCAATTCTAAGACTTAGTCTATAGTATGTAATTTTATACATAGAAGTTTTAGCTATAATATTCAAAAGAAAGCAAGCTTTCCCTATATTCAATAAATTCTTACTTAGAAGGTATTTTTAAAATCAAGGAATGGATTTTATCACTTAAGTTTGTAATGAGTTATGTTATAAATGTTGGTCCTGACACAATTTCAAAGCAACTTTCAAAAACCAACAGATGAGATTCTAAGATTACAAAACTAGGAAATGCATCTTCAGAAAAAATACCCACTTTTGCCTCAAGGATAGTCTAGAGTGTGCTTTGCCAAGATAAAAGTAAGTTTCAGAATTTTAATATCTTTCAAATTCTCTGATTTTATAAATAACCCTTCCTCTTCATTTTATTTAACACAGACGCGCGCATGTGTGCGCACGCACGCACACACACACACGCAGAATAACGTGGCAGAGAGAAATCCTCAAAATCCTCAAGCTCGTTGAAATGAATGGGACAGAGAACTGCTGGCTGCGCCTTTCACTTTATACTTAAACACCAACCACACAGACGCCTGAGTTGGAACACAGTGCTACTGCTTCGGATCTGAGTGTTGGTTGTGAACGGACACAGGCTTCTAAACTGGATCGAAAGGTGCCTAAAGCAAAGGGGTTGATCCTCAGACCTGTGTCAAGGGCAGAGTTGGCACTGATCTCATAATAAGGGGCTGGATCTGGCTCCAAGGTCCTGTCAGGGACCCTGTGGGTGAGCAGCAGACTCTGGCACCGAGGAAGACATACAGGGCAGCTAGGATAGGAAATCAATTCTGCAAATCCTGCGTAGGAAAAGAGCTGAATTTTGGGAAATGGTAGCTCAGGGATGATTGCTAGGTATTCATGAGATAAAGGAGATCCTTCAAAATTTGTGCCACAGGAAGAGAGAAGAGAGAAGGAAGTCATATTTTTACTGCAGACAAGGTTTCCCTGCCCTTGAAGGGAGTGACTGTGCAGGTGCTGATCCGGTAGCAGCCGGCACAGACCAAATGGTAACTTCCTGAGGTCCACCTTGGAGTCCATCTTTCTTACAGTAACATGTCATTAACTTCTGACACATGTTCTTTGGCTCCAGGCACTTTAAAGGAAAGTCCGAGTGAGTGCCCTTGCCCACCAGGCAGAGGACACATGGCCAGAGAGTTGTTCCTCTCTCATGCCTGCCAAGAGCATCATTTCTTGCTATTTTCAGTCCTTGACACTTCTAACCTGGAGGGGCTATTTAAATAAGAAAAGCGTCTTTCAGAGGACCATCTTGCAGTCCTGAATTCATAATTCTGCCTCAAGAAAGCAAATTTGATTCCTTCAAGAGGGACAGCAACAGGAGAAAGTCCCAGGCCTAAACCTGAAATACAGAAATGAAATCCTATGCTTCTTATGGAGATTTGAGATTCCTCTGAAGAACCAAAGCTGTGGACATGCAGATGCTAATCAGTCATGTGGCAAAACAACCGCCACAGAGAGCCTAACACCCAGCATGCAAGGAACTTGAAATCATATATCCTGCTTAATATGGAGCCTGAAGTTTTCATTTAGTTTAAACATTAAGGTGACAACTGCCAAATTATGGGTTATTCAGGAAAATTTCTCTGGGGTTCTCAAATAACAAACCCTTAGTAACTTTATCAGTAATCTGATCAATACTTAATCGGAGGTCATATTCACATGGTAGCACCAACCCAGTCACAGTGTGAAAAGAGAACTCAAACTCCACCGCCTGAATGATGGCTTCCCAGGCTGCAGACGGTTGCTTTCTATACATAAAAACTAACTTACCTCCATTGTCTATACCTCCATTGTCTAGATCCCTACTCTCTAATCCCAGTGACATATAATTAGCCAAGGTATCAAATGCTGTTTACCTACGTGGTCTGTTTTCCTAATCTTATTATTTTGGTCAAATCTACATTCAAATTCTAAGGGATTGAAACATACATCTGTTTACAATCTGAAGAAAAGCTGAAGTTATTTCCCCACTAAGAAACTGATGATTAATGAATTCTTTGCCCCTCAGTGACCACACATATTCCAGAGAATCAGGGGGAAAAGGCTATACTAGTTCTATGGTCCTCCTTTTAATTTTTTTTTTCCTGAGGAAGATTAGCCTTGAGCTAATGTTAATGCCAATCTTCTTCACTTTTTGATTGAGGAAGATTAGGCCTGAGTTAATATCTGTGCCAGTCTTCCTCAACTTTATTTATGGGTCGCCACCACAGCGTGGCTGACAAGCAGTGTAGGTCTGCATCTGGGATCTAAATCCAGAAACCTGGGCCGATGAAGTGGAGCACACTGAACTGATCTATGCCAGAGGGCCAGCCCCATAATTTTTATTTTTATTTTGTTGTTGTTGTTGAGGAAGATTGGCCCTGAGCTAATAACATCTGTTGCCAATCTTCTTCTTTTTGCTTGAGAAAGATTGTTGCTGAGGTAACATCTGTGCCCATCTTCCTGTTTTGTATGTGGGATGCTGCGACAGCATGGCTTGATGAGCAGTATATATGTCTGTGCCCAGGATCGGAACTTGCGAACTGCAAACCTTGGGCTACAGAAGCAGAGTGTGTGAATTTAACCACTATGCCAACAGGCCAACCCCCCCCATAATTTTTTTCTTTTTTATCATAAATCTGTTGAGAAAACAAGTAGCACTCAGTCAAAACAGGCTTGTTAAATTTCTGTGAAAGCTAAGTTCCTATTTTGTCAACAGTTATAGAAGGAAGAAATTGTTTCACATTCTATATGCTTGAGATCTACAGAAGAAAAATGTGAGGTAATATTTGTTTACAGACAGAAAAATGTTTCATATTTCTAGGAAATTATGGTTAATTACTGATAGAATTTCCTTCCATTTCTGAATCTTGGGCAATAAAGCTTGGGGGAAATATTAACTTCCCTAAGTGCTATCCAAATGTGTTCTAGAAGATTCCATACAGAATGCTAACTGAAAACGCCCTGGAGGATTCAGGGAGCTAATGGGACCAACTGTCATAAATGAATTATAAAACACTCATGTGTCACTAACCAAAAAGAACTCTACAGCCATGACAATAGAGCAGTGCCCTCAGGGAGGCAGCCAAAACAGAGTCAGACAAAATGTTTCTTGGCTACCAATACAGCCAGAGAAGCCCTCTTGGGCCTCACTTGGGTTCTGCTCCACAGTTACCCATCAGCCTATTTAGGGAGCACCTCCAGAGAGCAGGTGTGGCCATGGTGGCAGGGAAGCTGAAAGCCAGTGCCAGTTGGGCTGACATCCCCAGCCTCACAGGCCTTTAAGAAGTGTCTTCAAAACGAGCATTGGATTTAGGCTGCTGTCTGTGCGGCGGGGGTGTAGAGAAGGGTCCATCTTTCTGTCCAGGAACCTGGTAACTGTCTTATGTAATGTGATTTGAGTAACCCAAAATGGATCCCTGCTCCAAATCATTTTCCCTTTTGGCTTTCTTTGATCTCCAAAATTCAGTCATTACAGCTTTCAACCTCTAGTTTATGCTATTCCTTCCCCTATCAAAAGCAGATGTTTTATGGGGCTGGCCTGGTGGTGTAGCGGTTAACTTCGGCAGCCCTGGCTTCATGGGTGTGGATCCTGGGTGTGGACCTACACATCGCTCATCAAGCCATTCTGTGGCAGAGTCCCACATACAAAATAGAGGAAGATTGGCACAGATGTTAGCTCAGGGCCAATCTTCCTCACCAAAAACAAACAAAAAACACCCAGATAGTATGGACGAGTTGCCGAGATTTTTATACACAGGAAAGTGGAATAAGCAGCAGCAGAGCACCCAGAGAACTTCTTGGGAGTGAGGTATAAAGGGGAAAGTGAAGGCCAGGAAAGACAGACGCTGCCTACTCTGAAATGTAACCCTCCGTAGAGGAAAACACCAAGGTCTGTACTGCTTTAAGGTTTCATTTACTCTTCTCCATCTCTGGCTCTACCTGCAAGACCTATGATCAAAATTTTTTTGAGGCTAACCTGACAAAGAAAACAATTTGTTGCATCTCACATAGGGGTAATAAAAGATGCATTCAGTAGCATCTATTGTATGCACATAGTTTTAAAACTTCTGTACAAACAGCAGTCACCACTTGGCTTGCAAAAGCAGTCTTCTCCAGAGCAAAAGCTCCTGCTCCCTCACCTGGGCTGCCACCGCACTGTCCTTTGTCGAGACCGCTACTCCAGCTCTCAGTCACTTCATAATGCCTCCATCTGGTCACGTCTTTGCCTCCTCACTAGTTCACAAGTAACTAGCCGGTAGAACAAAAGCTTTTCCCCATCCACGGTCCTCCCTAACACTTAGCCCAGGGTAGGCAGGCTGGAAGAAAAGGATGGGCAAGGGGCTGTAAAATGAGGCTTATTACTCCGTGAGCAATAATTCTACATGACACAAACTAAAAGACCAAAAGCCCAGGCCCACTGTGTTTCTTCCCAACCCTCTGACCTTGGCCACTCTTCTGCCATATGGCATAAAAATGCCGTGCCATCTTCTACTTCTCGAGCACGAGTCTTGTTTAATACCACAGGGAGGAGGACTGCCGGTCTGGGCAGGGCCAGAGCAAGCTGTATCCCAAACTAAGAAACTAAGAAAGTTTCCTACTATTTTTGTGTAATTTTGAACCTAAATGAAAATCTGAGAGCAATGGATTTTCTTCTCAGAAACACGTGCACACATACACAGTATCTAGTGTCCCATTTTAGGAACCCAGCTATGAAGTTCAGGAACAGCGGCCTCATTAGATCCACGCATGGGAGGGACCCTAGGAACAGGGCCAATTTAGTTCTCCCTACAAAATGAGGTGGTGGAGCGCATCAGCGTTTCTCAAAGGTGGTGATTCCAACCAACTGCTTCTGAATCACCTGGGGTGGGGGCAGGGGATATCTTCTTAAAATTGTAGAATATGGGGCCTGCTCCATGGACTCTGGAATCTGCTTTTTTAGTTTGTGCTGTATTTTAACAGGCTCACGAAAAGGGTGAAGCCCCCCAGTTTCCACCCCCTAGAGTTCTGATTTTACATGGTCTAGGCACGTGTATTTTTACAAAGCTATACAATGGAGTCTTTGTACATCCCGAGTTCTACCAGACCCCCCACAATAACAGCCATTCTGCATCCCCGGGACTCAGTTTGGAAAGCAAATGTTTTTAATTCTTGTAAAAACCTTGAGTGTATGCAGTGACATTCCCATGTGCCTGTCTACCCTCAATGCCACAGGCTTTTTTGATCGTATAGAATTGCCAATCTGCTCGGCCTCTGAAAGGCGGACCCCTTCCCTGAAGCAAGCTCCCTGACCTTGAGTACTTCTGCTGCCAGGAGCACCTGGAACCCTTTTCCAACAGCTTGTGGGCAATCAAGCAAGTCTCAGCAAGCTGTGTGAAACAGGGCTCAGTGACCTGTGGCAAAGCACCTTGAAAGCAAGGCGATTTCCTCTTGACCATGCCCAGGCACGGTCAGAACACTGACCTGCCCTCTGCCGGGGACTGCCAGTGGAATTTTGAAGCCCAGTGAGCTGCAGCAAAATGCAGCAGAAAGGAAAGCCAATCGGCATCACCAGCAGCGTTGCATAACTTTGCATACGGAGTTTGAAAGCGTATATTATTTTAGTAAGAGGAAAATGGGATACCTAACTGGGTGGAAAAGCTATAATTTCAGCAGCGAATGCACCTGCTTGTGTACATATAAGATGATATATTTTAAAATATGAATGGGCAAACAGTTCATGGGCCTTACAGGGAAAAATACATCCTTTCCCAAGTCCTGCTTCGGCTCCAAAAGACAACACGTGGATGGGCACGGGCTAGAACATCCTTTCAGTCAATATTTACTGAGTGCCTACTACATGGCAGGCACTGTGCTAGGTGCCAGAAATAAATGGCGGGCAAAAGTCGACATGTCTCTGCTCTCATGGTGCTTATGATCTATATGCTATATATATATATAGATAGATATAGATATATAGATATATGCAGAAGTGCTTTAAGGAGAGGAAGAGGTTCTTTGAGGGGATGTAACAAGAGAACCTAAACAGCCTGGTGGGGAGAAGGGAGGCTTCCTTGAGACAGAGCCACTTGAGCTGAGGTCTAAAACACCATCAGGAGGCTCACAGACCGAGGGGGGAGGAGGAGGAAGTCAACAGAGGCAGTAAGGACAAGCAGATTTTATTGACATGAACCTTCAAAAATGTGAATAAACGAGAGCCACAGTGAATAAAAGCTGCAATTTTACAGGAGGGAAGGCTTCGAGACGAGCTCGTGCTCTGAGGTGTCAGACACCAGCCACTGGGTCTGTCAAGGAGCGTAAGGAAGGGAGTGATGTGACTATGCCTGCCCAAACAAAACCAATAATAAGTTCTGATGTGTGTGGGGAGGCGATTAGTTTCTCAATTTCTTTTCATTATAATGGGTTTCTTATAAAGAATCTGAGTTGACAACCACGTTAGGTCCCCAGAAGCTCTCGACTGTTCCCCCACCCCCGCCCCAGTCAACACTTCATGTCTTTTTCATTCTTTCTCTCTCTCACCTGGTTCTCACACTGTGGCTGATCTTTGTTTAGTGTAGCAAGTGGGACAGCCTTAGGTCCCTTCCACACCACTCTCAAGTGTCAAATTTACACCAAGTTTTGACATTTTTGCAATAATACACAGAGTCATAAGACTGGGTAACTTACATTATTCACTTTTTTTAAGTCAGAAAAGATGTTTACTTATGAAAGAATAGTGAGCTAAAATAGTGTCAACTGATATGATCAACGAGCTTAGAATCATTTGTCCCAAGTTGTAAAACTCGTGCCAAAAAGAGGAATAAAACTAAAATGTGCTTTTCTCTTTTAAGAAATGTATGGAAGTTGCCACAGGAGGGTAAGAAAGAAGTCCAGTGGTCTCCCCACTCCAAAGCCCACTTCATTGTCCTCCATGTGGATACACGGTCCTATTCCACGCAGAAAGTTCCTCACAAACAGAGGAGTAGGAAAAAAAAGACTCAAATGTATGGTGTAGCCTAGTATTTCCCACTGGGAGGAACTTAATTCAGAAAGATGAAATCTGGATAATTGAGAGAGCATTCACATCTCCTGGGTTTTTCCCTCCCAGCTGGGAGGAGGGCTGGAGAAATCATAAATAATGTAATTTACCCTTATAGGTCAGCTGGCCCAGCTCTTTAGCTGACATATATTTAACAGCTACCATATATTGAGTACGTACTGTGTGCCAGGTACTATGCTTAGTACTTTATATAAATTACTTCATTTAATCCTCACAGGGTCTTGCACATGTGCCCCTGTACACCTCTGATAGTCCTCTGCTCCTCAACAAAATCTATAGTTTCATAAATATTTTGCGAAGGCAAGTTTTAGAAATTTGAGGCTAAGAAAAATAAGACAGCAAAATTGAAATGAAGACAGGGATAAAGTTGAGACAAAATATATGCCTTAAGATTCCTTCTATTTGTTAGAGATGAATTAGAAACTGAGTTTCCTGGCAGCCAAAGCAAAGAAATAAAGGCAACCATCTACATAGGTCACAGAGTCCTTAAAATAAATCATAGTAAGGATCAAAATAATGCTTATGGCAGACATTATTAATCAAAGAATTTACCATTGAGCCCAGACTCACCCTGAGAATCTTTCTCAACACAGTATTCCACCAATCAATCAAAGTTAGCACACGAGATGAAACCTGTTTATGAGACTTGGGCTAAATCCAGCGTGGCAAACTACAGCCCAAACTTGTTTTCATAAATAAAGTTTTATTAGAACACAGTGCTACTCAATTGTTTACGTATTGTCTATGGCTGATTCTGAACTTCAACGGCAGAGCTGAGCAACTGAGACAGAGTATGTATGATATACAAAGCCTAAAATATTTACTATATGGATCTTTACAGAAACGGTCGGCCAAACCCTGGTATAGATGAATGGCCAAACCAAAGCAAAATTAGCAGGGGTGGGTGTGTGTGTGTGTGTATATATATATATGTTATTTATATTGTTCACCTGCATTTATTATTTGCCTTCATGTATTGAGCCCTGTCTTGGGTTCTAGGTGTATAAAAATAAGTTGTAGAAAGCTGTCACCTTGAAATAGCTCACAATCTAGCTACAGAAATAACTAAAGACAACAAATAACTAAAACAATTTGATCAGTTCTAAAACATAAGTATGTATAATTTACTATGTGAACCCAACAAAGTGATTTAAAAATTCTAACACCCCAGAGAGATTTCTTAAACGTTTTATTGCTTTCCATTTGACCATACAACCTAAAAAGTCAGAGGGAGCCTTGGAAATTGTAGCTCCATAGCAATCCTTAGAGGAAATGGGTGAATAAAAATGCAGCCAGACATTATAAAGAGTGGCTGCTTCAACATGATGTAACATTTAAAGGAAAAGGTGATCAGGCATTCTAAAAACAATAGGCAACTAGGCGATGTCACATGAAAAACTAACTTAAGCAACTTTGGATTCTCAAAACTGTCATTTGCTAGGAACCACATAATCACAAGAAAATTAACAGAGTTCCAAAGAGACATGTAAAATTTGAATTAGGATTCAGAGTAGATTGGCAAGGACATAATAAACTCATAATTATAGTAATCCACAGCTGCTTCAACTTTAGAAAATAATAAATTGCTTAGTGAGGGCTGGTGTCTCTGAAATGGCAAGCAAAAAACCATTTGCTGTGGAGCAGCATCCTGTCTTTATCTCCTACACCAGACGGTCCACATCCAAGAAAGATCTACCTAAAGATTTACTGTTGCAACAAACAATTTCCAAATGTCATAAATCAGTATGGAAATTGTCAGACTAGAAAAACTATCAACTTTGCAATCTACAATACTCAATTATTAATTTCTTTTTATTCCCCAAGGTGGTACTTATGATTCCTCTTCAAAACACATTGTGTTGATCTAGTGCCTTAGGATAAGGAAGTCATGAAGCAAGTCAACAGGACTTGTGAGACACACTCAACAAACCAAGCTTTCTTTTCTAACACAAATCATATATCCACATTCAGGCAAGTAAATAATGAAAGTAACAGAACTTTAGAAGACAGGTGGCTGGCCATTTTTGCTTTGAATAGCTGTTTATAAAATAAGTGAGTTGCCAGCTCTGTGTGAAATCTTTCCTTCAAGAGCTGTACAAAATTTTATATGTAACACATTTTAATAGAGTACTTTAATGGCAGCCTTCCCAAGAACTAGGGGAATTCTCAGGGTCCTTTCTACTTCTTCAGATAAAGAGAAAATTAGATCTGGATATACATGCACATGTCCTATGTAATTTTTCAAATGAAAGTTCTACCAATGAGAACTCAATTCTGGAACACCTCATTTAACAAGTGGCGTGAGGGAATGAAGAGTCCCACTAAGTGAATGTCCCGTTTAACTCAACTGTAATGCTCTAAACGATAAAAAGTTACCTTAACCTCTTTTGATGGAATGTTTCTGAAGTGAAACACATACTTCACAGTTTTTCACAGAATACACAGAAGAAAACCCAGCAGATTTTGAGTATTTATGGCCGTCTTTGGAGCATGAAGGGAGGCACATCTCCTGACACCAACCTACCCGATACCGTAAGCAGCTCTTGATCTCCCTCCACAGGCAGAGAATCCTGCTTCTAAGCGGCTACTTTATGCACAATTATCTGGCCTAGAGACTTGGGAAATGTTTAAGCTTCTTACTGGAGAAAGACGCACAGGCTTTGTGATTGTTATTTTCCCCTTCGTCCTTCGTCACTCGTTCCCTGGTTGGTGATAGTGCTCCACATAGTTGAAATGGGGGGAATCTATCCTCCAGGTAAGTGGAGTCCAAGAAGTCAGAAATGTGAATGTTGAATGCATATGTAGTTTTATCAGAAACCATAATTTCCCTTTAGATTCATATACTCTAAGAAAATCCATCAAAATGGCACGAATAAAACTGGTAACTTTCTATGTATGATGTTTATAACGCACATGGCTGAGTCAATGAACATAAGGAACTCTTATGAAAACCTAAATGGATGCCTAAATGCTGCCTAATGTGGTACATGTATTTTTTGGGTTCTCTGGCAGATAGAGATTTCATCAAATGACATTTTTGGTATATTATGAAAAAATTAGTACTGAGAATAATAATATAATTAAATGCTTGCATGTTGGAGGTGGAGAAGAAGAATAATGAAACAATGAGCATGCAAATATATCCTTTTGTCTTATACAGCTTTACATTCTTACCTAAATTATTCATTATTTGGGCCCAAATTGAAACTATATCTTTCATCTCTGGTTCTTTAGTAGTTTGGACAGTAGCAGGCATTCAGTAGGTGCCCAATGAATGCTTGGTAAATGAATGAATCAAAAGACTTCAGTGTCACAGAAACATTTAGAAAATTCAATATCCAAATTTTAGATAATCAGTTTACCTTGAATTGCTTAAGTTATACACTGTATTTTTCATTATTTTATAAGAAAAAAATCTATGTAATCTAGGAAGTTAGAGCTGCATACACTGGATGGACCATTTGCTGTAGGATCTCTGCCACTGGTTTTCACTATTCTCTATGTGAGCTAAAGCAATTAGAAAAGCAATTAGGGTCTGTAAAGTTCCTAAAGTCACACAGTTTAAGTATTTTTATAAACAAACATTATAAAACTTTCCAGTTTTATTCTATCACACACTGAGTCAACAGGTAAACAATATTTAGTTACATATATCTTATTAGCCAAATTGTTTTCAAACATTATTCATGATTGACCAACTTCTTAAAATGTTAAGAAACCAAATGTACAAGAATGAAAGAACAATTATCAGGGAGTTTTTCCTTACTATGCTTCTGGAAACCGCCATGAAACAGTGGAAACTTCCATATTAATGAAGAGTAATCATCCTAATTTCCAAGTGGTTTGGGGTAAGCTTGCCCCCGTGGTTACCCTTTTCTCCACCAGATGGCATCCCTGAATCAAGTGAAATGCCTAACTTCTATGATATTCCAGAGGGAACTGAATAAATGTAGTAAGAAGTGGTTGTCCTCTTGTCTACTAGACCAGCAATTGTCAAAATTCAGCTATGAAAAGCAGATGGCTGCCTGCACTGAGTTACAAAGCAAACCCATTAATTCATTTGAGTATTCATTTTTCAACATTTCTTGTGTTAACGAAGCTCCCAGCATCATGCTGAATACAGAGAGCAAAAGGACAGAGTCCTTGCCCTCAAACAGCTTATGATTTAAGGAAGCTAATGGCTGGGACGGCGATCACTACAGAAGAGTACGATAAATTCTCTAACTGAGAAGCCTTGCAGGCACCATGTCAGAAGACGTGAGAGCGGAGGGCTGAGGGAATCAGGGAAGAGCAGAACAGTGGGCTCGGGGAGCCGTCCAGGCGGGGAGCACCGCCCACAAAAGACAGAGGCATGAAAAGCGTGGTATGTTTGAGGCTAAAACTGAGTTTTCAGGCTGGAGTGAAGAGTGTGTATGAGTGTTTCAAGAGAGAGGGAAAGGTGGAGGAAAGGGCAGAAGATGAAGAACTAACACCAGCGTGGAAGCACGTGCGTAACTTAGGGATATTAATTCTATGATGATAAACAGCAGTAGCTGATATTCATTGAAACTTGTCTGCATGCTGCGAGCTAGGCTAGGCACTCAAATGCATTATCTCATTCACTCCTCATCAGGACTCTCACAAGTGCGTACTATTTTTATACCCATTTTTCAGATAGGGCCCAGAAAGCTTAGTTACCTTGCTTAGCTTAGTAAATGGTACAGCTGGGATTTCAACCCAAGTCACTACCTGATTCTAGGACCAAATAAGTAAATCCATAGCTTGTAAAGAATCTTCCTGCAAAGTCTACAATACAAACAAATCTCTGAAGTGTTTTAAATAAAGGAAAGGACCACTAGGCTTGCGATTTCAAACAGCACGTGGGGCAGCGGTGTGGAGGAGGCACTGATAGAGGAAAAATCGGCCAGAAAGGAGAGCTGAGGTAGAAGATGTGTTAGGTTCATCATATTAAGTGAGATGGAAACAGATAAACTATTTTCAAACACAGTTGCCTACCGAGGTCTTAAAATGACTAACATATTGAGATTAAAAATTTTTCTTAAAACAATTTCCAGGCTGCATAGTTAATTATGCTTTCGGGCCCTACAAACTACACATTTCCCAGAGAAGTTCCACAGTATAACTGAGTCAAGTTCCAGTCGTTCTTTGCTCAGCTTTCTGAGGTCCAACTGACATATAAACGTGTAAGATATTAAGTTTACACCATGGTGCTCTGACATGTACACTATGAAACGATTCCCCCACCCAGTTAGTTAACACATCCGTTGCCTCATATTTATCTTCTGCTGCTGCTGCTGCTTTGTGTGTGGGAACATTTAAGTTCTACTCTCTCTGCAAATTTCAATTATACAATTCAATTGTTCTTTACGGAGGCAATAAACAGGGAAAGGATGACTTAAAAGGATGACCTATAGGATAACTTTCCTAACGCAAAGTGGGAAGAAGGAAGAAAAATAAGATTCTTGCTGAGCTACTTCATAGACTTGTGAATGAAATGTGCTGGATCAAAGGGTGAGAATACATAAAGGAATGGACTTATCGTCTCTCTATGATCTTTAAAGAATACTTGAACCAATTTATGGATGCTATTTTTAAAAATAAATTTCGGGGCTGGCTGGTGGCATAGTGGTTAAGTTCGCGTGCTCCACTTTGGCAGCCGGGGTTCACCGGTTTGGATCCTGGGCATGAACCTACGCACCACTTATCAAGCCATGCAGTGGCAGGCATCCCACAAATAAAGCAAAGAAATGTGGGCACGGATGTTAGCTCAGGGCCAATCTTCCTCAAAAAAAAAAAAAAAAATTCACAGCTAATTCCTAGAACTTATTCTACACAGTATTTTGGGCCTGTCCTGGGTTCCCACTGTGGACTCACTCTAATAACAGTCTATCTCCACCACCCACCTACTTAAAAAACCTTTGGAAGTGGGCTAGGCATGCTTTCCTTGGGCAATTCATTCTATTCCATAGTAAACTGTGGGACAATAAAGTTTTCCATTGTTCCAGCTTCTTCTGGAAGAAGTCCCAAAGAAGACTAGGAAACCTGGGTTCCAGGTCACAATACGACTGGCAAGCTCTGCTGCTGTGTGCTCTTGAACACATTCCTTAACCTCTCTGGCCTTTAGTCTCCTCATCTGTAAGACACGGCAAGGGGCTGAAGGGAAAAGACTGGGTTGGAGGATCTTCAAGTGAGTTCAAATGAGTCTTAACTAAGGCAGCAAAAAGGAGACCTAATGTGACTGATTTTCAACATTACAAGAGTGTGGTATTAATAAAGCAGTCATGATATAAGAATGAAGCAGGAAAAATACCTATAAGAATCTTAAAATATAACACTTTAGGGCAAGCACTCTTGATGCCAGTTTTTTAAAAAGATTGACATATCATCAAACTTGAGCCACACACTCTTAATTTTATGGCGATCTATACCTGTAGAAAATAATATTGAATAATAATTTAAATAGTGAAATACACACAATTAGAAGGTATCCTGAACTTGTGGCACAACAGTTTCCACCATTCAATGTATTCTTTATGCTAATTCATTGCACTTTGGGGCACAAAACATTTGGGATCTAGACAAATAGAGAATTTTAAAAACGGTACAATGCTTTAACCAGACAATAGGCATTTTATTCCTGTTGTATCAGAGATTTCCCTTACATGGCCTTGCCTTCTTTTATCATTAAATGAAATGGATGATAAATGAGAAGAGTTTTAATTCAGAGACAACTATGAAATGAATTTAAATTATTTTATTAGCTCCTAGGAAACACATTTTATTAAAATTTATTGAGAGGTTACTTTTCCTTTAATTTTGTGAGACTGTGTAAATAGTTGGAGATTTAATTATTTCACACAAAAACATACAAGCTGCTACTAAAGGTACATTTTTACTAAAGGTAAAAAATGAACTGAAATATTTTGGTATATAATGAAAATGTTCACAAGTGCTAACATTATTGACCATTTACATAGGCCAGGCACTGAGCTAAGAACCAGACGTGTATTCTCACAATGAAAGTAAACTAAAATTGGGAGGAAAAAAACCCACTTGGTCAACACAAAAATTACACTAGATTGGTTTTCTCAAGTAAAATTCATTCCACTTCAGAGCTAATCTATCAAACACTGCATAATTATTAATACACATGGTGCTCCACCTATGTGAAATGATGAAAACTATAAGAAAATCATTTAAAAGGTCATGATCAATAAAATAATTACGATGACAAATAAACTCTCCTAAAAATGAAATATAATAATATTAGGCAGGATTTATTAAGTCCATTTGGGAAACATCAATCTCACAACTATTTCTAATGTTTCATTTTTTAGGTTGTTTTACATTGTAACATTTCTGCCATTAGCTAACTGGTATAATTACACAAGTAAAATACCCAGTGTGTTAAGAAATAATTCTGTTGACATCGAAACTATATTTCAAAACACAAAACAAAACACACTCTTGGGAATACTAAACATCTGAGAAACTCTACTTACGCTGTTTAGAAAAGATCCTGCATAAGGTCTTCACGTGTCATTAGATTGATCCCTAACGTGGAATGAACCTTGGGCCATTAAAATCATGCGAAGAAATTCGCTTAAAAATTCTCCCCCAGTTTCCAACACATGAGGAGAGAAACAGACAAAATGCCTTGGTCAAGGATCTGCCTCAAACTAGACCCAGGTGAGTCTCAGGTTATTGCCAAATCTTGGACTGTGTTTCTTCTGCAGGGCCTTGCCGGCAGTCAGATGTGGGCCTGGAAGGGCGATGGTGGCTGAGGACACAGCAGCTGGCACCTCCAGCTTTACTAGATTGTCAAAATGTTTTTCTGATCTTTTCATAGTACAATAAAACATGAACCATTCAAAAGGGAAATGCATTCTTGAGGAGCAGATTTAGTACAAGGGCCTGATGATATTTTCCAGCAGTGGAGCAGCTAGTAATTAAATATCAAGGAGTTAATGACCTGGCTGACTCAGTGAGCTTTGATTTGGTGCAATTAGGACTCCTTCACTGAGGTTCATTCTGCTCTCAGTTTCCTGAGGTGCACAGCTCCAGGCCCCAGGACACGTCAGCTGGGAAAAACAAACAGCATCCACAATTATGCAATGCTCCTTCAGCACTGCCAGCACACCCTATCGTCACATTTTCCAGTGTCTCTGCTGCAGTGCAGCATTTCTGGCCTAGCAAACTGTAACTGACGGATCACGACTCTTGACTACACAACACCAAACACAAAAAAGAGGCATTTATATACATACAGATGGATGCAGCCAGTCACTCCCTAAGCCTCCTCCCCACCAGAAAGTTACCCTAGCTGTTGCAAATTCCACAATTCTTTAAAGGCAGAGCTGGAGTAGAGATTAGATTAACAGAACAGAATCTAAACTACATCCTGCAGGATGAGTGAATTAAGTGATTGCCAATGTAAAGTTCACAGAAGTCATTATCTAGAGTTGAACAGTCCCCACAGACTACACATTCTCATGGCTTTAAAGAAAGAAAAATTGCATGTAAATTGTCTTCTTTGCATTGAGCAATGATAGCTGAGAAACCCTCTCCCAAGGCTTTTTTCAGCCACCAAGGAAGTGAGGCATCAGGCACGAAGAAGCAGAGGTGGAGCAGTCCAGAGCCTTCTCAAAGTCCTACCAGTTCTCTGGACCGTTCCAGCAGCCAGGCCTTCAGGGAAGAACACACAGGTCCTCACTGGGGCCTGGGTTATACGGTTGGTGACCTGCCTTTGGGGTCCGGGGTGTGAAGGCTTTTGCTTTCAGATAAATATGTGTTGTCCCTATCTAGATACATTCATATGATAGAACACCATACAGCCACCAAAAGTGATGATGTAAAATAAGTTTTAATAACACGAAATATTTACAGGATATTGCTAACTGAAAAAGTTTACCAAACTGTCCTATGGTGTGAACTCACCCACACCTAAAATGAGGATGTATACCACCACATAGAACCACTGTCAAGAGTGGTTCTCTCTGGGTGGAGGAACTACATGCTATTTTTTTTCTTCTTTAGGTTTTTTGGTTTTTCTTTTTTAGGATTTCTACAATGAATACATATTACTTTTGTAATAAAATAACCTTGGATGAAAAAAAGAGAAGGAGGAAGAAAAAACAACAGGTCATACTACCTCTTTCTCCCAGAGGAGAGTGAGCAGGGGAACACTGCCTATGTAATCTCTGAAATTTACCCCTTAAATGTTACCCTTCTCTCCTTTCTAATCATTTGATTTTGGTGACAGCAGGGAATCTACCAAAAAGCTATTTGGGGTGGGGAAGAACAAAGCAGGCACAGATGTAATCCACAGAAAATCAAAGTCTAAAAATAGAAGCTGCAGCAACAAGTGTCTTACACTAATACCAGCACACAGGACAGATGTCGGGAGACGTTCTTTTTGATCACAGCTTAATGGTTTCCACTTTTTAAGAAACAGATAATCTAAATTTCTTGTTTTTCATATTCTCAACTTGTCAACTTACATTTAAAATGAATAATGTGCTAAAGCTGAAAACATTTGCTCTTGTTACCCTCTAGCTTTAAAAGAAAAAGAAAGACCAATTCCCTGTAGGAATAGGATTAATGACATAAGGTAATTACACCATTAGACTGAAATATCCGAACAGCATAAACCTCCATTAAACACATTCCTCAAGAGGCACTTTTATTAAAGAGAAATTCATTTTCTTTTTTTTTTTTTTTTGAGGAAGATTAGCCCTGAGCTAACTGCTGCCAATCCTCCTCCTTTTGCTGAGGAAGACTGGCCCTGAGCTAACATCCATGCCCATCTTCCTCTACTTTGTATGTGGGACACCTACCACAGCATGGCTTTTGCCAAGCGGTGCCATGTCTGGACCCGGGATACGAAGTGGCGGACCCTGGGCCGCCGAGAAGCGGAACGTGAGAACTTAACCGCTGTGCCACAGGGCAGGCCCTCATTTTCATTTTAAATTCCTAAACAGAAAGCTGTGTTTCAAATCCTTTTTTCTGTAATCACATTGTTTAAAGTCATTTGTTCCACCATTCCTGGCGTAGAAACATTTCAGATAAAGAGAGAAAGTTAGGTTATATAGGCAAGAGACTCCACACTTGCGGATGCAATATTTGAAGCTCTCAATTCAGGAAAAATTGTCAAGGCAACAAAAAGAATGCACACGTTCTATTTGTGAGCTGCGAGCTTTTGGTTAGCTGTGGGCCATCTCCCACCAGCCTCCTAGGCTCCCACAGCTCCCATTCCTGCAAAGGATAAGGGCATGGGGCAGGGAGGGAGGTGGGGACACTCAAAGAGGGACAATGAAAACTGGTGACCGAACAGCGGAAACACAACAAACAAGACCTCTTCTCCCCTCCCTTCCAGCTATGCTGCATCACTTATCACAGGGGTCTGAAGAGACCTATCTGCTTTTCTCATTTTTGTTCCAATTTCGCTTTTAATTACCTTGTTTTCTATTGGGCTCAATTTTGTAAACAATGTTAAAACTTTTACAAAAATAGGTAGGATATAAATCCCACATGAATAACAAAAATTTATTCATTATAACATTTCAAATTGTAATAAAATAAAAATAAATTGCTTCCTATAATATTTCTATCAAAAAATAGCGATACTCAGTTCCCTATAAATAATAGGTAAAGACTAAAATGTTTAAAAATATGATTTTATTAGAAAACAAGCACAGATGTGCCTTATTTTCTCAGCTGCAGCCAAATCTGAAAGGGAACTGAATTTCTGTTAATCATAAAACCTCACAGATCCTTTTATGAAAAAAATAATCTGTTTTGCAAATACTGGGCCTATACTGTTTGTTTTAAAGAGGAAGAACACTAGCACTTATTAAAAGCCTATGATAACAACTGGCAGTGTGGTAAGTGCTTTCATAATTTTTATCATTTAATCCTCAAAGCCATTTCAGAGATGAGGAAACTGAAGCACAGAACGAGTAAATTTCCTTAGGGCCATTTAGCGGTGAACGATTGGCCTGAAATTCAAACCCAGTTCTTTCCTGCTTCAAAAAACATACTTTTCTAACATCCATGACCGCCAGGAATACCCATATTAGCAGCAGCCACGTCATGAAACTTTTAGCCAGCCAGGTACACAGGTGAGATGTCATGAATCTTGGCCTCAGGATAAATGAACTTGGGCAGAACGGCTTTATAGGCTTTAAGATTAGTCACGAACATAAAACTTGAAAAAAAAGACAAATGGCACTGAGAGTAATTTATCAAATGTGAAGGTTTCTATTATCAAAAACATCTGAAGGTTACTTCACTGACCACACAATAATCCTGAGAGGCAGCGAGGCAGGTATTTCCCACTCCCCATCTGGCAGCTAGGAAGTGAGGTACAGAGCACCAGGTGACTCACCAAAGATGAGGGATAGTGAGAGGCAAAACAGAAGCCAGAAACCAAGTTTCTTAATGTGCTGTCCAGCGCTACCTCTATGTCATACAGTATTTGGGAATTAACTTTTATCAAAACTAAACCGGCAACTCATAGCTTGAACAGGGGTCAAGCATTCCCCAGAGTCCACACTTCAAACATTACATCGCAGTGGAAATAAAGGCTTTTTCTCAGTTCATCCCATTTCAGTCTAGCCAAATTTTTCAATGTTCACAATACGCTCACAACCATATTCATTTTCTTGCTTTCACAAAGAAAACCTTGGGTCATTTGTTTAAGAGAAAACATTCTTATTAGTAAACTATTCATAGCCAAAAAGGCTTTCCTCACATCCTTCCTGACCCCTTCAACTTCCCCAGGATCCCTGCTTTGAAACAGAATAAATGAACAGAGGGATTAACCATAGAGGATGAGAAAGCAGAAAACAGATGAACGACTCCTCTGTGAGAGCTCTTCAGGTTTCGGATAACAAGAAGCTGCAACGGCAGAATTAACCACTTAGAGAAAATAATATACACACACTTCTATTCCAATAAACAGTGACGATTCCCAAAGCAGTCTCTTCAAACAAATTCTGAGCTCCACCTGGGAAGAGGGTCAAGCACCACCTGAAGAAGACAACATTTGGAAGATCGGGCTGAGGTCGTACCCTGGAAAACACTGTCCTAATCGAACGTAATGTTTTATTTAGAATTACTGACCACTGCATTTAATTAGGAGTACATGTGAACTGCAAACTTGGACACATAGTGGGACCCACCCCTCATACTGCCTCTGCCATGAATGCCTCCCCCCACCCCCAGACTAAGGTAGGAGACCCTGCCTTCCCCCATGCTATCAATTTTTTTTCTTGCCACTTAGCACAATCTGCAAGTGTACATTTAAGTGTTTGATGTCTGTTTCTCCTATTAAGTTGCAAGCTGTGTGTTTAGCTCACCACTGTAGACCTAGTGGCTAGCACAAGTGCCTGAGAAAAATAGCAGGTTTTCAGTAAATAACTGCTGAATGAACTAAATAAATGAAAGGGGACTTGTGGATTCCAAGCGATGGGTGTAGCTTCCCTCTGGATCTCTACTTTTCTCTGACAATATCCCCATCCCCTGAGTGAAGAAAGTGCTTCTTCGAGTGAGGTGTAGGATGGTCTGTCAGTTTGTGCACCTTGGCAAAGTACCACAACCACAAAAACCTCCACTGAAAGTGTGGACACGGCGCGTATTTGTTAAGCTGCAGGCTGCATACACTAAACAGCAGAGAAACACTGGCTCCCTGGGAGACTCACTTTCATTTCAAATGTTCATCCCCTACTGCCTTGATTACCGCCATTTATACACTGATTTAGGAGAGCAGCACAAATTGGAAGCTGTGTTATTATTAACAATTCTACCTTAACTAAGTAATAAAGTTTGTATTAACCAGACACAAAATAATATCACCCAGACTAACCCATATAAATCTGTTGGAAATGTTTGCTTCTTCAAGAAGTACAGCCACATCTTATTCTCTGTTCTCTCCTATTTGGTCCTTGTACCTCTTCAGAACAAAGGAAGTTAATTCCCTACATTTATGTAGCACTTCACAGTTTAGGAACTACTTTTCCTATTAAGGTCTGTTAAATTGGAAGTTCTAACTGAGATAACAAGATATAACAGTCATGAAATTCCAACTTGAAGTGCCGGGCCCACATGCAAATTTGTAAAAGAAACATTTAACAACCAGCTTTGTGGTTCTAAAACGACCTAACCCACATTCAAAAGGAAAGGGTCGGGAGTTACAAAGATTAAGGGTTTCTGAAGAAGATTTCTTGGAAGAGTGCTGTTTTGTGTGTCCCGTCTTACATATAACACAGAGGGAGGGGTGAAGGTGGGGGGTGCATGTCCCTCCACTTCATGTCAGGAGAGAGGGGCTTCAACGAACCGTCCAGAGAGCCCAGCACGTGCCCCTACAGCTAGGCGCACACAGTGGATGCATGTCCAACTCCTCCCTGGGAAAGCCGAAAGGACAAGGCCTGAAGGAGAGGCGGGAGGCTGAGGCAGCTGGGCTAGACTGGCCCGCACTCCCAGCGCTGTCTGTCGGAGGATCCTGAGTACTTCCTGCGGCTGATGCGGGCCACAAGGGGGAGAGTCACTTAGATCCTGCCCAAGAGGACTGCCTAGGGGGTGAAAGGAGTCCACGATGAAGTCTGTATGGAATGGACTGTTCAAAAGCAGGAGGTAAGGAAAATGCATTGCTTACATTACAAGTAGGGGCTGGGGAGTGGCTGAAAAACTCACAAAAGTGACCAGCAAAGAAACAGCCAGCATTAAATACTTTCAGGGCGCTGAGAGCATGAAGTTATTCTGTGTCACCTTCAGTCTTCTTCTCCTTCCTTTTCAGCATACTCTGACAAGATCGGAAACTTAAGGTAGGGCTCCCAATTGGCAAAGGCCTTAGCTGGGGAAGGGAAGAAGGAAGAAGATTCGATTTCAAATCAAGTTTGAAGTTTTGATGACCTCATGGAACTGGCCATTGTACTCTCTGATCTGAGACCGTATTTGCAATTCAAAAGTCAAGGATGTTACTCACAAATTATCAAAAACGTCATAGGCCTGCCCCAGGTTTCATCCCAGGGTAGGGGAAGAACTTCCTCTACTGAATACATTCTAATTGGACAGTGGGAAACAAAAATAAAGCAGCTTTCTGATTACATTCTATGAATCTTATTTGTTCAATTTATGGTTACTAGGCTAACTGAAGCTCTTTTAGTAGCAAGTCATGGAAACCCAACAAAATACCTGTTATGTGCTGAGTTGTATGCCCCAAAATTCATAGGGTGAAGCTGTCACCCTTAGTCCCTCAGAATGTGACTGTATTCGGAGACAGGACTTTAAAGAGGTGATTAAGTTAAAGCGAGGTCGCTAAGGTGGGCCCCAATCTGCTATGACTGGTGTCCTCATAAGAAGAGCCTGGGACACAGACACGTACAGAGGGAAGACCGTGTGAAGAGAAAGAAAAAAGACACCACCTGCAAGCCAAGGAGAGAAGAAACCAAGCCTGGCAACACCTCGATTTTGGCCTTCTAGCCTCTAGAATAGTGAGAAAATAAATCTCTGTTGTTTAAGCCAACCAGTCTGTGGTACTTTATTATGGCAGCCCCAGCAAACTAGTATACTACTTTAAATCCTAAGTGGGAATTTTGAGGTTAAGAACAAGGAAAACTGTTGTAAAGAGAAGAGTTAGGTTTGCCTCAGGGCCAAGGAACTTAAGCCCCATCTGCCTTATATCTCTACCACTCCCTGTCATCCGATTCTCTTCAACAGTGGGAGTAGGAAAGGAGGGACTGACTACCAGCAGATCCAAGTGCAAAGCCTTACAGCAATACTGTACTAGAAGAAAGGCCTTGTCAGTTTGGTTTGAAGAATCTCACAGAAAAATTCCAGCTGCTCCTGTTTCAATCATGTTTCCACCTCCCAGATCAATCACTGTGCTCAGATAGGGTGAGGTACACACCAGGGGTGTGTTGTCCATTGTTAGAAGCGAGGAAGGGCGCCAGGCAGATTAAATACATGAACCCCACAATTTACATCCATTGTCTCATTTTGTCCTTACTTTAGAGGGGAAAAACTGAGTAAATATCCAAGGTCATACAAAAAAGCAAGTGGTTAGCTGGCTATGGAACTAGATAATCTAACTGTATGTAAATCTAGTATCCTTTCCAATACTCCAAATCTCTCTTTTAAAGATTTTCTAGAGCAAACAGATATAATTTATTTGATATCTCCTAATAGGGAACTAGCTTAAGTGACCTCTAACGTCTTCTGGCTGTAACATTCCATGATTCTAAAATAGGTCACTAACTGATTTATTCCAGATTTTGTGGTATGCTCTGAAGTCATTCATTCCTCTGATGACTTAATTCATTCAGTGCACATTTACTGAGTACCTATTATGTGCCAGGCACTCTTGTCTTGCCATATTGCTCATCTAGAGCCCAAAACCCAAATTAAACCACTGAGCCACATAGCAGCCACCTGACAAAAAAATGGAAAAATTAGTATAATAAATTCATATGGTCACCAATTAAAACTAGCCATTAGTGGCAAGTTTCATTTCACCAGCCAGACGAGGAGACAGAAGCAAATAAATTTTCTTACAGACATATTCATCACTAACACACACACAAACACACACACACACACACACACACACACAGGAAATGGTATATTTCCTGAAACCAAGAAATCATGGTATAAAAATCACATAATGCATAATAGTTACACCACCGGCATGCATAAGTCTCAAATTTAAAAAGGAGATTCATCAGCATCAGAGTGCAGACACAGTACAAAGTAAAGGAGAAAAACAGTATCTTATGTAGGTGATGTTTTCGGTCTTAAATGTAGTTGTTCAAACAGTTCCCCTATCTATCACATTATAATTTCTCCCTATTTTAAAAACATCCATAGTAAGTATTAAACACCCATGATATCACACCAGACAACTTCAAAGACACAACTGGAAATTATTTTGCTTTTCCAACTGTACTTTTTTGAAAGAGCTTCTGGTTAGATGCGATAACACAGCCTGGCTTTGATTCTGGGCCTTAGCTGATGTTGGTGTATTACAGTGACACAGATTAGGTTTCTTCTGTCTTTCCTTTCAGGCATGGGATATTCCTTGTACACACAGCTGGCAAAGGCAAAGATGCAGAAACAGTCCCCTGCCCCATCGTTCTTCAGAGCACCTACTTGCTCGGACTATCTACGATATCCACCCATGTACCTTAGGCAGAAAATCTAACAGCTCTGGCTTTCTTGATTCATCTGCAAAACAGAAATCCTTGCTGCGAGGCATCCCAGGAGGATCAATAATTATTCATAGGGTTATCACAAGCTCCTTGGAACATACTTCAAATAAAACAAGCAGAAGCGCCTTGTCTCCTTTTAAAGAAGTTCTCCTCTTAACTCATGCTCTGTACATCCAATATTCCAAACAAGTCAAGAGGGCTCAGGAGGATATTTTTACGATGACCATCTATTTGGGTTGTGGTGCAGTCCTTTGACATTAGTACGAGACTTTGTACCTATCACCCACAGATGTCACTGCCACAGCTCATTCATAGCGGAGCCAGAAAAGCGATTTCCCAAATTAAGACAAATATCCTCCAACTTGGTTGGAGGGCACCAGAGGTTGCACAGCTAGCAGAATTCTTTTTCTCCCAAGTCAGTTCAATATGTACTTTCATGACCTTGGAATGTACTCAGCACTGTGTAGCTGTCATGGGAAGATCTAAGAGGTCCTTGTCCTCAAAGAGCTTAAATTCTTGGTATGAAGTCTGGCTTATCGAAAAGAAACTACAGAGAGCAATCCTGCGGCAGAAAGAGAGATGAGATAGGAGGTCTGGTTCCAGGCCTACTATTTATTAGTGGTTTCACCTGAAACATGGCAGTCTCCTCTCTATACCCTCCTTTGAACAAAGAGCCTGTCTAGATGATCTGTAACTTCAGTTCCCAAATTCTAGAATTCTAGTCAAGCATCAAAATGCATGGTATAATCTTTTAAGGTTCAGAAGTCATAAAGGGCTGGTGCTGCTGGAGCCCTCCAGAAAGAGAGGGATTCATTTGAGCTATGATATGAATTGGCAGAGAAAAAGAAACCAGATGAAAGGGGCAAAGGAGCACGTAGGTACAGAGCCAGGTTTGCTGGCTCCATCTACGTTAGGTCACTGAAGGAGATGCTAAGTCAGGACCCTTGTCTCAAAGTTCCTAGTTACAGGCTAGCTCTCTCTCACCCTGCTTTCCTCACCTCTGCCTCCACCTTTGCGAAAAATAGCATTCCTTGCTGCTAGATTTCTGAATCCAGAGGTTTATGGCTGTGAGATTACCTTGCCTTACGGCTAGGGCAGGCTTAATTTTCTACCACCATCAACCCTGTCAAGACCATCCTTTAAAGAATGCTAGCACCTCTAAGAGTGGAATGAGCAGAACTAGAAAGTGAGGTTTTTATCTGCTGTCTGGTCCTCCCCTTAACTAACTTTTCAACCTGGGACCAGCCACTTACCTCCCCAGGCTTCAGCTTCCCCCTTCAGAATATTTGCTTTAGTTATATCACCAATTTCATTTGAGGAAACTACACGAGATAACAGGCGTGACTAAACCTTAAGGTTCTCTAAAAACATAAGGTGGTTATTTTTATCATTATTATTAATGGTATAGATGTGAGCACTTACGAGATGATGAATTTAAAAAGTTTGGTATTCTAGTAACCGTGGTCTAGTTTACAGCAAAACAAACAGCCTCCTGGGAACACAAAGACTCACTAACACACTTTACAACTGCTGTAAACATTCAAGACCACAAATTTTGTTAATAATGACCAAATGAGAACACTATGTTAAACTCAACCAAATTGTTATTTTGGTCACCAAATGGCTAGCTTAAAGTAAAACTAGATTGTACTTCCATCTATGTGCTCTATAACATACAGATACTAAATAAATTTAAAAGCTCTCAAAAATTTCAGGATTCTTACTTCCAAAACTCACTGACAGCATGAATTGGAATGAGAAGTTCAGTTTTATGCAACCAAATGTGACGCTTATAAATAGGGGTTTTAGTGAACTGGTAAATCAGATTTGCAGAAGAGCGGCTGTTGCAAATGGTGATGACTGTGTCTCATTTGATAATAACACGTAGTTTTCACATTTAGAATTCTAAGAACTGGTTTCAATGATTAGGAATAGCTTCCTGATTTTCTGATATTTACAAGTTGAGTCTGTTTGAACAGATGCAGTTTATTCTTAAAGGGAAAATAAAACACACAGGAGAGAGTAGTTGTTTGCGTATTTGTGCTGAGCTAGGTAAAAATGAACCTCCAGCACTTCTACAATGAGGTTTTATGTCAGTAAAGAGCTGACAGAAGGACAACATATCTGAAAGGAAATCTAAATGTGAATTATTTGCTATCATCAGACATAAGTCAGAATTTACCTTGTAATTTTAGGTTCACTTTGCAAAAACATCATAATTGACCTATCTCAGTCCCATTATGAAGTTAGCATAATTATGATACAACTGCTCCATCTGCTCTAGAAATTTTTGTCTATGACAGGCCACAAAGTGCTACATATTACACTTAGATCAAGGAGGGCATGCACCAGTACCTCTATCAAGCCTTGAAATAGTAAATGTTCTCCAAGCACCAACCATACAGAGGATCCTGCATTTTTCTAACACTTAAAGCTCTGTGGCTTATTAAACTATTTTATATTGTCCTGGAGAACAATGTGTAGGTAGGTTCTGACTTCCACATCTGGAGGTTGTCCCATTCATTATCAGGCTAGTTTGGCTGGCTACGCTTGATTCTCTCACTCCTTGTGATGGAACCTGCCAAAAACACAGACGATTCCTTTTCTGGGCTAGACCTTCCTTTGATTCTGGATGTTTCAGAATATAAAGAGACAGAGAACAGCCACAAGTTTTGAAGGTCTCTCTCAAATACAACATTTAGCTATTATCCACACTACTTCTAACTCTGCAAAAGATTAGATTCTTCAGTGCATCCAAAATTTCTAGGCTTTAAGCAGATGTGGCTGGATTTGCTCACAGCTCACAGCCAAGCGCTGTGTGAAGCACCAGTAGACTGTTTCAAATAGGATAGTTATTTTCCCTAGGGCGGAAATCCTGGCTCGATGGCAGCATCTGATCACATCTTCCTTCATCATTTGGGAGAGAGGGTAAACCTTAACCTCTTTCCTAAAAGAAACAGAAACAAGTGGATATAATTTCTAAAGAGAGCCTTTTAACAAGACATTTGCAGAAAAATTTATACTTTTTTGCTAAAGTTGCTCATCCTCTAGGAAATGGGCACACAGACCATGGTTTAACTTGCCTAAGAACAGCAGATGATAGAGTTTATTAATTCCATCTGCTTCCCCTGAGAAGAAAAAATCATCTTGTGAAGGTGTCAGGAGTCCCAGAGCCCAAGGAGAAGATTGTCCTGAGACCTTACCATCCTCAAAGGTTCAAATGCATCCCTACATCATTTGCTGAAAAAGACTATTTTGCCCAGCAGAGAATCATTCTTGGGTCATATTAAACACAGGTAACATTCTACACTGTCTGAATTTCCAACTCAGCCTTAATATTCACTTACAAGGGAGGATGACTGAAGAGGAAGCAGTTGTTTTCTACGGCTAACTATTATTCTACTTAATGTTCTATCACCCATTTCAATACTCTTTGATGTGATGTAATTTGAGAGCAGTGGTGAGAGAATAAAGCTCTTTCCCAAGTGTTGCCATGAGTTGAACCCACTTAATAAACCAGATGCATACTCTATTCAATGACCTAAAACTTGCTAAAATAAGGCTACATTTTATAAGTCATCTTGACTGACTAGAACAACTTCTAAAGCCCTTTTCTGAGAATCAGGAAACAAAACATATGGTTTCCATGAAGCTCTTTCAGAACAATAAAATATTCATTTACAAAATATCTTGAAAAGGAAATAACTGGTTTCTGCAATGTGTGACTCATTCCAATTTCCTGACTGGATTCAAGAGGAGCTGCCCGAACTCTTTATAATCAAGCTTGACCACAATCTATAGTGAGATCTGAACAGGCAGAGCAGCTTCATTTTAAAATAAAGCTCATCAATAAACAGGGAATAAATCGATTGCTTTTAGAAGGGTACTCCTGATGTAACCAGACACAAATTCTAGTTACTTTGCTGGTAATAATCTCCAAATTAATTTGATAGCAAATCCAACTGAACAGGCATTAGTTTCACTCCAGAGAACGGAAAAATTAGTACCTGTAGTAGTCTACTCATTGGCAGAAATCAGGCCCAATACATAAATACTTGTCCTTATATTCCCAAAATTTCACTATTAGGATATGGTCAACCTCACTTTCTCTCTCATTTTAAGAGGACAGAATCCAAGTCTGTCTTCACTATGACTGCATCCCTTTTGCCAAGCACAGTGTCCGACATACAGATGGTTCTTAAAAAATGAAAGTTATTACATAAGTTTGCTTATCTGCAAATACCAAAGATGCATACATCTTTTCACTTTTTACTGCTATGGGAACCATGACTTCATGAGAGGTGACTTCAAGGTAGATAGTGAAATATCCAAATTCAATCTATATCATTTTAAGTTAGAGTTGTACGGTCCTAAGAATATGAAAGAATATAAGATCTCGTGAAGTTCAAAAGTCTTTACACTTAGATGGAATAGTCATTTATATAACTTAGGAACTAAAAGGATGCAAGCAATGAAACTGGTGTATGATGGAGACTCTTGTGAGTAATCAGAACTTGGTAATGTGCATATAATTTAAATCCAGTAACATAGAGACATAAAAGACTAAATGCCTGTTTTGAAGTCCTTGAGAGAACTATAAAATAATTTCTACAAGTCCCATCCAGGTTGACTGATACCTAATCAGTGGGAATCTAATTAGCATCCAGATGGAAATCTCCGGTTATTAGCATAACCTCAGTAAACCAAGAAATGGCCCTGAATTACTTGTCATTTGATGATTCCTTTAGTTGGTGGTGAGAAGTGCTCTGGGTCTCTGCAACTCTAGGACTTGAACTGACTGACGGAAATCCCTGATCATAAGCATCCTAGTTTAACTGAGATGTTAACTACCTTCCTTAAATGTAGTTGTGTCTTTTATGCCCCAAAACTCTGAAAAGTTAAGAGTAAGTACATAAAAAAAACTTTTAAATCAAATAATTTCCTGTTCAAGAATCTATTCATTTCTGGAATTTGATGTATTTAGAACATTTAAGAAAACTTGAGGATCACTGTATTTATGTTTGCTTTATTAGATTTGGAAGTATTATTCACCACCCATCACCATTTTCCTTAACTCAGACAATTTAAACACTTAAAAAGGAAAAAATGAATGTTAAAATTATAACAGTTAAAATATTTATCAATTTTGTAAATGGACCAAACATTATTTAAAGGCTCCTTAAAATTATTACTAAACGTAGTCCAACTTACATATAAAAAAGAAGAAGAAACCAGAGTTGGAAGCTGAACTTAAAAGCCTAAAGAAATAGGCTTTTTGATTTATAGTTTTAAAAACTAAAATGTCAGTTTTTAAAACCAAAATTAAACATTCTGAATAGTCTTTTGGTCACACATAAAAAAATCACCCTTGAGAAGATCAAAAGACTCACATCACCCTCAACCTCTGTTTTACTATTCCACGCGCTAACTGGCCAGTTAGCACAGCCAGGCTTAACAACGCGGACTTGCCATCCAGTGATTTTTAAAGGGTAACTGCAGACTCTACCATAATTATGCAGGAGGGAAGGGTAAGTATTAATTTTTTTGCTATTTTTGTTTCCTGACATCCTTTATAGGAACACACTACAATGAAAAACTAGGATTGTCTAATCTAAATTTCAGAAATTTCAATGAGTTATGACTAGTGAAATCTGATCAGATTTGTATGTCTTGGGCAAAATTAGAGTTAAAAAAGGGATTTGAAAATTTATGATGTAAGCTAAGCAAGATAGGGCTGGAAAGCTAAATAAAATAGAAGGAAAGGCTGTCACGGTCACTACTGTGTGCTGTCTCACAAGTATGGCCACATTAGCCTGAGGGCCTTCTAGTAACTATGCTTTCTGAGCTGCCGGGAACACCTGGGCATGCTAAATTCTGTACTAAAATTGGATCATGTTATAATCAGTTTCCAGTGTATGAAGAAAGTTTGGGGGATAAGTAAAATAACTTCATATCATTAGTATTCTGAAGTAAAGATTCCCTCACCACCACTCTTTGGTTATGTAGGGGAGGAGGACATTTCCTCTCCCCAAATGTGGGTTCGTCTGGCCAGAGAATGAATTAAATTCACATGAGACAGAATAGCAAGAGAAAATTTAAAAAAGCTTTATGAGGAACCATGGCCCGGGGCCTTTCTTCCCGAAAGAAGAAAGGGCACCGAAGAAGTGGGGTACACAGAGTGGTTATATACCCCTAAACAGGGTGTTTCACATATGCTTGAAATGTCCCTTTTACAATAGTCACGAGGCTGCTCTGTCAGCACAGCACTTGATGGAAACGACAGATAGGTCTGCTGTCCCAGTGAACGCCGGGGGGGTGGGGGGGGGGGGTGGGGGGGGGGTGGGGGGGTGGCAGGTGTGTTGCCTCGGGCTGGGGGGGGGGGTCACAGATGAGCGCCGCAATCCGCAATCCGTTCCCAGCTTAAACTTTAAGGAGATGCCAACGTTGGGAGGGGGAGGGAAGTCAGTTACAGGAGGTTACCAGACAAGCACAATAAAATGCAGATTTTAAGTCCTTGCCTTTGGTATTGATTAAGAGTTTTCAGAGAGAAGGTCATCTCCTTTCTTCTTCCTGATACAGAGAGGGAGGCAGCTTTTACAGATAGAGATTTACCTTACAAATGTAAATGTGTCCTAAGGAAGGGCAAATTCCATTCCTCAGAGCCTCCTTCCCTGTCCCAGTTTATCAAAAGCAATCAGCCTCAAATAATCCTGATGCCAAAGAGACATATCTTGGGGTGGCCAATTTCAGGTCCCCACAGTTACTAAAAGAGGCTGTTCAAAACAATATCCTCGGGTCTTTAAAAAGTATGTGTGTGTGCGTGTAACAGAGACAGAGAAAGACAGAGAGAGACAAAGAGGGAGAAAGACACAGAGAGAGAGAGAGAGACAGGTCAGTCTTTGTTAAGATTATCAACAGCCACAGACCTGTAAAGAGTACAAGACCCTAAATCCTTAAGCTATAGAGCACGCCATGATTAGCTCTGCAAAAACATGGAGGAAAATATGCAGGTGGTTGAGAATTTAATGTGACAGGATATGAAAATTAAATGCATAAATGCAATTCCTGGATTTCAGCTGCCTCAAGGAAACATGCAGTCCATCCTTGGGGGATGAGAGACCATATACTAGATTCCTAAAAACTAAGATCTTATAAGCAGGAAAAGTAAACAGGCTTTTGTAGTCCTAGAGTTTTATCCATTTAGAGCTTCCAGATGGGTCATTAAACCTCACTGTGAAAGAAAAGGCCAAGAAAGGTTCTTCCAGAGCTGAGGTCCTAGGAGGCTGGGAAGGGAGAGGGACAGGCTGGGGGTGCAGTGGGTCCCTTGAGCTGGGTCTCGAGGGCCTGGACCTTTTTCCTACAGAGCTCCCGGAGGTGGCAGATCTCTGAGCAGGGCAACCCACAAATGGATGTGGACAATGGCTGGCTCTGGAGCATGCTGCCTTTGGCTGGCACTGTGGAGCCGGCCTGCAGGGACAAGGACCGTGGGCAGGCACGTCTGAGAGCTCCCCTCACCTAAGCAGTGGAGTGCCATTTCAGCCTTGGCCAAGTGGATGGACGGAGACATAGTGACCATGACAAAGGCTCAAGACAGGCCTCTCCCTGTGTTCCCAGGACCATGTAAGCCCTAGGAGGCCAGGACAATACAATGTGTGTGTCTGTGCGGCGAGGGGGGAACCCCAATAATGACTGACATCAGATTCCTCAGCAGCTCTGGAAAAAAAGGGCTCAAAAATCAATTTAATTTCAATGATAAAAATAAAGACAAGTAATGTTTTCTTGAACCGGAGTTTCGTAGAGCAATTCATACCAGCTACTTACTTATTAACTTTCTAATGCAAAACAGGAGAAAGCAGGTATCTGACATTTTAGTACAGCTATTTCTGACAGGGAAATTTTTCGTCAGTCTAAAAACTATTAAACTTTGAGCTTTTGGAACAAGTAAGACAATATGTACAACAGCCATCCTCTCCCTTTCCAAGGGCCTTCCTCCATCCCAAGCCTATAAGAGTGCCCACTATAGAGGGCATGAAGACAGCACCTGGGCATACCTATTATATCCACTGGTTATTTAAAAAACAAAAAGTGTGCCTTTTTATCTTTAAGACAACACTGTCAAAATGGCCACAATCAAATATCCTCTTTTGGAAGAAAGCCCAGTTCTTAAGTGGTCCAATTATGCTCTCAGAAAAATGGAGAAGCAGTAGAACACAGTTGACACATGCCAGACGGAGGGGAAAAGAAAGAAGGAAAAAGCCCTCAGAAAAGGCTTCTCGGGCAGTCAGCCTGCTAAATGAAAGGGTTCATACAGCTGGCTCTAAAAATATCCAGTCTAACACAACTCTTCCTGTATTTAGTGGGTTTCACCAATTTTATTCTAAAACTAAATAGTACTAAAGGTTATGGTTCTCACTCAGACAAATAAAAGGCATTTCAAAGCCACTATCCAAACTTCAGAAGATTTCATAACCTTTTTCATTAACCATCCAGGGTTTAATAACCCTTCTCTGTAATCTCTGTGTTATTCCTGGCACTGTACTTTAAACCCAGTCTCCTCCTCATTTGTATGTATCATTGTGTTTCTAAGTCTAATGACTTGAACACGGCATTTTGAAATTTACTGCTATTGCTAATGTTATCTACCACCATCTAATTTTGATTATTAGCAAACTTGTCAGCAATAAGCTTTTTCCCTTTTCTGGATTCAAATTATTCCATATAAGAGCATTTTATTAGTTACAAGAACCATGAAATAACATGTTTCTTATTGTTCTCTTTTGGCCAAGTCAATGATGAATTCTTAATAGTTCTTAAAGCATCACTTTCCAAAATAATTTTTTAAATTATAGGAATATAGTTTACCCAATTTTGCAATTTGATGTGGATATTTTAATATCAAACAAGAATTCTTAAGGAAAGATACAGTTGTAATCCGCAACTTCTCTATTATATTAATTATGCATAGCACCACTTTTTAGACTCAGTTTTGTTTTTCACATCTGAAAGATATCCCTGATCCTACTCTGAATTCTTATCCACTGTGATACTTTGTAATAAAAATTTCCAAACAGATTAGAACACAAATTTTCAAAAGCTTTGGGCATGCTGCTTTTCCAAAGTACTGTACAGACAAATCTTGGCTACCCAGAAGTTTTCTGGATTCACTCACATTTATTCAGCCATTCACTTACTCAAGAACTATTTATTAGGCATCTACTATGTGCCTGGTACTGCTGTGCTAAGCGCCAGGCATATACATCAGTGAACAGTTTTTGGTCTGGTGGGAAACATGAGCAAGTAAACAGGCAATTATCATACAGGGTTCTGAATGTCATGAGAGTACAAGCAAAGGGCCCTCGCAGGAGGAGCAGTTAACGCAATTTTCCTAGCGGAAATGCCTTTAGCAGGTGGGACCTGGGTGAGGAGTCAGGGTGTACATGTGTGTGTGCAGGGCACCAGAGACAGGGCACAGAAACACCAGGACAGGGACAGGAGAAAGTTCTCCTGATGGTCAAGAGCTTAAATCTCGATGCATAACAACTTTTATTTAATCATTTTGGTTTGGAATCTATCTAGAATTTTATTATAAAGAACAAAAAAAACATTGATGATCGCTTTGCTTACTGTCCGTTGACTAGGTATAATCAAAGTCATCAAGGCCAGAAACACAAGTTCTAGAAAGGTCAACAATTTCTAAAAGTAGAAACACTTTCACTGACCTGTCACTCTATAGGTTACATAACAATGTAAGTTTAGATGAATCTAGCTAGAACAGGCTGTTTATAATGCCAGTAGATTGGGAGATTTCCTTAATACTTTTAAGCATTAGTGGGATTGTGAGATCAAATTTGTCCCACTAATGCATTTGCAGAATGCCTACTCAATATCGCTGAACCAGATACTGTCATATAAGCCTCTATGTCAACGAGAGCAGACGATATAGAGTCTTAGAGGAACAGAAATGAATGGCATTAGAAGCAATCAAGAATCATAATTCCCTTTCTCATCTTCAGCACCTGTTCTCTAAGCTCTTGAGAGAAGTGTCTGTGTTCTCTCACATGAAGTTAATCTTAGAACAATGCACAGAGATGGCACAAAACAACTGACGAGCAAGTGTTCCTACAGCTTAAAAATTAAAGTCACTGTCAGAAAAGGGTTTGGTGCCATATGTTTCTAAGTCACTTTTTTAAAATTGGTGGTGGTCAGGTTCTCTTTTCACTCTTATTTGGAAAGCCTGACTCTACCAATAAGGTCTATGATCTTAATCACACACATATTCTGTCCAAATGCCTTTTTCATACCTAGAAGTCAAACAAAAAAGCACATGGAGCAAAAAGCAGTTGCTAAAGTTGGAAGCATATGTTTCCCAAAGGTGCCGCCAAAAAAAAAAAAAAAATCCTGGAATATAAAACTGGCACTCATCCGGCAGTTGTCTAAAAAATATATTTATTTTTTAAAAAGGTGAATTTTGGAGAGTACTCATAAGAGAGATATGTAGGCAGGCATCTTGGTTGAAATCTGAGATCATGAAAGTTGAAGACGACAAAAAGAGTATTTTTAATCTGTATTTTTCTATTATACTCAAATGAGCTACATCACAGCAGATGTGTTATATTTTAGCATCTAGACCATTATTTTTATTTCAATTATGCATTAAAACCACTCTGTAGCAAGATTTTCAGTAATTTCTAGTGGCCAGAAATAGGTTGAATATTCACAGCAATATACCTGGTAAAGAATTTATATCCAGAATATATTAAGAACTCTTAGAACTCAATAATAAGAAGGCAAACGCACAATAAAAAATTGACCAAAGACTTGAACAGACGCTTCACAAAAGAAGATAATACGAATGGCCAACAGGCACATTATTAGTCATCAGGGAAACGCAAATTGAAACTACAATGATACACCCCTACAGACCTACTAAAATAGCTAAATTAAAAAGAATCACCATGCCAAGTGTTGGCAAAGATGTAGAGGAACTTGAACTTTCAAACACTGCTGGTGGGAATGAAAGATGGTCAACTACTTTAGAAAGCAGTTTGTCAGTTTCTTATAAAGATGAACATATACTTAATATATGACCTAGCCATTCTACTCCTAAGTATTCAACCAAGGAAAACGAACACATTTTCAATCAAAGATTCGTAAATGAATGTTCATAGCAGCTTTCTTAATGGGAGTCAAAAATTGGTAACTAAATATCCATCAATAGCTGAAGGGATACATACTACTCAGAAATGAGAAGGAATGAACTACTGACATACACAACAATGCGGAAGAACCTCAGACACATGCTGAGCAAAAACAAGCCAGGCACGGAAGAGGACATAATGTACAATTTCAGCAAGTCTGAAATTGAACTTGTTAACTTTCTTCTAGGGTTAGCTTTTTCTCTTCTATTGCCTGTCAGGTAACAGCAACACCTTCTACCAATCATCTCAAATGAAAATCAAGAACCCCGCCCCCCAACATCTATGATGTCTCATGTCTGTGGTTTCCCATGCCACGGCCTTCATGAAAATCCCTCCTCATTCCTTCTGCACTACTGCTAACAGCCTCTGTGATCTCCAGCTTATCCCTTACTTTACCACTATTGATCTCCCCTTTTCAAAAAAATCCTCAGAGGCTATATGGAACATGTAAAGTTCTTAGCCAAGTATTCAAGGACCTTGACAAGCCAGCCCTACTATTCTCTTTTGTTGGCCTAATCGTCTGTCAAATGTTTCCGAGCACCCTTCATGATGGTCATTGCTTGTACATACAGGAGTTCACTCACCTTCACTTTTCTATTTTTATTCAGCTGTGCCTTATTCATGCCATTCCCAGAACCCAAAATGAATCCCCCTCTCCTCTACTGCAATGTACTCACTATTCAAGGCTCAGTTCAAATACTGGTCCCTTTGTGCTCACTCTGTACTCTTCTAAAGGAGTGCAGAGAGCCTGTACCTCTAACAGAGTATGTATGGGACTCTGCCCATCATCATAGTTGGTTGTTTATGCATTGAACGGCCCTACTTGGTGGTAACTGCTTAAGAGCAAGGATACTGTTTTGGTAATCACCAAAGATTTTTTTGAGATGATTTGATATTCCTACACTATTTATCTCTGCACATTCACATTAAGTAGACAGGCCTCCACAAATATTTGCTGAATAGATTTCATCAATCCTCTTTGCTTCTGTGTTATGATCACTGTTTCTAAATATAAGATATGCTTTTAAAAAAGGAAAGTAGCGATAAGTAGATTACACAGAATCTCAAATTCTGTCAAGTAGGCTTTCTTCTCCAGGTTTATAGGTATTTATAAAACAGGGCTTAAGGAAACTAATAAACAACTGATACCAGTTCAACACAAGGTTGACATAAGGGAAGCCATATTGTAGAAAAGAAACCATATTCTAACTTTAAACGACCTCTGACTAACTAGCCCAGACATGCTCTGTAGATTTTGGGGCCCCTCTAAGCTGCTTTAAGATAACTTTGGTTCTTCTGAGTTCCTTAGGAATGTGATGACCCCTGGCCAGAGAGCCTATGTTGATAGCCATCAGCAATGACAATTGAAAGTTAAGGGTATAGGGCAGTTGTCCATTCTCTGATGCACATCCAGTAAAACAAAGGACTATCAGGAACTGGGACCAGATGTCTGCCCCACCCGGAGACCAGCCACCTCCCCCACCTGGAGACTGGCCTCATATATAACTGGCCTATTGTCTTTCTTCTGTGAGACGGTGCTTTTGGACATGAGTCGGCCATCTTCCCTCTTGCTAGCAAGTTGCAATAAAGTCCTTTCTCTCCTACCACCTTGCCTCCTGACTATTAGCATGTCTTGCGGCAAGTAGAAGAGCCCACTTGGGCGGTAACAAAACTATCCGACAAAAATTATTTGTTTGTATAAACAACATAGAATCCATTTCATATTGTTCCAAATGTAACAAGGATCTATATTTCTTCTTTTTAAGTCATTTTAAGGTCAAACATCTACAGTAAAAGGAACTTTTAGGTCATGATGAGGATCAAAGCTGCCCCAGGGAGAGAAGCCCAAGGCGTCCTGCCATATATACCGATCCATATCATCCTCCAGGAAGCATAGGATGTCCTGACCTGATCTGATCTGATTCTTATCTAAAGTTATAGGACCACCCAATAACAAGATCCCACCTGCACTGATACCATTTTAATGACATTTTTACATAATCTTTCCTTTGTCTTATAAAGAGATAATTCACATACCTCTGCCTTAAATTTAGCCCTACCCTGAACACATTGCAACTCTTACTGTCCATGGGTCCTGTCCCCATGCCTGCAGCTCTGACTGTCCATGGGTCCTGTCCCCATGCCTGCAGCTCTTCACTACCCATGGGTCCTGTCCCCATGCCTGCAGCTCTTCACTGCCCATGGGTCCTGTCCCCATGCCTGCAGCTCTGACTGCCCATGGGTCCTGTCCCCATGCCTGCAGCTCTGACTGCCCATAGGTCCTGTCCCCATGCTGCAGCTCTTCACTGCCCTTGGGTCCTGTCCCCATGCTACTCCATGCTATTCTCTGAATAAAGAGGCACTACTGCCAGACCTTGCTACTCCAACAAACACCCTGACTGCAGCCTCATGAGGTATCTTGGGTCAGAAGCATCCAGGTAAACTGAGCCCTACTCCAGCAGAACTATGACAAAATAAGTAGTTGTTTTAAAACCGTAAACTTTTATGGTAGTTTGTTATGTAGCAATAAATAACTAATAGACCATATATCACCGACATTGCAGGGTTTTTTTCTTAAATTAATATTCCCATAGAAATACAATCTGCAGAAACTAATAGCACTAAGTGAAGGACATAACATTTTAAAACATCAGAACATGTGGTTTTTGCTTAAAAAAAAAATTTAATGCTGGGAAGGGTCAGGAAATAGAAAGAAATTGAGCTAAAATTAGGAATTGTTCGATGAATAGAAGCCTAAAAGGAAACAACAGAGAAATGGGAGGCTAAGACTGATTAATAAAGGAAAACTAGAGCTAAGATTTTAAAAGGCTTACATGAGAAATTAAAATGTAAAGCACCCAAATGAAAAGAAAAAATTGTGTTACAAATAATGTGATACTTTTTAAAGGTTTTAAAATATGTTTTCTTTAGTTCTACTTTTCTCAACAAAAAGCAAATGGGAATAGGGTTAACCAATACTAGAATTTTAAGAACACAAAAGTGTTCTTAAAGGGAACAAGGACTGAGGAAGAAACAGAATTAATGAAAGATAATCTAAAAAGCTTTATAGATTTCAATCTGTAGATGTGACGACTTGCTCTTAGGGTACTAAAATAAATTGCCTAAGTCTCTTGATGACCACTTGTCCTAATCGTTTAAAACAAAATATCTATAATGTACAAAAATTACGATGATTTTTATTACGACTATCAAAAGAAAATAATCCTAGAAGTTACTGATCTGGAGGCTTAATTTCAATGATGGGAAGAGGGAGAAGAGTCAGTAAAAAACTAGGAAAATAAGATATAGTTCTCGGAACTATTACCTGGGCATTCAAGTGATTGGAAGGTCAATATTCCACACTTATTAATGAACCAGTGTCAACCTGTAAGAACGTAATGTTCCAAGGTGAACAGGATTCAATTTGTGGCGTAATGAGATTGAGAATGACCAATTAGCAGAACATGCTCTTTATAATTGGTGAGTGGTATCAAAGTAGGGCCACAATGGAAAGAACATGTATTCAAAAAGACATTGTTATATATTAGAACTGGTAGGGAAAACACAAAAAGAAATTCAGTAGAGTAACCTTCTATGAGGTTAGGTTAGCAAATCACACAGTCAAAACTACCCTTAAGATCCCTTAGAAAGAATCATGGAAACATAAATTGTAACATCTCTCAGGGAGTCCAACTCAGCCAGTCCTTCCTTCAGGACTGGAACAGACCTTTACTTTTCTACTGTGAATGAGATGAAGAAGCTGGAGCATGCTGTACAAAATCACATATCTTTCAACATCAAAATCACACCCATCATGGCAAGAGGTTCATAATATGAGAGGCACGAGATGACTGAGGAACAGCAGGTTCACATCTCACATCACAGTCTCACTCCAGGAAGAGCACAGGGGAATCACTCATAACATGAAAGATGTTATATTCTCTCTCTCTCAATCTCTTTTTCTCTCCCCCCCTCCCTCCCTCCCTCTGTCTTCTCTCTCTCTTTCCACTCCTATGCCATCATGTGCATATGACAATAAACCACCACAGCTGAACAGGGTGAAAAAGATTTAGTTACAACAGCAGCTGACAGCAATGCAGCACTGATACTTTCAAAAGACAAGGTCAGTAAGAATTTGGCTCATTGACCCAACTTCCCAACACAATAGGCCAAGGTCACACTCTTCCCATCTGTTCCTCTTCTACACTGGGACTATAATAAATACTCCCCTATCGTGGAGGATAGACACATCAAGGGGAGATGGAAACAGCACCACTCTACAAGTCAAGAGACCTGGGCTCTGGGATCAGCTCTACCCTACACTAGCTGTGTGAACAAGAACAAGTCCCATGACTTTTCTAGGCCTCAGCTTTCTCTTTTCAGAAATACAAGCATATTATTCCAGACAGTGATCTCTCCAAGGTAATTTTCAGCTCTGGATTATGTCTCTATTTTGCACTATATCATGTTTTGAATTCTTTTTTTCTGGTACTATAATACATCTCTTGTGAAGTGTTACAGCCTAATACTTAAGAACTTAGGCTCTGAAGTCCAATAAATCTGGGTTCAAATCCCAGTGCTGCCACTTTCTAATCGTGACAAAGGGGAAGTTGCTAACCTCTCTGAGTTTCTGTTTTCTCTTTTAAAATGGAGACAATAATATCCCATTTGTAATAGGATAGCTGTGACAATAAATTAGACAATATATATAAATCACCTAGTACAGTGTCTAGCACATTGTAAGGTCTAAATAAGTGTTGTTATCGTTGTTGATGATGATGATGTTGTTACTGGAGTAAAAATGTATTAAATGTCTAGTTAGGGTCCACTATCCACACGGTCTCCATACCTCCAAGCCCCGGGCCTTATCTACAGAACAGAAGAACGGGAAGCAAAGGACAACACCCTTGCCTCATTAGCTCCTTGTGCGAATCCACATGACTCTCCAAACCAAACCTTGTCCAAGGAATTGTGTCGATTCTGGCTTCAGGGTCTAGGACAGGCTTCCAAAGTACGGATAGTTGCCTGTGCTCACATGGAAATAGAAAACCTGTTTAAAACTGAGATCATCTGCCTACTTCAGAAAAAGTCAAAGGTTATCCGGGATTTTATTCTGCTATAAAAATCACATACTCTCTTCTTATCAATTTTTTTTTTAAGTTTAAAAGGTAGACTTAAAAAGGAAGGGAGAGAAAAAGAGATGAAAATGCCTAGGATCAAATTCTGCTAATATGTTCAGGACAAGAACTTTTATGCCATACAAGAGAGTTAATTAAAAATAAATTATTTTAAAAGGTATTGTGATAAGAAAGAACATAAAAGCATGTTTATCTTACTTAGCTTCTGTCCATCAAAGAGTAATTTAATCTCCAAACACAGAACCACTTCAACTTTAGAAAATATAACTCAATGACAATGAAATGAGTATTAAAAATAACAAACCTGTTCTTCTAGCGAATATTAATCTAAGAAAACCTTGCTCTTATATGGTATATACTCTGTATCTATTTTGTGCAAGAAAAAGGATTCATTTGGCTGGTAAACTGCTTTAGCTGATGAGTCTTCCACTCATATTACTCATGGAACACACTGAGTGTCCGCTGCTCGACCTATGTGCTCTACGTGGCATGAGTTTGAGTATATTTTATTCACACGTTACGCTGCTCTAATCTCAACTGATGTTTGTCCTCCAACACCATGTTCTTGATTTTTTTGTTGACTTTTACTTCACCACAGCTACTGGAAAATAAACATAACTTCAAAAGAAGATAGAAAATAAATATGAGATCAAGTAAACATCTTAAAGCACTGATCTTGATTTGTCTTCCCCTTTGAAGGTAAGACAGGGCTCAGTTAAAAAGTAACAGCTACGGGGGCCGGCACTGTGGCCGAGTGGTTAAGTCTGCACACTCCGCTTCAGCAGCCCAGGGTTTCGCTGGTTCGGATCCTGGGCGTGGACATGGCACCGCTCATTAGGCCACGTTGAGGCGGCGTCCCACATGCTGCAACTAGAAGGACCCACAACTAAAAATATACGGCTATGTGCTGGGGGGATTTGGGGAGGAAAGAAACAAAAGCAGAAAAAAAAAAGATTGGCAACAGTTGTTAGCTCAGGTGCCAATCTTTAAAAAAAAAGTAACAGCTAGAGGGTCTTGGTTCCCTAGACTCATCCTAAGGCCCCAAAATGGTTTTCTTTCCAGTGCAGGGTACCTAGGACTAAGAATAAGCGACGGGGTGTGACAATACAGATAGCAAAACAATTTTTAACTAATTAATGATTTTTAATTAATTAATATCAATTAACTTTTGAATAAATAAAAGAAAAACAGAAAAAAAAACCGAAAATCTTCCATGATTAGTTTTTACAATTTGTCTGTTGAGAGGAAAATCTGAGCACATACTGTTCCTGTGGATAGAGTTCTGAACCCAGAATTTGAAGATCTGATCCTATTTCTGACACTGCCTCCATAGCCTTTGAATATTTATTTAAGTTTTATCCCTCAGATTCCTGGCAACCTCAGCCAGATGTTGCAAAGAGCAGTTCGATAAAGTAAAAAGATATGAAATATCCCCTTCGTATAATACATATATAGGAAAAACTTTCAAACAGAGCAACAAACAGAGAAAAATAGCATAGATATTAAACTTTAACAAGTTAAAGACCCCTTCCTATAGAAGAATGGTTCTCAAATTTTAGCGTGCAACAGAATCACCTGGAGAACTTCTTAAATGCAGAAGACTCTCTCCCTGAATAGAATTTGCCTTTCTCACAAGTTCCCTGGTGATGCTAATGTTGGTGCTGATGGAGCTAATGAGGGCACTACATTTTGACAACATTGTTTTAGAATGCTGGATGGTACACCACATCCACCATCCACACTGTCTCCAGACCTGGAAGGGTTCGGGTAGATAACCAGCAATCAAACAGATTCTTATCCACCCACGCAATACCCAGTTTTCTCTCTCTGGCTTTCATTCATTCACAAGAAAATTTTATAACACCCTCAATTTCATTTCATTATAAAGTGAAAGATGGATCCTTTCATTATGCAGGTTTCCCACAAACTCTAAGTAATAAGTTTCTTAATAAAGTTGATTACTTTTTGGTAGGCAGCCTCTCTTCCACTCATTACTGTCAATTCAAAAAGCTCACAAAAATTTGTATATGGTGCCTGTCTTTCCTTTTCTGAATTTAGTAATGCCAAATGCTGCAGTACTTAAAGTAAATACCAAGACATTTTGTAAATACAGGTAGCTTTCACATTACAGTTATACACTGTATAATGACATTTCATGCAACTATGGAGTGCATATGTGATGGTGGTCCCATAAGATTAGTACCACCATACAGCTTAGGTGTATAGTAGGCTATACCATCTAGGTTTGTAAGTGCACTCTATGATGTTCGCACAATGACAAAATTGCCTAACAATGCATTTCTCAGAACATATCCCCATACTTAGGCAACGCATGACTGTATTTTATACAAACTTGTGTATTTTGCTTAAGCATATATTATTATATCAAAGAAACTTAACTGCTCCCCTTCAATTATATATATATATTTTCTGATATAAAAGTAATAGGAGATGACTCTGGGAAGATGGCAGAGTAGGGAGCACCAAGAATCTGTCTCCCCACTAAAACAACAATTACACTGGCAGAATCTGTCTGCTATAACTATTTTGGAATTCTGAACTGTGTTGGAGGCTTCCTACTTCCAGGGAAAGACTTGGACAATCAATTTTAGCTGTTAACACAGTAGCACCTGCCCATCCCCTACCTCCACCACATAGCAGGTAGTTGTGCACTTGTTCCTGGAACAGTCTGAACACAGCTTGTGGGAGCTAGGATAGGCAAAAAAAACACTGTCCTCCAAATAATGGGAATCTGTGGACCAGTCACTGACTGCTGCTTCTAATCACAGAGGTGCAGACAAAAAGGCAGGCAGCCATTGTTATTGCACCTCCCGCCACTGTTCCAAGCCCCTCCCTCTCTAGCTGAAGTGACTTTCAGGAGATTTAAAAAGCCAGTGCCTGGGGCCGGCCTAGTGGTTCAGTGGTTGGGTGCACACATTCTGCCTTGGCAGCCGGGGTTTTGCCGGTTTGGATCCCAGGTGTGGACATGGCACCACTTGGCAAGCCATGCTGTGGTAGGCATCCCACATATAAAGTAGAGGAAGATGGGCATGGATGGCTCAGGGCCAGTCCTTGTCAGCAAAAAGAGGAGGACTGACCACAGATGTTAGCTCAAGCTAATCTTCCTCGAAAAAAAAAAAGCTAGCGCCCTTTTTTCCTTCTTCATTTTTCACTTTTCCCCGTTTTGAAGCCACACATTAAAGACCAGAACATTCAAAAACAACTGTATACACAAGGAAAATTAGGAAGTGACTTCACATGCCCAGGGAAAGGCTCAGAAAAGACCTGAGAAGACATTAAGTTTACATGTTAGGCTGATCCCTGGCACAGAGTTGGCCTACAACAAAAACATAAACAAAACCAACAACAAAAAATGGCAAACCCTGAGGAAGGGGGGAAATCTGATATCAAGTTACCACATTACTAGATTCAAGTGTCCCGTGTTCAACAAAAAAATCACAAGGCATACAAAAAACAGGAAAGTATGGCCATTCAAAAGAAAAAAATAAATTGACAGAAACTGTCCCTGAAAATCTGCTAGACAAAGACTTTAAAACAGTTGTCTGAAAGATGCCCAAAGAACTAAAGGAAGATGTGGAGAAGGTCAAGAAAGCGACATGTGAACAAAATGGAAATATCAATAAAGAGATAGAAACCCTAAAAAGAAATGAGAAAGAAATTTGGGAGCTAAAAAGTACAATAATTGAAATGAAAAATGCACTAGAGGTATTCAAAGGCAGATTTGAGCAGGCAGAAGAATTAGTGAACTTAGATAGAACAATGGAAATTATTGAGAGTGAGGAAGACAAACAAAAAAGAGTGAAGAAAAGTGAACAAGAGTCTAAGGAATTTGTGGGACACCGTTAAACAAACCAACATATGTATCATGGGAGTCCCAGAAGGAGAAGAGAGAATATTTGAACAAATAACGGCTGGAAACTTCCCAAATTTGATGAAAGACATGAATATAAACATCTGAGAATCCCAATGAGTTCATCAAGCAAGATGAACTCAAAGAGTCCACTCACACTATAATCAAACTTTCAAAAAACAAAAAGCAAATCCTGAAAGCAGAGAGAAGTGAATCAATGCATACAAGGGATTTTTATTACAATTTAAAAAAAGGAAAAAGAGTAATAGACATTCACGTTAGAAAATTTAAGAAATACAGAAACACATAAAGGAGTCAATCAAAACCAACTATAATCCCCTTACCTGAAAATAGCTACTGTGAACTTTTTGGTGTACTCTCTTCTAGTCATTTCTAACTCATATAAAGACTATACTAAAAATTTATATCAATTTCCCCTACTTAGAAATTCTAAGAATGTCAAATATTCTTTTAGAAAGACTTAATAGGGGCCTGCCCCATGGCTGAGTGGTTAAGTTTACGCACTCCACTTTGGTGGCCTGGGGTTTCACCGGTTCGAATCCTGGGCGTGGACATGGCACCACTCATCAGGCCATGCTGAGGTGGCGTCCCATATGCCACAACTAAAAATACACAACTATGTACCGGGGGACTTTGGGAGAAAAAGGAAAAATAAAATCTTTTAAAAAAAAAAAAAGAAAGAAAGACTTAATAACCTCATATTTTATCACATGGATGGACCATAATTTAACAGTACACATTATCTAGATGAACAATACAAAACACATGGAGAGTACAACTTCAGCCTTGGTCCACAGAGGAAGAGTATTTTACTCATGCATTGCTTCTGAAAAGGGTCTTTGCAACACCTTTTTAAATAACATAGCTGCCTGACCCACTATAACCATGGTAGGGATTCATTCCTCCATTGATATCCACCTATGCTTATCCAGAGTAGGTTCATCCAAGACAGTTTTTCTCTTCTACTTCAACTCATGGCAAAGACGGAAACAAAGTCCCACTGATTAGATGAATGGATGGATACATGGGTAGAATTTGGTAAAGATAATACAGGTATAGATATAAATATAAACATATACCAATAGCACACATACGTATTTATAGTGTCATACATCTATCCATAATTCCTAGTATATTATAATTTTCCTTTGACTTGCTGTCTTTCTCATTAGAACATAAACTCTTAGAGAACAAGTGACATATCTTATCCAGCTTTATCCCTCCCACACACCCCTAATATATGCCTGATATATGGTAGACCCTATTAAATGTTTACTGCATAAAAAATGAATGAAAAAAATGCCTGATATATAGTAGATCCTACTAAATGTTTACTGAATAAAAAATCAGTAATAGAAAATATCATCCTTAAACATAATAGCTATCATTTATTAAATATCTACTATGATGGCTAAATTTTATGTGTAAACTTGGCTAAGCTATGGTGTCCAGTTGTTTGGTCAAACCCTAGTCTAGATGTTGCTGTGAAAGTATTTTGTATATGTGATTAAACATCAATTTAATCAGTTATACATCATATATAATCAGTTGACTGTAAGTAAAAGAAATTACTCTCAATAATGTGGGTGGTCCTCATCCAATCAGTTGAAGGCTAAAGAGCATAGACAACTTTTCCAGAGAAGAAAGACTTCTTCCTAAGGACTGTAACACAAAAATCCTGTTTGAATTTCCAGCCTGCTGGCCTGCTCTACAGATTTTGGACTTGCCAGCCCCCACAATCACATGAGCCAATTCCTTAAAATTAATCTCTTAATATACATACACACACACACACACATCCTATTGATTCAGTTTCTCTGGAGAGGCCTAACTGACACACCTAATATTCCATACTTAATCTTTGGCAATGAATTTCATATACATTAGCTCTAGTCTTCACAACAATCTAACAAGGTGGGTGGTATTATCCATCTTTTTACAGATACGTAAGTGAGGCTTAGAGTGATTAATTAATTTGCCCAATGTTCCACAAGTGAGTTCACAGGTAGCAGGACTGGGTCCAAACTCCAGTTTGTATGATTCCAGAATTCATGCCTTTCCTCTCATGCTCTCTCTCTTTTCAGAGTGACTGAAATGTTATCTAAAGCCTTTCAATTGTGTAACTTTGCAGACTATGATATTCAGTGTTAGTCCAGCGAGGGGAATGCCTTAGTGGTGTATATATGAGAGGCAGAGGAGGAACCGGCATCCACAACCAACACAGCAGATGCAACTCAAGCTTAACCACACAGATGCAAAAACGTCTTCTGCATCTGATGGTTGAATGTAAAAATGTTGAAAGAAAAACTAAACGTATAAAAAAGTAAATAAACAAGGCTTTTTGGAAAAAAGCTGTCTCTTTCCAAAATTCATTTTTAGGACATGCTAATTCCATATTCAGAAGGATCACAAAACACACAAAAAGTTACTTAAATATTTAGCATCATAGAACTGTTTGAGGGTGAACTGTCTCAGATATCTAGCCGATGGAGAACTCTGGCTTTCTTTTGACAATAACAACAAAAATGGAAAAGTAAAATAGGTGTCATAAATAGGTATAGTTCACATACTATGCTAGAACAGTACCTTTCAAGCTCTCTTGTCAACCGTTTCTCTACAGTCATCAGAAAATAAAAAAAAACGTTACCTGTATAACGTCTCTAAAGAGGTGTCTGCCCTTTCTTTCTCCTGCATCTGTGTTCCTTACCCTGAATTTTCTAAGATACTACCAGGGAATGACCGAAAATAGTTTTTGAATGTGAAACAAGAAGACTGGGTTCCTCTAGATGAAAATGAATCTTACTCCATTTTCTAGAGATAACCAATATGAGAGACACCATTCCTAACAATTATGTTTCTGCTATATATTTGTAGCAATGGTTTCCAAATTCCAGGGCTGTAGAGTTATTGCAAAAGGTTCTGAAAATCCAAATGCACCACTGAGCATTGTTATAGGACTTAATAAATTAAATTAAAACAAACACTCTGAGAAATGCTTAATTTTTCCAATGGATAGATATGGTTCTAATTGACTAAATCCAAACACATTTTATATATTTCTATTTTAAAGATTCAGAATTGATCTCACACATTTACCTCCCATCCTTCTAAAAAATCCTATGAACATGACAAAAATAACAAACAATAATTATAAGAAGAACTATGGCATCAAAAACTCGGGAAGCCATCCATACATTGGAAATTTTAAAGAATTTTTTGGAAGATATGAACAAATAAGATCAAACTTATCCAAAAACAGGTTGGGGGGTGGCCCGGTTGCATAATGGTTAAGTTTGAGGGCTCTGCTTTGGAGGTGGCCCAGGGCTGGCAGGTGCGGATCCTGGGCATGGACCTACACACTGCTCATCAAGCCATGCTGAGGTGGCGTCCCACGTGCAAAGTGCAAAGGAAGATTGGCAAAGATGTTAGCTCAGGGCCAAGTGTCCTCACCAAAAAAAGAAGAAGAAGAAGTATTTGAAGGCTTTACTATTTGAAGTTGTGCAAGTCTTAAATTGCTCATCACCAACAGACCAGAAGTTTAAAAAAAAAAAAACCCGACCCAGATTAATCAAAGTTGTCTGCTACCCAAAAGAAGCACAGAAGTGACTTCACATCTTATGAAGTAAAGTCAACAGTTTTCCCCAAAAGATTCTTAAAAATTGGTCTGATCAGAATTCTAAGAAAAAAAGATTAGGACATAAAATTTTACACCCAGTCTTGATAAAAAAAAACATTTTTCAACTATGCACAGACATCAATAAACATGTATGGAGGAACTACAACACATGAGGTGAGTTCCAAACAGTGGAGAAAAGGTGATCTATGAGCAGAGTCCTGAAGGAAGTGAAGGAGGGAGTCATGTTGAAACCTGGGGGAAAGCATTGAGACGGAAGAAAGGGCAAGTGCAAAGGCCTTGAAATAAATACTTGTTGCTATGGAGGAACAACATGGAGATCAATGTGGCTAGAGAAGAGTGGGTAAGGAGGAGAGTCCTAAGAAACGATGAGTTCAGAGTTGGGAGCAGGTAGAGATCTGATAGGCCATTATAAGGATATGGACTTATAGTGAAACGGATGCTGGCTGGCTGCTGTGTGAATGGGCTGTAGAGGGCCAAAGGCGGAGGTGGAGAAGCCAGCTAGAAGGCTATGCAGTAATAGCAACAGATGGTAGTAGCTTGGACGAGGGTGGTAACTAGAATGGGAGGAAGAAACGGTCGGTCTAATTCTGGATATATTTTGCAAGGTAGAGCTTATGAGACCTCCCAATGAATTTGATAATCTCAAGATTTTATTTTGCTTGATGAACTAGATAACGCCAATGTTTTTGGCTTGAACAACTGGAATGCTGGATTTGTCACTTGATAAGTAATACTCAGGAAACTTCAGGTTTTGGTGGGGAAACTGGGAGTTCAGTTTGGGCATGTTAAGTTTGAGATATTAAGTACACAATAGGAGAGATGCATTCACCGGAGAGATCTGAGCTAAAGACGTACACTCTGGATTTCTACAGCCAGCATTTAAAGCCACGAACCTGGATGAGATCACCTAAGGAATGAGAGTAAACAGAAGAAAAGAGAGTTAAAGAACAAGCCCCGGGATATTTCAACATAAAGAGACTGGGGAGATGAAGAAAAACTAGCAAAGAAGTAGTGTCCGGTGAGCAAAAAGGAGAATCAAAAGAAAGTCACATCTCAGAAGGCAAACGAAGACAAGAGAAAGTGATAGTTTTTCAGTTGCTACAGAGAGCTTAAGTAAGATGAAGACAAAGAACGGACTGTTAGCCCTAGTGATATGGAAGTCACTGGTGATACCAATGATACTGGGCACTCATTTACCCTTTCTGGAATAATTACTTGAGGAAACGTTCCAACAAAATGAGAAGTTAATCCAAATAAAAAACTCAAGAAATAGATGTTACAGCAGGCATGAAATGACTGTAGGCAATTAACCCAGTAAAAGTCAAAGTTAAATATACGTATTATTATACTATGGCTGTAAATGTTCACATAATTGTCAAGAAAATGTTTTTAAAAGAGACAAAACATATCAGTAAAATATACCTACATGATAGTGATGTGGAAATAAAATTTCAGATTATTTCTATAAAATATGTGAAGAATTGAAGGAAGGGAGGAAGAAGAAAGGATAAATTAAAGCATGCTAAATATGTTTTCTTGTTTTTTCGGAGGTTACAGATATTTTTATTTTTGATATTGATAAAGTATATATGTATTGACTAAAAGGCCAACATTATAAAAAAGAAAAAGAATACATAATTTTCATGCATTTTTTTAAGAAACCAATAAAGTCAAACAAAGAAAATGAGGCTAAAATGAAACACACCAAAAAAATATCCAAAAACACAGAATAAAATGCTCTATCATTTGAGCAATCAAAATAAAGGTTAATTTGTTAAATTTTTTTAAAGACCATCTGACTGAGTAAAAAGCTGTTAATATAAAAGACAACCTTAAAACCAAATGACACAAGAGGGTGGGAATAATGTATCTTGTATATAAACAGATTACCTATAGCTAAAATTAATATATATAATATAGCTATATTACACAATGTTCATATTACAGTAAATTCAATGCAAAAACATCAAATAGATCAAAGATATTTCATATTGATAAGAGGTATAATCTAAGAAGGCATAATAACTACAAACTTTTATACAACAAAATACACAGTATTAGATTACATGAAATAAAAAGTAACAAGCATGAGAAGAATGTCATGAATCCAAAATGTCAGTAGGAGACTCTTGTCTCAGAATTTGTTAGCTCCTCAGGCAAAGAAAAAATATGCAAGGATCAGAATAATCCAATTAATAAACCTGATCAATAAACAAGTTTGTGCCTTTGACTCCTTAGAAAATTCATCCACATTTGAATATTCAATTCAAATATCCATGGAACATTTATAAAAATTGATCATGTAATAGGCCACAAAGAAAATCTTAATAAATTCCTAAACTAAGGATGGTTCAGTTATCTTCTCTGACCCAAAGGCAATACAAACAAAAACAACTTGATAACAAAAATCATCTAATGAATTACAGATTCTGACAACTAAAAATTAAGTCCTGAGCCAATGAGAAAATTAAAGCTCAAGTTACAAACGATTTGAAATTAATAACACAAACACTACGCATTCAAATCTAAGAAATGAGGCCAAAGCTGTACTCAAGGGGAAACCAGTTCCTCAGCCTAAAATGTGTTTCCTTTCACTCTTTGTATTTTGACATCCAATTCATTAAATGCCTCCATCTTGTCAAAACCATTCTGGACCTTTTATCTGGCATTAATTTTCCTACATCTGTACTTCCCCAGCACCTTTTAAAATCACTTTATTTCACATTTACATCATTCTGTGCGACTTTACAGACACTTGAGTTCACGTCCATCTCAATTCAGTGGACCTCCCACTACTAGAGTGTAGGACTATGCTTTACCACCTTTCTACCAACTCCAGGCACAGCGCTGTTAGAGTCACTGTTCTCTAACAGGAAAGGGCACAGATTTGGAAGGTAAGATAGACCTACGTTAGCATCCCAGCTCTGTTATTTTCTAGCTATACGACTTGGGGCAACCTGCTTTAACCATCTAGCCCCTCCTTTCTCTTTTATAAGTGGAACTAGTATCATCTATTTAGTAGGTTTACAGAATAAAACAGTATCTGGAACATAGCTGGTACCAGATGAAGGGAAACTATTATGAACATTAGTAAGTTAAATGAATAAAGGAAAAACCTAAGAATATGCAGAATATGGATATTGGAGTGAAACAGAGGTATCAAATCCTGGTTCTGCCAGTTACTTAACAGTGTGATCTTCAGCAAGTGACTTAACATCTCTGAGTCTCCTTCTCCTCATCTGTAATTAAGTAAAATTGAGAAACTGGGAATAAGAAACACTTAGTAGGGAGCCTGGCACACAGTAAGTGCTCATAAATAGGTCTTGTTGTCACTCCCACATTGCCTCAATTAGAGGTCTTCATGAATGTCTGCCGAATTGAATGTATCTTTACTGTTAGAATCTCATTTGGATTGGCTTGGTCCCCTGATAACCCAATAAGGGCCAGAAATGATAGCCAGTTATCAGTTTAGCAAGGCAGGTGCTCAAGAAGGCCCAGTATGTGACTTCAGCAGGGGTCAGAGTAACTGAGGGCTCACAGTTAAAAAGCAATCTTGTATGAGGTTGTCTTGCTGAGTAATTTGTTAGGAATCCTTTTCATGAAGCTACCTCGTTAAAATTGACTCCAGAGCAACTTCTGAGAGAGCCCTAGGCAGGCCTCGCTTCTCATTAATGTAAATTAAATTCCTCAGAGACATTATGAGTCTCCCCACCTGACCAACAGTGTTGACATCTACCGGATTTCCCTCTGACCTTTCTGAACTTAAGGAATACCTCCAAATATTAGCTACGAATAAGCTATTATTTTTGTTTTTACTCCGCAACTATCCTTGAGAGTAAAGTGATTTTGTCTACTTTATTTTTCAGAATGACTCTTAATTTAATGTGTCACCTTCCATTATCTGCTTAAGAACACATGAGGCTCTGCATGCCAAGAGAGGAGCAAGTGGGACACCAATGAAAATTCTGGGGCATTATCTTTATTGGAGATCTTTTTTCCTTTATCAAATAAAGATGGGTGATTTTTTTCCTTCCTTAAAATCAAAGCTAAAAATCTTTCATTTGGTTTCTCAAATACAAGATATGATATTAAAGGTATATTAAAATATCACTGCTACTCCATTTTGTTGGTACTAATGGATTTCATTAAATTATCCAGTTGTAAAATGTTGAGAGAGAGAAAGGTTCTTGCTAAGTGTGGGACTGGGTGGAGGTGGGAGGCTAAGAATGTTGTCATTAAAATATGGAAACATGAATGTTCACCAGGGATAGTGGAGACTGAAGCTTTCAGCTCTGCCATTTCCCTGCACCCAGCTGTCAGTCTTTCTAATTACCACAGTGCCATTCTGGCAGATGAACTTTATGAATTATAGAATCTTAGAGTCAGAGGCATCTTTGAGATCACCTAATACAACCCACATATTACAGATCTAGAAAATGAAGTCTGGAGAAGAGAAGTCCTTTGCACAAAGCTTTAAAGCTCATTAGCTGTCAGAGCCAATGCTAGCACTGAGCTCTCTTATTCTCTCTGCCATGTTCCACATGCCTTAAGACAGTAAGGACCACCTCCACCACAGAGGTGCACGGAGGGGTCACAGCAGAAGACTAAGAAGAACAAAGAGGAACTACCTAGTCAGAGACTTCAGGATTACCGTCATCATCTGATAATGAATCTTTACAAAAGTCAGTAATAACAGAAATGTCAGCCATTCACTGTGACTAGACTAGTAATCATTATAGCTGTACGAGGTGTTAACAGTAAAGGCAGGGTATACACTAAAGCCACACTTAGTGGAAGCACGCAAAGATTAAAACACAAAAAGTAAAGCACTATTTCTACTTGGTCACAGAACCGTTTGATTATCTAAAATTTCCAAATGACTTTCTAATAAGGCCAAACAAGATCATAATGAAGCGACTGTTATTAATGTCAACTTAAGTTATGATTCTGTCAAAATTTCCATCATAACTCCAGGCAAAGCTATCAGAAACACAAGGCTCTCAGCCAATAAATATCTTTTCTTTTTTACAATATTATAAAAAATGATTTTTATCATTTTAAAACATTCTAGCAGTGGAAAATGAAATGTGAAGCATCATTTCTCACAATAGCTCCTATGCTCACTTTTTAAAGGGGTAGGAAGGGGGTAGGAAGGCTCTGATTACCATCTTGAACATGTCATCAATCTTTAAGACAATCCATTTTTATCCAAAAAATTAGTTTGCTCTGAGTAAATAAACTTCCTTTTTAAAAATAAATAGAATTTTTGAGGAGTTACTTGCCCAAGACTCAGCTCTTAATGTTGAATACTTAAATATGATCACTAGAGAAAAAAGGACAATATGAATGGAAAATAAGATCTAAAAATTAGGACTTTCAAAAAAGATGTGCAGCAGAACTGACTTATAAAATAAACTACAATCCTCTAAAATATCACCTTTTTCCAACCTCTCAAATTCCAGTTAAAAGAATATATACTAAAAGGCACTTGAAATTAAAGATATTTTCCCCACGCTATTGTTTGAACTCTAAGTAAATAGCTCAAAGTAAACTTATAAGGAAGGAATTGAGAAACAATACTTAAAAACGCATCTTCCCCCAGAATCAACTTAACAAATACTACTGAGTAACTACAATGTACAAGGCTTTCTCCTAAATGCTGTAGGAGAGCAGCCCCAGAAGGAGCTCTTACTCCAGGTCTGGACCAAGTACAGAAAGATAACTAGCACACCAACCTGGTGAGGGAGGGAGAGGGGAGTCAGAGCAGCGTGAAGAAGAAGGGCGCTGAGAGGGGCTTCAGGGAAGGGTAAGACGTTGACAGAGAAGAGGAGATGGCAAATAGACTGGAGCGTTTCTTGGTCCTAAGGTATGAGTTTAAAAACTTGGGGGCGGGGTGGGGGATCCTGCCAACAATATTAGACCACTTCACACTGCCTTCAGGCTACACTTTATAACTTACAGAACATTTTCTCCCCCCCCCTTCTTCATGAACAGATATTGGGAGTTTGGGGTGACACTCTTGATGTGCCTACTGAGAAATACCCAAAGGACCAGGGGCCCCAAACAAAACAAAGCACTCTTTTATAAATTTCTCAGAAATTCTGTGAGCATCACATTCTAAAATACACAATGGATAAGTATTGTTCCCATTGTATCGATCACGAAACAGGCTCTGCAGGGATAACGACATCCCAAACGAAAACAGCAAGTGAACAGCAGCAGGGCAGGAACTCAGCCAAGTCTTCCAATGGCGCGTGGAGCGCTTTCTCACCCACTCACCAACGTGAGGACGAAACTCAGAGTCAGGCTGCACCTGCACAGTCAAGTCCCAAGTTACAGCGAACCCTTGTTCTTAAGCAATAATGCTAATGTGTCATCAGATACAAGCTATGAAAACTTCCTTTTCCTCCCCAAGGCTCAGTATAATAAAAGGAATGGGAGAAAACAGTAGAAGACATGTAGTTTAGCAAGAAGGAATAAAAACAGATAAGTTAACAAGTTCTTATGAAATGAATTAAAATATCATAGGAATCTAGAATTTCAAAATCTTTAGATCCACACTTCTAAACTGATCATGATGCCTGACTGTGGGAAAATCAAATCTGCTGAATTTGTTATTGAGTATATGACTTACTCCCCCAAAAAAAGTATACGAATAAAATGGGCAAAGCCAACATGCGTTGTGGTGTTGATGTTGCTGCTAAATAAGATCCCACATCTACTGAACCAAAGAACGAATAATAAGCCAGGACCTGGGGATTCGGGGGTTCCTCTGTCAGCTCTGCCACCAACCAGCTTTGTGATCTGAGGCAAAGGACACCTCTCGAGGCCTTTGTTTCTGATATGAGACATGAAGCAACCCAATTAGGTGATATTTATGGGTCAAATAAAAACGGCAAGCAATAGGATATATTGGAGTATACGAGGAAGCCATTTGGTATAAACCTAATTCGGCCTGACTTGGTTTTATTCAAAAGGGCCTGACTGTGGCCATTGAGCACGCATTGTATATCTGCTTAGACATTTCCTATGTCCAGAACAAAGGCCCTTGAGATAAAGATGCAACTTCCCCCCACATTGGCATTTCCTTAGGAATAAGCATCTTTCCTTAGGCTAGGAACTGATTGCTGCACTCACCTTTGACCACCCAGCTCACCTGTGACCACTCAGCTGGAGACAACAGACTGCCACCCTGCTGTGTTCACCGAGACAGGAGACCTACCTGCTGTTTCCATCAATCGCTGTGCCGACAGAGCAGTCTCGTGACTATTGTAAAAGGGACATTTCAATCCTATGTGAAACATCCTCTCTGGGGGTATATAACCATTCTGTGCACCCCACTTCTTTGGTGCCCTTTCTTCCTTTGGGAAGAAAGGCCCCGGGCCATGGTCCTCAGATTTCAGCTCAGAATAAACTCACCCAAATTTTCATTTATAGATTGGTTATGGATTATTTTCGTCAACACAATTAGGTGATATTTATGGATCCTTCTTTCTAAAATTGAGTCTATTAATTCTCAAGCTTTTGGACATATGAGAGGCAACTCAAAAGACTATACAGGCCATTTTCATCTAACAGAATATAATAAAACATGCACATTTGAAAACACAGAACAGATAACTCAAGCTCCACAAAATCAACATAAGACTCAATACTCACACAGCACTTGGGTGTCCACAGAGCACTTTCATGTTTCCTCCACCCCTGGAAGCCGCACTCATAAATACTTGCAACAGAAACAGAAACCAACGACCTAAACCTTTCTTGCAATGCTGGAGATATTAAAATAGCAGCAGAGTTTCAGTGGAGCATTTGTAAAGGTCCGAGAAGTATCTGTTACAAATGATTACCCAGGGCCCATCATTGTTTCACTATGGCAAAATTTATAAAACAAATTACACAACTCAGCTAAAATGGCCTCTCAGTATACTCTTGTTTTAAACTACAACAAAGGTTCAAGATGATTTAAAACTCTGAGGGTCAAGCCTTTACTTTGGGACCACTGATCAATTTGCTAGGGCAGGGTGCAGGGGATACTCTTGGTCTGTTGGTTTGATTTAGAGCACTCTATAAATAAAAACATTTCATTCACTTTCACCTTCAAATTTTGACATCTGGAGACTGGTTTGTGGAATCAGGAAAATGACACATGAGACCAAACAGGAAATGCTATTTGGTTCATGTCCCAAGGATATTATTTAACAAAAATGCTGAGTGAGCTATTTCAAAAGCTCAGCTGGAGGGAAGGCATTCACTATAGGCTATTTATGATGCTTTCAGAAACGTCTCAGGAGGTATAAATTTTGGCAACTTATACACATTCCTTTAGGCATTTCCCTATATTGGTTCCCTGCCTTCTATGTAGAGAAAAATTTTATCCAACATAAAAAGGAGAGAGAGATGTTATAATTTCCAACAGAAAGTATATGCATTTGGATGATGAGAGGAAAGCAATTGCAGTGTATTTTGAGGTACTTGGTCTGGAAGCGAAAACATCTTCCTTCTAAGAATTACTCAGCGGGGACGACCTGTGGCGGAGTGGTTAAGTTCGAGGGCTCTGCTTTGGTGGCCTGGGGTTCGCCAGTTTGGATCCTGGGTGCAGACCTACACACCAATCATCAAGCCACGGTGTGGTGCCATCCCACATAGAAGAACTAGAATGACCTACAACTAGGATATACAACTATATATTGGGGCTTTGGGGAGGAAAAGAAAAAGAGTAAGCTTGCTAACAGACATTAGTTGGGGCCAATCTTCCTCACCAAAAAGAAAAGAAAAAGAATTACTGAAGACAGCCTTCTTTGGCCTACTGCATGATGCTACATTTAACAAGCATTGATTATTATTTTATATGTATATACATATATTTAAATATATATAAATTATTATATTATTAATTTTATCTATATATGTAATTCTACCAGAAAACTATTAAGAAAAAATTACTATGGAGATCTTTGTCAAAATACCAAACAGATCAAAGAGAGAAATACAGTTATACAGCCAAAAGAATAATGATTTCTACTGAAATGACCGATAATTATCATCAATAAATTCCAGGAATCTAATGATTAATTGTATTCTCCCCTGCTTCTTCTTCTCCTACATGTTAACATGTAGTAAAAACTTGAATTTTATCCTCTTTCCAATCTCTCAAAAAAGTCTTAAGAACCTAAGAAACAAAAGAAACAACCAAGAGAAGTATATCAGTTGCAGAGCAGATCCTTGATAATCCTGAACCAAACTACCTCTTTGTTTTATTTAAATTTTAAAAAACCAAACCTCAATCTGTAGCAGAAAGGTTTTTACACATTGCATTGTTTGGTCGGAAGATATACTAATGTGGGTTTAAGATATTCCTATCAATGTAAATTGGGCTTACAAATGAGCCTGTAACCTCTCAAGCACACTGCCCTCGCACGATGACAGTCCAGGCACGGTACACCCTATCCCAAGGGTCTGCTGCTATTCTGGAGGGGAGCTCTAACTTACTCCGCCTTTGCTTACATGGTGTATTTATATTTTTCTTCACAACTTTTTAATAAAGTTTTTCCTGCAAAAGTTTAGCAATTAGGGATTAGGAGAATGTGAGCCTTAATTGTTCACGCACCTGACCGAACGATTTCTAACACCACAGGTTGGGTCAGAGAAAGGGTGGAGATGGGGAGTGGGAAGTTGGAGGGGTGGACAGGAGACATCAGACTCCCAGGGAGCCTCATCGCTCCTACCCTTCTGAAAACCTGTCCCACCACTACCGGAGAGTCTGATATGCTGGAAGGGGAAGTGGTAAGGAAAAAAGGTCCACAGGTAATAAGAATGCTGACCCTGACAACTGGAAGAGAACATCTTTGGGAGGTATAATATAAACTCAGGGAACAGAGGGTTCTGAGGTCCAACAACCTCAGGAAATACCACACACTAATCTCCCTCCAGGGGACTCACATTGCACATTAGCACAGTAAGCCTTCAGAGAAGTTTAGGAGTAAAGAAACCTGTTTTACTTTATTTAATAGTGCTAAAATCTTTTCTTTTCTTTTTTTTTTTTTTGAGGAAGATTAGCCTGAGCTAACATCTGCCGCTAATCTTCCTTTATTTGCTGAGGAGGACTGGCCCGGAGCTAACATCCATGCCCATGTTCCTCCACTTTGTATGTGGGATGCCTACCACAGCATGGCTTGCCAAGCGGTGCCATGTCTGCACTCAGGATCCGAACCTGCAAACCCCAAGCTGCCAAAGCGGAACGTGCGCACTTAACTGCTGCACCACTAGGCTGGCCCCAACAGTGCTAAAATCTTACTCATCTATTAAGCTTTCTCTCAACACTAATTTGGGAAGATAATTTAGAAATCCTGAAATAGTTTTGAAAATGGCCCTATTCCATTGTTTGGGGGCTCTGTGCCAGATTATACGTGTACTGGCACCGTAGTACAGTGATCAGATTTTTAAGAACATCCAGAAAAAGCTACATTTTATTCAAGTACAAGGGTATTTACTTGGCAATGGTGTCAGAGTGATCATTAAGTGTATCAGTCTACTCAAAAGCCACCATTAGCACTGCTGAAACTATCTGGACCACCGGGTCCCTTACAGCACATGGGCCACGAAGCTAAAATAGCTGCCTAACCCTTACTGTCCCTGGAGAAAGAAGGCCACTTGCTAGTCCTTAAATGTCTTTTCTTTCTTATCTCCATAGCTTTGCTCTTGCTTTTTGCTCTGCCTGGAACATGCTCCCCACTATTAGGTCTCCAAGTGTCAGTCTTGCTAACCCATGTAGACCTACCGACCTAAACGCCAGTTCCTCCACACAACCTTTCCAGACTGTCCAAGATTGGCTGGCTTCTACCTCCTTTAAAACCCTCCAACCACTGTGGACATCTCTTAAAGCAACAATCATATTCTCGTTACATAACCACAGGTCTTTGAAACTCATCCTCCAACTAGGGTGGTAAACTCTTTAGGGACAGGAACTGTGTCTTCCCCCTATATAGATGAAGAAATTTAGGCTTAGAAAAACGTAGTAAATTGTCCAAGGTCACGTAACTAGTAAGTGGCAGTGCTGGGATTCACACCAGATCTGTCTAAGCCCCAAGCCCAGGCTCTCTCCCCTATCCACCGCCCTCCTCCACCTCTGAAACAGCAAGCCAATGGTTCCCACGGCAACAGGAAGAACGTAAGTCACCTCCTTGCTGGAGACAGGCAGCATGAAAGTTCCACCTTCTGCCCTAACTCACCGCCTGGCTTCTGACTCAATGTTTTAAGTCTACCTTCCCCTTTCAGACCTTATTTCTCGTAACGAGAAATGTAACTGTTTTTTAAAAAGAGCTTCATGGAAAACTGTAGGCTAAACAAAGTTAAACATGTTGGTTGCTTACTGCAGGATTTTACAGATCATTTAATATGCTGTGCAGCATTATACATCATTTTTATATATATATTTTAGAAGGCACAGGATATTCATACAAATTTTGTTATATATCATGGAACAGAACTATCCTTCATAAATTTCATGTAATTCAATTGAGCAGTGCCTCGTAACAAAGAGCTTTATTTTAACAGCATCATTTTCGCAATATAATGCACGCACAGCAACAAATTCATTTCAAAATTGTTTAATAACATGCACCTAAATAAGAAATCTCACAACCCAAATAGTATGGGATTTCATGTTACTAGGATTTAAAGCTAGCACCACCCTACTTTGTGCCAGCAAGTGAGTGATGAAGTGCTACCCACACAATGTCTGACACTGAATGAGGGAGCCACGTGGACCTACACTGGTTTCACTCAATGATTAATACAGGTTCACTATATTTAGTTTCTACTTGAACAGTGAACCTTTTCTTCCCCATCTCTGAACCCCGGTAAGGACATGGGATAAATTCAGTGACTAAAACTCAAGAAGTTTTGATGAATGAAACATGAGAACAAGACTGACTCTTCAGGGAGAAAATGAGACTTTTTCCACATTAAGTCTAAAATAACACTGGTAACCTCTGAGGAGGGCAACTGGGTGACCTGGGGGCAGCAGTGGGAGGGACACCTTTCATTTATACACTTTTGTATCTGTAGGGGGTAGAACTGTTCCAAAAAGAGATATGTTCAAGTCTTAACACCCCCTCATATCTGTGAAGGTGACTTTATTTGGAAAGTGGGTCTCTGCAGATATAATGAAGTTAAGAAGAGGTCATGGTAGGTTAGGGTGGGCCCTAATCCAATGATTAATGTCCTTATAAAAAGAGAGAAAATTGGATAGAGACACAGCTTGGGGCACACAGGGAGGACTCTGCGATGACAGAGGCAGAGACTGAAGTGATACAGCTGCAAGCCAAGGAGCACCCAGGATTTCCCCCAACCAGCGGAAGCCAGACCGGCAAGGAAGGATTCTTTCTTAGAGCCTTCAGACAGACCACAGCCCTGCCAGCACCTTGATTTCAGACTTGTTGCCTCCAGAACTGCGAGAGAATAAACTGCTGTTGTTTAAAGCCACCCACAGTTTGTGGTACTTTGTTATGGCAACTCTAGGAAACTATGCTACCTTTGAAATTTTACACAATGTGACTCTACCATGCATTCAAGAATCAATCAAATTAAAATAAGACAAGCTCAAGATAATGAAAACACAAGCCACAGACTGGGAGAAAATATTAACAAACTATATACCCGATAAAGGACTGTTACATAAAATATACAAAGAACTCTCAAAACTCAACAATAAGAAAACAGACAACCCAATTAAAAATGGCATAACCTTAACAGACACCCCATCAAAGAAAATATACAGATGACAAATAAGTGTATGAAAACATGCTCCACATCATATGTCATCAGGGAAATGCAAATTAAAACAATGAGATACCACTATACACCTATTAGAATGGCTACCCTCTAGGACGCAGACACCCCGTCAAATAAATGCTGGAAAGGATGTGGAGCAACCAGAACCTCTCAATCATTGCTGGTGAGAATGAAAAATCATACAGCCACTTTGGAAGACAGTTTGAGAGTTTCTTACAAAACTAAGCATACTCTTACCACACAATCCAGCAATCACACTCCTTGGTTTTTACCCAAAGGAGCCGAAAACTATATGCACACAAAAACCTGCACAAGGATGTTTATAGCACTTTATTTATAATTGCCAAAATTTGGAAGCAACTAAGATGTCCTTCAGTACGTGAATGAATGAACAAACTTTGGTACATCCAGACAATGGAATATTAGCACTAAAAAGAAACGAACTATCAAGTCATGAATAGTCATGAAGAACACTAAATGCATATTACTAAGTGAAAGAAGCCAATCTGAAATGGTTACATACTGTATGATTCCAACTATATAACATTCTGGAAAAGGCAAAACTGTAAAGACAGTAAAAAGATCAGTGGTTGCCAGGGGTTAGGGTAGAGGAAAGGATGAAGAGGCAGGGCACAGAGGATTTTCAGGGCAGTGAAACTACTCTCTATAATACTATTATGGTGATGCATGTCATTACACATTTGTCCAAACCTACAGAATGTACAACACCAAGAGTGAATGAACTCTAATGTAAACTATGGACTTTGGGTAACAATGATGTATCAATGCAGGTTCATCAGTTGTAAGAAATGTACCTCTCTAGTGGGGGATGTTGATGATGGGGGAGGCCATCCATGTGCAGGGGGTATGGGTATACGGGAAATCTCCGTACTTTCCACTCAATTATTCTGTGAATCTAAAACTACTCGAAAAAATAAAGTCTCATAAAAAAAGTATTTTTAAATCATAAAGTAAGCCAAAAGTTATGCCCTTTTTTATATTACAGTTTAGTAATCAAATGGAACCCATGACGAAAATATGCATACTTTTCCTCAAAGCTTTACATGTTCCTTTGTTCACTCAAACTTCAACTAAGTGCTACGCTGTGCCAGCTGTAGTAGCCTGGGAAAGGTTCTAGAGAATCCAGAAATCAGCTACTTCCTGTCCTTTAGGATGATGTCTACTCTAATAATCATAGAGGAAACAGATTACATCAACTCGTAGGGAAGGCATTATTCAGGTATATTGAGGAATTAAGATTAAGATCAGGGGCCGGCCCCGCGGAGGAGTGGTTAAATTTGCACGCTCTGCTTCGGTGGCCTAGGGTTTTGCCTGTTTGAATTGTGGGAGCGGACATGGTACCACTCATCAAGCCATGCTGAGGTGGCATCCCACGTGCCACAACTAGAAGGACCCATAACTAAAAATACACAACTATGTACCAGGGGGCTTTGGGGAGAAAAAGGAAAAAAAATATATATATATATTAAGATCAAATTTTTAAGTGCTATTTAACCATAAATATGAGACAGATGATCTTTCTCCTTCCCTCTATTCAAAGATTAAGGATATGAAATATAAATTAATTACTTGACTGGTTCAAGATGCATCTCGAGAAAATCGGACACAAATTAGAAGAGACGGATGTCACTGAATATGTACCATGGCATGAAAACCCTTTCAAGAATTCTGAAAAGGAAGAATAAATATTAAAAAAAACAAAACACTCGAGAGAATAGTTGAAAATGGAAGCAGATCCTGAAATCATTAAAACTCTAGTGTTAAGAGAATGAAAACTGGAGAATGAGCCATGCTGGAGGATTCTACCATCTTAAGAAAGAAGGGGAGGAGTGTCTTAAAATTATTCTGAAAAGATACTGGTCAAGAACAGAATTATGTACAAATCAGACTCCACACACTTCCTCACACTGTCTTCTCTCCTAACCTTCTGTCTTTATGCTATTGCCAAATTAAGAAAAAAAAAATTGATAACTCCATTTCCAGAATTGACAGCATAATTCAGTTGTTACCTTAGCATGAAAAAAACTGGAAGAAAACATTTAAAAGAAATGGTGTCCTCTCTTAGAACCAGTTCCTCAATCTTCTTAGAAGTAAAAATAGAACAAAAGTGAAAGATATCACATAACGTGTGTCTTCACATTCAAAAGATTATTGTTCAATCCTGTGTTAAAATTTTGGCAAAAAAATAGCAGCCTCCTCCCTAGGGCCTAACTACATGTATGCATTGGTATGCTGCAAGATAGAAGAACAGTACCTTAGAAGAGTGGTATTTTTCAAATGTTGCTGAAAAAGTGGGAAAAAAATAACAAGCTGCTCTCTCTATTAAGAAGCACATGCAACAAGCATTTAAAAAATTACCATAAAGTAAAACAAAGACCTACTGTCCTATGAAACACACGGTAAGTTTCACTATATCCCCAAATCCTAAGATCACTGTATTTGGGGAGATGAATGTGTATCATTAGAAGAGAATGGAGGAAAATGTGGTTTGGAGAGGAGGACTTGTGGTAACTTGGTCCTGCTCAAAATGCCCCAATTCAACTTGATGAGATCAACCTAAAAATTATTAGAAAATTAGGAGCTGGTTTCAGCAGGGGACAGAAATACATTAGGAAAACTTTTTCTTCTGTTTGTACTGGTATTTGATAGAAACTTCAAATGCATTTAAGTAACAACTCCTTGCTTTCAAAACAACCACCACTGCAGAATGCTATTTCTGCAGTAATATGAAGTAGGAGGAACACATATTGGGAGTAGAATAATTTGGACTGCTACTGACTTAACAGCAATGAAACCTCCCACTTTGCTGCAGGAAACATTATGACAAATCCCTGTCTAGAGGATGGAAAAACCTTATTCATTTCTTCTCCAGAAATGTATATACTCAATCAGCAAGTGTTCTTCTCAAAAGCACCAAATAACCGTTTCTCAGGAAGCTTGTTTTCTGAACTCTTCACCCTACATTACTTCTGAATTTTTCTCCTCTCCATTTTCCTAATTTTAACTTAATTGGTTGTGAATCCAAAAACATGTGTTTCCTATTTGCGTTTGGCTACAGAAAAAAATTCTCAACGTACATTAGGGAATCTAGGGGCAAATGCTGGAAGCAGGAGAACGATAAAAGATAAAACAATAATGGTCAAAGCAAAAACAAGAATGCTGTTTCTCTCCTCCTACTGTTGCCAAGAAGATGGTATAAATTTTCTCTCCTTTTGGAAAATTACCTAATTATAGGAAAGAGCAGGCTTTCTGCTTATGATACCAAATGTGGATATTTTAAAGAGTGCTACAAGCTGTCCTCTTAAAATGGGGCAAGAAAAGAGAAGCGTGTGTAACTGCAGCACGTGCGTGACGACAGGAAGCACCATCTCCACACGCATCAATCATACCCTTGTCATCATCTCTCCATTCCTGACCTCCTAGAGCAGTTACAAATTGTGGTCTCCAGATCAGCAGCATCAGCACCAGCTGGAAACTTATTAGAAATCCAAATTATCGGGCCCCACACTAAACTGCAGAATCAGAAACTCTAGGGGTAGGACACAGGAATCTGTTTCAACAAGCATTCCACAGATTCTGATTTGATTAACCATGTCCCACAGGAACCTACTATCTGCCAATTCTTTCCGGCTTTTAATCATATGTTGCCAGAATTGTTACTAAACATTTTCACGTGTATACCTCCTCCAACTAATTTATAAGATCCTTGGGGCAAAAGTTCTCTCTCTTCCCTTGTCCCCTTTGCTTTCTCTGACCCACCAGTACCTTCCACAGAGCTAATGAGCTAAAGGAAACATAATAAGCATTCAGACTGACAGGAGCAGGGGAGGGGCCTTGGGGAGAGTTCTCCCTTTTTGAATGTGATACTCCATCCAACTGAGATTATCTATTTCCCTTAATTATCAGCTAGAAATAAAAGGCCCTAGTTCTCCAATTTACAGTCTAGAGAGGATTCATTCATTCTTGGGATGGAACTGCTTAGCTTCAGAATTTGGATAATCCAACTGGAAAACAAATTAAAATTGCATAAAGTATTTCCCCCAACAGCTTGGCGACCTCAAACAGAGAGGGGAGGAAGAAGAGGCTGCACTTCTTTCTCAGAAGCACCCGCTAGGGGCCAGATACATGGGAAGGTTCATGAGTTACCCCTGTGGCAGGATGTAACCTTCCAAACTCTTTTAATGTGAAATGCTGTTTTTGTTTGCCTTCTCTTTCTTAGCTACATTCAAAACCTGAAATGCAAATAAATATTTCCCTGCACACAGGTGCATCACTCTCCTTGAGCAAAGCTGAACTAGTTGCTCAGTTGCTAGCAGACTTAGGTTCTGAGTTTAACAAATGTTGGGAGCTTAGCGGTGGATCCTGGGGAGGATCTAACCACAGGGGAATTCCTCCACCTGGCATAATAAATACATGGAATTTGCTCAGATGTATTCTGTTAGCATTGAGTATGTGCCCTATTAAATACTGTGCAGGGACGTTCCACATTATGATGGATCACCTGTGCCTCCCCCGCCCTGCACCTGGTATTTTTGAGAAGTACCCACACACTTAAGAGTGAGGCTTCTAGGCTTTCCTACTTCTCCAGTTACATCTGCAAGTTCTTTAAGCCAATCTGAAAAGGGGCTCTATTTGGGAATGAATCTTTGTATGCTCCAAAAATGTATACGTTGAAACTCTAACCCCTACAGTATTTAGAGATGGGGCCTTTAGGGGGTAATCAGGTTAAGATGAGGTCTTGAAAGTGGGGCCCTCATGATGGGAGTAGTGCCCTCATAAAACACCAGAGCTTGCTCACACGCTCTCCACCACGTAAGAACAAAGCGAGACAGCGGCTGTCTCTAAGCCAGGAAGAGGGCTCTCCCAGGAACCAAATCTGCCAGCACCTGATCTCGGATTGCCCAGAACTGTGAGAAATGTTTAAGTTACCCAGTCTATTATATTTTGTTATAGCAGCCTGAGCAGATTAATAGCGCCCCCCACTCTGAATTTCTCTTCCATGGCTTCTCACTAGACCTCTGACCCCAAATCCTTAGTAAAGATAAGAAAACCTTCTGTTTGCCTATGTCAGCACATGTGTGAGCTGAATTAACTGCATGCAGTGCAACTGGGCCAATGTAAGTGGTGACCTATGGAGAAGAGATGGCAGGCACAGGGTGCTCAGCCTCAAAAGCCAAAGTGATTTCTATGAGCCAGGCATAATCAGAAAGCAACAGACAGTGGCCAGAGCTGAAGAGGATGTGCACTCTGAGGCAAGAGTCATCTCAGCTGAAACAACTGCCATCCCCAGGTTGCCATGAATGTGGGGTTGGGAAGAACTCTAAAGATGACAAAAGTCATTTTTCTCCAGTGCGGTAGGAAGGGGAAAGGTCCTTTGCTGAAAATTAAGCTATCCAAAAAGAATTTTTTAATTGTAAGTATTTCCTACCAATCTGAGTTTGAAGACAGATTTATACCTAGGACACACATGACTCATAATAAATTGTCTTTAGAGGAGTATGCAGGTTAAATCTAGGTCTCTGCAGTGAAACACCAGAGCAGATATCAGCCTTAAAAAAACAAAAGAAAGCTTTGTCCTTGGCTAGATTCTTGCAAACCCAGATGCTCTAGAATAAGGCAATGTCCACGTCTCTGTGGCTAATTAGCAAAACTTTCCTTTTCCCCCATAGTTGGGGTCCACAGCCGATGACTGGTTGCCTAGGTGCAAAAGTCATTCTCAAAGGATATAAAAACAGCAAAGGCTTCTTGTTACATGCTAGGCCCAGGTTCTTGTGTGCAAGACTCAAAAACAACATAAAGCCTTTTTTCATTCCCTCTGTGTTATTGGGGAAACAGAACATGCCCCTCTCGCAATACAGCACTTCAACCATTGTCGCTGCGCCGTCATCGAGCCTCTGCATTAAAAGGACTTCTGGTAACTCAGTGCAGAGTACACGGGAGTGCTCAGTTTCCCGGCGCTTGTTCTTTGCTAGGAAATCAATTCCTCTAAATACAAAATGCAGTGGTGACAGCATATGGTAACAGCACAGTGTCTGCAGTAACGTACAGGAGTACTGTCAGAGAGGAGACCTGGGCTTTGTGAAGAGCACAGAGATGAATTTCTTCTAATATCTGGTTTGCCAGTTTCCTCCTGTAAATCCTCTATGCTGATGAAGCTAGGCATGACGTACATATGAAAAGACACTAAGGTAATCAGGACCTCATTCAACATCATTTTCCTTGTTCTCTTTGGACTCCAGGGGGGAACAGTTTGCCATCATTCCTGCTAACAAGTGTGACGGGAGAGTACACAAACACACACACGAAACCAGAAGAGCCTCCAAGTTCTTCCCTCAGAGGCCCACGAACCCTGGAATTACTGTCACAAGTCATTCAAATTTGATTAGAGGTAGGAATCTTCTACTTTAAACACTGAGCAATTAGTGTCATCACGAAGGATAAATTATTTTGCATCATTTGTATATAACTTATATACTTCCTACAAAAAGTACATGTGATTCAAAGAATTGGTGGAAACAAGGTGCCACAGAGGCCATCAAGATCCATAAAGCTTAGGGGTTGGCCCTGTGGCCAAGTGGTCAAATTTGCTTGCTCCGCTTCAGTGGCCCAGGGTGTCGTTGGTTCGGATCCTGGGCACCAGCACGGCACCACTCATCAAGCCATGCTGAGGTGGCATCCCACACAGCACAGCCGGAAGTATCTACTACTAGATTATACAACTATGTACTGGGGGCCTTGGGGAGAAAACAAAACAAAAAAAAAAAAAGAGGAAGACTGGCAACAAATGTTAGCTCAGGGCCAATCTTTAAAAAAATCCCCATAAAGCTTACGTTCTCACACTTTTCCTAAGAGAGTAAGTGGCGCCCCTTCAAGTCCAGGGCTTATAGCAAATAGGAAAGGTGTGACAAGTGCATCCTTGTCTGAATGTGAAAGGGAAATGCGTGAAACGGCTAGAGTTTGTGTGTGCACTCACTGAATACGAGGGACCTTAGAGGGAAAGCAGGAGCTAACGTGCTGAAGTATCACTCATAGGCATTCCGGCTGTACAGCATGGTGATTACAAATACACTGACCCTGGAGACACAAAGTCCTGGGCTCAAATCCCAGCTGCCAGCTATGTGACCTGGGCAAGTTTTCTTAACCTAAATGTGTTTCCTCACCTATAAAATAGAGTAATAAAACCTACCTCATAACATTCTTGTGATGATTAAATGAGAAGACCTGCAGGCACTTAGCAGAGGGCCTGGCACACAGTAAATCCCCATTAACTTTTGACTATTTTTCTTTCATTTCTAAAACTCCCTCTAAATCCCTCTGTAGGTCTGGGACAACCGACCCAAAAGAAAAGCAGCATTTTCATCTTGCTTCTTGAAGGATGTGTTAGGGTCTTAACAGAGGGAATGAATTTACATTTAGAGACATCCTTAAACAGGGGAATGCCAAGCAACATTTTATCACGGCCACAGTGGAATCAAACGTAGAGCGGTTATAAATACCCAGAAAACTAATATTTGTAACATTTCGATACTGAAGATAGCCTTGCTATTTTATATTTCCAACAACATTAAAACTCTGTAACGTTATTCCAGCCAAGTAATTTTACAAAAGACCAAATAAGTACCACTCAATCTGTAAACCACAAAAGGGGGAAACTAGATCACTAAGTCCATTCCATATCAATAACCCTGTCTTTTAAGAATCTGAAGGCAGGAGTCTACACTAGGAATTGCAACTTAGGTGTTCTAGTTTGAATATTTATAATAGCTGCAGTCCCAGATATATAATGCTGCATAATAAACCCAAAGTGGCTTAAATCAAGAACAATGTTAATTTTGTTCACGAATCTGCAATCTGGACAGAGCTCAATGGAGACAGTTTATTTCTGCTCCACTCGGCATCTGCTGGGCCAGCTCAAAGGCTGGGGGCTAAAATCATCTGAGAGCTCACCCGCTCACATGTCTGTCAACTAAACTGAGAAAACTCAAACAGCTGGGAGCTGAAACAGCTGGGGTTCCTCCGGCATCCCCTCTAACTGTACGTAGTTCTTCCATGTGATCGCTCCAACATGGCAGATTCAGGGCACCTGGACTCAGGGCTCGAAAGGCAGAGGTCACAAGAAAGAAAGAGAACCAGGTGGAAACTCTATTGCCTTTCATGGCCTCACCCTGGAAGTCACCCATCATCAACTCCACCACAGTCTAGCAAACCACCCAGGTTTAACATGTGGAAACACAGACCCCCGACCTCTCACTGAAAGACTGGAAAACCACATTGTAAGAAGGGCACATAGGATAGGGTATACAATGGTGGGACCATTTTGGGAAAATATAACCTGCCACCATTAGCTTTCACACACTGAATTAGTCAGGTTCTTGTTTACAAGCAACAGAAACCAACTTTGGCAGACTGAAAAGGCAAACAGGAGTTTATCGGAAGGATATTGAGAATTCTAAGACTCAAAGGAAAAGCTCGAAACCTGGCCTGGAAATGAGCCAGAATCAAGAGACTGAAGGGAGGCCGGGAAAAGGAGCCTCAGTCACAGGAAAGGCCGGTTAACACACCTCCCTCACCACCACTGCTGTGACTGGACGGTGATGTCGCTGGACGCTCGACACCACCACTGCTAACAAGAATCAACTGTCTCCACTTCTTTGAGTCATGCCCTCAAGATTCAAAGTTCTGAATGAGTGATTCTGATTGGCTTAGCCTAAGTCACATGCCTGAGACCTAGTATCCTGGGACAAGAGGAGGCAGGATCTAGCCCCTTCTGGAGGAGGAATCCTACCTCCCACAAAGGCCTATACAACAAAGAATTTGACCCAAATAAGAATAGAGGTTCAGATGCTGGGTAGCCAAAAGTCCAGCAAATGTCTGATCCACAGGGAAAACAGTCTTTTACCCCTTTGAAATGAAACATCACACTGTCTTCTGGCAGCAAAGAGTAAGAACAGAGCCTGGTTAGTAAGCAGGTTTTAGCCTGTAAATCCTCAATCCATGATGCAATCCATTAGGATAAGAAAATTCCTCAGAGTGAAGTGTATTAAGTTAACTAAGATCATAATTCTACTGGAGCAAGGTTGGATTCTAACACTATGGACATCCCACAAATCGAGATGTGCTTGTGCTCTTCACAGAGGATGGGCTTGCACTTACCCAGTGCAAGGGTGGGTAACATCCCAAAGTCCATCTATACAGAGGTCACCTATACAGAGGGCAGTTATTCTGACTTTAAAACAAAAATTTCCAAACTATTATTAAATTGCCAGGTTGGCATATAAGCATCTAATTAGTTTAAAATTTTATGCCACTGACTACAGCCAGTAATACTGTATACAGCATATAAGCAGTATTTAGAACATGACTTTTGTGGGGGAAGGCTGCCCACATGATCCTTAGAACCCAGAATACCCTGGCCTTGGCATCGGCAGGGGAGACTCTCCTTGCTTGGCTTCACTGGCAGCAGGAAGGAGGTGGCCCTGTTGTGGTGGGAAGAAAACACTTTCCGTGCCAAGATGACTGATCGTATGGAAGGAAATTCACATATATTCACGTTTTTAAAAAAATCATCTGAGACACTACTACATATTAGGATAAAAGATCTATCCAGATCCTCCACAAACTTTTGAAAGCAAATATTGACAGACAAGTAACTGATTCTCCTAAAATCCTAAACACAACAGCTAATATCTTTATATACATTTCAAATGTGTAAAACTAGTATTTACTGTTTTTCTTATATCACTTTAACAATAAATTAAAATTCAGTCAAAATATTTACTGTGTGCTATGTCTCAGTCACAAATTCTAGTTTTGTTGTTAGTGCCGTCAGTTGATTCCGACTCCTAGGACCCTGTGGACAGCAGAGTGGAACCCTGCTCAGTCTTTCTGCCCTATCCTCTGACCTTCTGGCTCTCTATCAGACAACGAACGCTCCACTGCTAGTCATAGGGTTTTCAGGGCCAGTCTTTTTTGAAAGTGGTTGGCCAGGGCCTTCTTCCTAGTCTTAGTCTGGAAGCTCCGCTGAAACCCGTCCTCCATGGGTGACCCTGCTGGTATTCGAAATCCTGGTGGTACAGCTTTCAGTGACACAGCAACACACAGCTCCCATGACAACCAAGAGACAGGTAGTGTGGTTCCCTGACCAGGAAACCAATCCCGGATGCTTGGTGAGAGCAGGCGGTTAGAGTGTCGCCAGATATGGACCCTAACCCATTTCTTTTGTCCTGCCTAAACTCTGACCTTTGTGTTTGACCTAATTCTCCTGTCTTTTTGAAAGGCGCAGGTGTTCCTTAATCTAACACCTTGAGGCCTTGAGCCTATGTGGTTTTCAGCTATGTTCCACGAAGAAGCTCTAAGCGACAACCGCCCTGGACCCAGTGGCTCTGAAACAGCCCAGACCGGCCAAGACCACAACTGCAAGACTGACACCTGCATAGACAGGCAGAGAGTTGTACTAAAGTAACCTGCCCTCATTAACACTGTAAATTACCCTCCTCTGGGAGGGGCAGAGTAGCCATTTTTTTTGTTACGTGATGTATATAAAAGCATGATTTCAAACCACACATATGCAAGCTTACCCACCTCTATATGCAATGATGAAGCTTCCCTTTTGAATATTCATTCCCTACTCCAAATAAAGATACCCATCTTCCTGTGCTCGGGGGGCCATAGCTTTGTGAAATTATTCTCTATGGTCTCCATCTTTCTCTGCTGCATGCCACAAATAAAAATTCTACTTTGTGAAACAACTACTTCTGGTGCAGTTTGATTTAACTCCCAAGAAGTGACCCACATTTGGTCCAGTAACAAGAGTGCCAGATCTTAACCACTAGACCACCAGGGCAAAAATTCTAGTTTGCTCCTTGCCATATAAGTGAGCACAAAATAATGGAGAACAAGAAATGATGGCAGGGACCTGTCTGTCTTATTCGCTGCTATAAGCCCAGGTTCCTAGTATGGGGCATATGGCAGGTGCTCAACTGATCAGTTGTTGTTGTCGAAGCTTTAAAGGGATGGAAGAGGAAAAGGATAAGAAAATAGCAAAAAGAGGAAAGCAAGTAATGACGGATTATTTTAGTAAAGATATTCAGGCCAATGATATGCTCTGTAAGGACGGTTCATTCATTTCTTCTGGACAGCTGGATGCTATGAGCCCCTAAACACTGTCCCCAAAATTTCAATTGCCTCACCTCTGCCCCCCAAAATGACAGAAAATGGCCAACATACACTTAAACTACTGAGTGATTTTAGTGAGCTAGTATTCACTAAAAGCCCGCATTACCTTTCAACACTACAAGAGTGTCTCACTTTGGGCAAAGACTGAAATATTTCTCTGCAAATTATGGTTCTGAATAAGATAGAGAAGAGACCTGTGTTGCATATAACATAACTTTAGTGTTCAGGCACTGCTCGAAAAAATAAATAATAGATTAAAAGGAAGCTTTAATTAGAACACAAAAATGGACAATTTTTGCTCAATAAAAATGTTCCAATTATGCTATCTGAATATACAACATGAATCACAGTAAAAACGGACGCTTTAATACGAATTTTTTGAAATGACACCTAAATGTGAAATACTTTCCAATATTATACAAAATTAGAAAGAAAGATGAAGGAAGAAAGGAGGGAGGGAAACAAGCATATAACTTAGCTACAGCACCTGCTGAAATAAAATCACTAAATCTTAAGGCTAGAAACAACCTTGAGACATACCTAAGCATCTCAGGTCAGTTTAAAAGCTATCCAGGGATGACTCAAGATTCTACAACCTAATCAGACCAACAGGATAGAATTATGGGTATACTGCAGCGTGTTTAGATGGTTGAGGAACTCAGTTTAACAAACAAACAGAATGATTCTTTGCCTAATTCTAACCTCTTCATGTTTCAGCCTTAAATCTATTTCCTTTTATTTAAGAATAGCTAATCCCCAAAGTCTAAAATCAAACAATTCATGTGCATCAAGACAATTATGATAATATACCACCTTTCTACTCTTGCTCCTCTGGAATAAATCAGATCTGTCCCTTCAACCTCCTTTTGTTTTGGTTTTTAGATTCACTGTTATATAATTCTTCATTCTTCCAAAGCATCTTGTCTTCCCACTCAAGTTCAAATCCTATTCTGAAAAGGATTTGAACAGTGCCAATTATACGAAAATAGTTTTAAGAACGATAGCAGCAGACTTTGAAACAGAAGCCTTGACATTTATATACATTTTAAAGCTGGGGTAAAAAGGAAATAAACATTTTTAAAGCTTTCTAGAATAGATCCTTGGATCTCAAGCCAATTACTCTGAAGTTACCTATTTAAATTTCCAGCTTTGGATTCAATCAAAGGGTCATGCTATTTAATTTCTGAGAAATTACAAAGATGTGCTCAATGGATGAGTGGGCAGGTCCCACTTGTCTACTGAGATTTCAAAATAACTACTCTTTCAAAAAAAAAAAACTCTTTGCCACAGCTGCATTCACTCTTTTTTTATTATTATTTCAGGATTTGCCAAAAGCTAAAACCATGCTACATTTGTTTAACGGAAGACAAATTTAAATAATTATCTATTAATTATTCTGTTTTCATAAATTGTGGATAAAGACCTGTTTCATGTGGGAGGACCTCAGTAAGTCTAACTATCAGCTTCAGACAATGAATTACAATTTTAAGGCTTTAGATTCAGTGGCTTTAAAGCCACCACTACCTGCCAAAACATAGAAATGCTGAAGAACTCTCGCAGTTCATGATTAGCATGGAAACACAGCAATGTTCCAATGGATGTCCAACACCCTGCCTGTACTGTGGGTCTCAGGCCACCATGACATCATCCACTAATGATGTGATGGTGATTACTACATCCTGCACCAGAGAAAGTGGCTCTTAATTATTACAGTGGCATGATTGTGTTTTTTAATTAAAGATTGGCACCTGAACTAACATCTGTTGCCAATCTTTTTCTTTTCCTTTTTTTCCCTCTTCTTCTTCTCCTCAAAGCCCCTCAGTACATAGTTGTATACTGCAGTTGTGAGTGCCTCTGGTTGTGCTATGTGGGACGCCACCTCAGCATGGCTTAATGAGTGGTGCCATGTCTGCGCCCAGGATCTGAACCTGCGAAACCCTGGGCCACCGAAGCGGAGCGCGCAAACTCAACCACTCAGCCACAGGGCTGGCCCCTGATTTTTTAAATGGATAATGAATTTAAAGTCCTTTTTGAACCATTTAGATACTTCTAGTGTCTTGACTCCCACATAAACAATCTTCTATTATACTCTTATGTTCTTGCATTACTTTAGGAGGACACAAACCAACCTTGAGTCTTTCCTGGAGAGGAGATCAGGCCAACTTTCTTCAATGGGGAGGGGGGAGTTACAGCACTCTGCCCTGAGTCCTTACCCGGTGTTCTAGCTGTCTACTTTGTGCTTTATAGGGTTTGTCATCCTCCTCCTCCCCTTTCTCCTATACTCGGGGTCTGGAAGGGAAAGTGGCAGGTGCTGGCAGGACATACTAACCCTGTCCTGAGGGCAAATTCTGAATTGTTGCTACCATGGAGATAGATATTAGGAGGGACAGAGTTACAGTGACAGATGGACAAGTGCAGCAGCGAGGGCAAATGTGATTCTGGCAACAACGGACAAGCCAAGACTAAAGCATGCCATAGTAATACCTGAAGTCACCAGGGCTTCTGGGCTGTATGCAACTGCATTCTTTCTAGAATTTTCTGGCATGGAGAGAACATTCCTATACTCAGTCATATCTGCAATATCTTTCTTTTGAGTATTGAAAATAAGCCCAATTTACATACATTCAAACCTCTGTATAGACACACATAAGCATATGCAACGTGAAAGGCAGGAACTAGAAAAGATTAGCATTCTATTTCATTGAATCTAAGACTGTTTTTCCACATTTTGATATCTCTAAATCAATATATATATGCAATCGATGGTTCTTATATTCAAGGAAAAACAACAGATCTCAAGACATGAAAACAAAATTTTAAATTTTTCCATAGTAGAGAACACCATATATTCTGTTAAAAAGGCAAAACAGAAAAAATATTCACAATATGCCTGATAAGGTTTATATCCTTAATAGCTACGAGCTTTTACAAATCACACTAAAGCTGAGCAAATAATAGAGAAATGGGCAAAGGATATGAATGGGAAATTCATAAGAAACCGAAAATGTTTATATCTAAATAGTTATGTTGTTACTATTATGCTAATAATAATTTTAAAGCCCTACCTCTACCCTAACGCTCCTCAGAGTCCAGTTCTTAACGTAGGCTGAAGAAAGGGAAAGAGGAAAGAAGCTCCTCCGTCCCAGGGGCTGGACTAGCAGATTTCACAGACAGGAGCTCAGTACAACCGCACAGCCCCGCTGAGCTAGATATCACTGTACAGGGCAGGAAATCGAGCACTAGAGAGGCTGGGGCTTTAAGCAAATTCCCCAAGCAGGTATGATACAGCCCAGATCCCAAGTTCCAACTCTGAAACAGCTTTTGATCACAGCATAATTCCAGAAACTTACTCATGAAAGATCTCCCCTGAGAACAAGGGGCTGGACCTCAGAGTTTTAAACTCAAAGCAGTAACTTAAGGCCAGAGGGATCACGTTTCACGAATCTGAAATGTTTGTATCCAGCTGCATGAGAAATTTCCTTCAGTTCTGCTTGCAATTTTCTCAGTTTGGAAAAGGAGAAGTTAAGTGTCATACTAAATACGTTTAGATTCAAAGATTGTGTTTAATTTAAAATATAGATTAACTTTGTACTAATAGTGAAACCATGACTTGAAAAAAACTTGATTCTTAAGTGTCACAAAACTCTGTCCACTTTAGTAAAAATAAAGCAGTTGCATCAAGAATAACTAGATCCTTATTCCTCAGATTGGGTTTTAGGTGGAAATAAGCTAATGGAAAAAAATCCATACTTTTATTGAAACACATCCAAGGAAGAGGGACCAGTGACAAGCAGGCCCTGCTCTGGTGGCCAGAGGGAAGGGGTGCTAACTAGTCTGACACATGCCAGGATTGCTGGAGTCGATGTTACAGCCACATTGTACAGGTGAGACCCTGCTTCCTGACCCTCATCTTCCAAATCCCCCCACAGTGAAGTCTTGGCAGGGTACCGTGAAGGCAAGCCACACTCCAGGAAGTCACAAATATTACATCTGCCACCAGCCTCCTGTATCCCTAGGTGAAAAAGAGCAGGACCTCATTCCCTGAGACCAGGGTTGGGAGAACAGAGGGGACGGGCAATAGGTGTCACTTGTGTATTTATCCACCGTATAAAGAAAAATAGGTCTCTTATACCCTTTTAAAAAATATCAGGTATTAAGAGTGCTCGGTTTGACGCATGTGGCTGGGTTACAGAGGATTAAAACAGAATATCTCCAATTCCTGAGTCTTAGAAGCCATTCTACAATATCAGCCTAACGCTTATAATTCAAAGATTTATTTCTTCATAGCCTTTTTGCAGACCAGCCTGCTCTTTTAAAAACCGGCTTTATTTTTTCTTGACAACCAAAATCTAATCCAGTAGGAAGTCAAGTGGTTTAGATTATATTGCCTGAGTTCTGATAGTTTTTGAAAATATGTTAAATGTATTAGTGTCATAGACGTTGTATCTTGCAATTCAGCCTCCAAAAAGCTCCCAATTAAAAGGACTAAACCAAAATGACTCATTTCAGCACAGCTGTTTAACCTTTAGCAGAACAGCATGCCACCAACGTTGTGCCAGCTGCTCTCACCAGCCATTCATCAAAGCATCAGCACTGTTTTTTAACCAGAATAACAAAGGAGAAAATGAATCTTGTTTCCAAGTACTTCCTCAGCAAAGATGAGGTTTACAATTGCCTGTTTGCAATACTGACTAAAAAATATTTTATTTAGGACAAAAGTTTCTTCTACATTTAAACATCTACAGGAAACAGAGGGAAGGGAAGAAGACTAGGAAATAGGAGGTGTCAAGGAAAATTCCCCAGAACTAGTATGATTTTGGTTACAGTGTAACAGTACAAGGTGTCTGATGGGGGAAGGAGAGAAGACGGGAGACAGACAACCTGGAGTAACACTTAGATGTATGTCCTCAGGACAGAAATGCAAACAACTTAACAAGCCTGTTTGCCCCACTGCAAGAAACAGAATATGGAACTGATTTTTTAGGCCAAAATAGTACATAGAAATCTGATTTTTAAGATTCCTGCTGAATCAATTAAGACTACAGGTACTTTTAAGAGTTCATGAAAAATTCAAAAATAGTCAAGTAATTTCCAGTAATTACATACTTGCTTATCATCTTTTCTCTCAGTTCTTTCAAAAGTTTAAGATAAATGGATTCTAAGATTATAAAAGGCAACGAAAAAGAGCTTTAGTCTGAGAGATTACGAAGTAGAGAAAGGTAATCAGATGGCATATTAGATGCTCAAAATACCTCATGAATAAAGATAAGGCCCATAAAATAGAAGGGGAGATAAATGCTTTGTTGCTGTCGTTGTTTTGGTGAGGAAGACTGGCCCTGAAGCAAGACCTGTGCCAATCTTCCTCTTCTTCGCATGTGGGATACCACCACGGCATGGCTTGACAAGGTGAACCCTGGGCAGCCGCAGCAGAGCACGAGAACGTAAGCACTATGCCCCGGAGCCAGCCCCTGAGTGCTGTTTGGGGACTGGTAGTTTACCATTATCACACCTTTGTACAGCACCATGGATGTCACCTTGAACTTTTTTTTTTTTTGAGGAAGGTTAGCCCTGAGCTAATGCTGCCAATCCTCCTCTTTTTGCTGAGGAAGCCTGGCCCTGAGCTAACATCCGTGCCCATCTTCCTCTACTTTATATGTGGGACACCTACCACAGCATGGCTTGCCAAGCGATGCCATGTCCGCACCCGGGATCCGAACCGGCAAACCCCAGGCCAGCAAAGTGGAAGGTGCGCACTTAACCGCTGCGCCACTGGGCCAGCCCCCACCTTCAACTTTTAAGAGAGATCTATTAAAGTGGTTTTAAGATAGAAATCTTAAAATTCAAAGACATTCAATGCTTATACTATGTAGTGATATGTATCATTATTTCAGTATTATTCTCATCATGAGCACATCATCTAAAATGGTAGGAATCAAGTACTAACTGTTCGGTATTTCTAAAGGAAATGTGAGTAAGCCATCAAGTGTGTATGTGAAATGGATCTTTCCAACAAAGCAGAATAACATTGTAAAAGTTTGTCATGTTTTCATGGACTAAGGCTTCACTAGCTTGAGCCGATGGTAAAATCTAGCAAACAGCTCCACTGGCCTTTATAATTTATAAAACTAATAAAGTGAAATCATCTCATTAATATTAAAAACCCAAAGAGGGCGTCTGCCTGACCATTCTGCATGGTACTAAATACAAAACAGGTATTTTGTAAGTCGAAGGCTTTACTCTCTTGATATTCAGAAGAGCTAAAATTTAGCCAGTACCTTTCTGGACATGGAGAGGAGAAAACTCCCCGACTGCGTCTAATGGGGGAGAAAAAAAGCCATAGCGGCTGTAATAGTTCAGGATAATGTAAGATTCCTTCTTGAATGAGATCAGTAGTCAACTTGGTATTTGGTCTCTAACAGAAATATCAAAACACGTTTTAAGAAAAAAATACATTTGCTCTCCATGAAAACTAAGAGATACACATTTAACATTATTTCTATTTAACATTATTTCTTTAACAATCCACTATGAATCTACCATCCACTACTTAATGGGTATCAATTTAATAAGTCTATATCACTCACTGAAATAAAGAATTTCCTACTTGGATCTGAAAATCTGCTAAAAGACTCATTTGGCTCATAACTAAATTCAGAAAAAGGCCAAACAACTTTGAAACTAATCTAAGGGGAGCTAATTACTACAATAGCAAAAGATACTTACCTTAAAGTGGTTTTCTATTAGGCAATCCTACAGCGTGTGCCTTAAGGTCAACAATAAACTAAAATCCCTGCGACCTTCATCTACCCTAAAATTACTTTTTCAAAGCTTTAAACTGTTTCTAGAATTTGATGAACAAGTTCATATCTGACCTATTCACGTACTTCATGATTTCGTAAACCTAGATCATGTCTCCTCTGAAATTTCATCTTTCTGGAAAGTCAGTCTTCCTGGTTAGTCATTATACTGAAGCCATTTGAGAGCCTCAATTATTGACTTTTCCAGAACACCTCAGCTCTCTGCTTTCTGATATTTGGCATCAGAACTGGATACATCAGAAACAAATTATGGCTAGGACAAAGATACTAGAATTTTTTAAATTTGCTTTGTTTTTCAAAACACTCTTCCTTATTTGGCTAGCTTTTCCTGACCTGTGTAAACTGGTACACTGGGTTGTCTTCATCTGCAGACGACACGTGGTAGATTAAAGTTCAACTTTTTATAAATATCATTGGGTTTTTTAAGTTATGTATTTCTTTAAATTTGCAACTCTGAGTCATTGCCAATTTTCCTACCCCCTCCTAAGACATAAACTTCCCAGACAATCCTGGTTGATACTTTATCCAGAAGTTTCTGCAACCTTCTACCCTTTACTGCCTGTTGAGAATAAACAGTCTTCCCCAATGAAGACTGAGCCTTAGGCCTTTCCCTAGGGACAGGAAGGATCTCTCGCAGAAATAGCACCGTGTCAGCACTGGCGGTTATCCATGTAGACAAGATTCATGTCTTATTCATCCATTTATGCCCAGCACCTGCCAAATAGCAGCTGCTCAAAAAAATATTTGCTGAAAGAATTGATCAAGATTTGAAATTAACTATGACTAAATAGAGATAAACGGATTACTCTGGAATTCTAATTTTCATTTATATATCCTTTCACACCTTCTTTCTGGGGCAGAAGCAGATGCTGGTCAAGAAAGACAAGGGAGAACTGAGGTTCTAAGATCTCCTGGGGACGTGACTTTTAAAAAAGAGTCAGTAGGATCCCTACACAGTTCAATATAGGTGGTAGCAAATCTACGTAAAACTACCAGCGAGGGAGGTACAGATTCGGAGACGGCCTGTCACAAGACTTTCAGGCTGAAACCAGCTTCTTTACCTACACAGGGTTCCTTCATCTTCCTACCTCCATCCAGCTGGTTTTCCAATTCAATATTCAATTAGACTAGTTAACTTCCTCACAGAATGGACATTCTCACCCTGAGTTCTCCACAGGCGTCCTTCAGGGGACGAGAAATCCCTCGATCTACCCCCTTGGCATCTGGCAGATGAGAGTGTTCAAGGAGAGCAGAGGGCATGAGGGCTTCAGGCGGGAGGAACGGCTCACGTGAAGACTTAGGCATATGTGTGTGACCAAGGAGCCAACTAGTAATTATAAATTGTTGTTAAAACTGCAACAACACACTTGACAACGTCCAGTCTACAGGGTGCCCCTCTCACAGCTTAATAACTTCAGAGTCACACGTGTACAAGCACTACACACTTTGCACAACAGCACATGATTTATCTGCGCTAGGACGAGGGGTTGGAGCGTTAACAACAAATGTAACCTGTTTCACCAGTGGGTGATAAGAGCAAAGCTTTCTCGAGATAGCAATAATAGAGATGCAGTGAAATTTCTGTAGGATGCAATAATTTAATCACAAAAGGCATTTAGAGGGGGAAGGAAAATACACACATGCCAGGCAGAAAAAAGGAAACTTAGATGACCAGTAGGCAACACTGATATCCCAGAAGCTGAGAAAGAGGGACAGAAAGCTAAGGTAGGACCAGAAACTAAGGGCCTCTGGTTTGCTATTGACTGTTTTTAATGTGGTCTCCAAGTCTTCATTTTTAAAATTCTAGACTTTAGTTTAAAATCACTATTTTAATCTGTGGTATTTCATTTGAAGCCAAAAAAATTCTAATTTATACTTGTCACCAATTGACAAAAACAGCTGCTACGAGAAAATGTGTTAGTGGACATGTCTGGTTTATGTGTGGTTTATGCGTATTGTTGACCTAAAAGCCACACAGGTATTGCATCTGAGAAAGGCTAGTAAAATGAACACATGGAGTAGCTGTCAAAATTAGTGGAGTATCCGCCTACTGTGTAACAATTTGTGTGACTTGTGTTTTTAATGAAAATGACAGCCTTTTCTTTATTTTTCTCCTCAGTATACTTACAATTTATAATAAATTAGAAAGAAAATTAAGGCAAGAGGTATTCTTTCTTTCTTTTTTTTTTTTGAGGAAGATTAGCCCTGAGCTAACATGTGCCACCAATCCTCCTCTTTTTGCTGAGGAAGACTGGCCCTGAGCTAACATCTTCCTCTACTTTATCTGTGGGATGCCTACCACAGCATGGCTTGCCAAGCGGTACCATGCCCGCACCTGGGATCCGAACCAGTGAACCCCAGGCCGCCGAAGAGAAACGTGCAAACTTAACCACTGCACCACCCGGCCGGCCCCCCAGCAGGGGGTATTCTTTACACGAGTGTTTTTTAAAAGCTGATCATCATTTTATTCTGCTGCCACTTCTCTCAAGTTTTTTTGGCCTCTTCATTTTTATCCATGGTTTTCCCTAAAAACTAAGGCTCACTTGGGAATTTGGCAGTATTATGGTTTTAGAACTGTGTGTGTGTGTGTACACACACCAGTGTGCAGGATCAGGGATGGAGACTAAAACTTTCTGTTCATCTTCTGTGTTACATCATTCCCTTACCAGGACCTGAGCCAAACAGACTGGCCAATATTTCCAATACGAATACTAGCCCTCTGCTATGAACGACTCCTTTATCTCATTCTAAATCAAAACCCACGTCCTGTCACATCTCCTCAGAGCCTCAGTCAATTCCTAACAGTCATGTGTGCTAGACTGACAGTTCGTTTCCTTCCAGAAAACATAATTACATTTTGCTAGCCTTTCACTGCCTGAATCAAAAGGACAACTAATGTAAACATTGCAGGGGTTTCCAGGCAGCCCTGTGAAGGGAGCCATTTTCGACTGCAGGGTGAAGCAGCTTTTATCAAAGCCCCTTATTAGGCCACCCTTGCTCTTCTTTCATGTTTTGGGATAGAAGAGCTTATCTTCTTTGACAAAATATTAGAAGTAATTTGGGAAGAAAGTGAAATATTAATAGTAGTAGCTACTATGCTCCATCATCTTCCTTAGTATTGTCACCATCAGTGTGGTAGGCAGAACAATGATCCCCCAAAGATGTCCACTACCTAATCCCTAACACCTACGAATATGTTACCTTACATGGCAGATGGGACTCTGCAGATGTGATGATGTTAAAGATACTGAGATAGGGAGATTCTCCTGTATTATCTGAGTGAGCCCAACATAATCACAAGGGTCCTTATAAGGAGGAGGCAGGACCATCAGAGTTACATTCCCTCTACCTAATCCCTGACACCTATGAATATGTTACCTTACATGGCTCCTCTAGAGCCTGCAAAAGGAACATAGCCCTGCTCATACCTCAATTAGCCCCATAAGACCCATTTTCAGAAGTCTGACCTCCAGAACTAGGAAAATAAACTGTGCTGTTTTAAGCTACTACATTTTTGATAATTTGTTACAGCAGCAGCAGGAAACTAATATAATCATCAATACATACAAAAACCCTATGAGATAGTTGTTATTATCCCCACTTCACAGATTAGGAAACTGAAGCTCAAAGGTATATCACACAGCAAGTATGAGCCAGGAATCGAATACAGGATTATTTGGCATCAAAACTCACATTCTAGATAACAGTTACATTATAATGCCTATAAGATGAGTTGGCATGAAAAAAAGAATGACAGTGTTTCTTTATCTCAGCCACTAAGCACTTGATAAGGCAGCTTTTCCCTATCACCCACCCTACCTAAATGGTCCAACATCTTGGCTTTTTCATGTCAAAGCTATCAGCATCTTCAGATTTGTATCCAGCCAATGGTAGGAAATTATACTATATTCTGCCTAGTATACAGTTGGCCCTCGTTATAATCCTTACTCTAATATTAAAGCTTCCACTGTAATCTCTGGATTGATGTCACAGGGAGCCTGTATGATGGAGAAGAAAGAACACTGGCCGTGGAGTCAGCAAATAAAGATTCTCTTCCTAGCTGTGCTACTAACAATACACTATGTGACCTTCCACTTTGATTCAACCTCTTATCTGAAAAAAAATCAAAGCCAAGCCATGTCTTAAGGATCTCCTATTGACCAAACATTTGTGTCCCCCCCCAAAATTCTTATGTTGAAGTCCAATCCCAAATGTGATGGCATCCAGACATAAGGCCTTTG